>NC_069130.1:64161226-64508309 GCF_026914265.1 Mya arenaria | reverse complement strand
AGTGGGTCATTATTTTTCATTACACCAGATATATGGAACAGTACTGGCCCGATGAATCCTCATGCCGTTCAGTGTGGACTTGCATGTTAAGTGTGGCGTGTTCTTGACAAAAACTACTGTACACTGATCCAGATACAAGAGTGTTTGTTATTGGATGAAGGACATGATGTGATATTACTACATTTCTGTCGTTATATCAGTCGTGCGCTACATATTCCTATCACTGCATTTGACTGTACTTCGTAAAAGATACATCAATAAAATATTTGAATGAATATATTTATAACATACATTACAGCGCAGGAGGGATATAAACCAATGCAATATTTTTCATATATCAGTAGTGTAATAACTATGCAAATTAAGTTACCGTATCACAGAAAAATGTAAACAAACATTAGAAACGATGTTTCAAAAGGAATCATGTCGGAGTCAACAAACTCAGCTTCACGATGGAACAAATGGTGAAGAAGGCTGGGCTTAATCCAAACAAACACCTCCATGACACAGCGCAAGAAAATACCTTGTCCAGAAATTAAATGACAACAATGTTCCTGCGAACCAGATTACGCAAACATCGGTACACAAGAACATTGCATCTATAGACAACTTTAGCTACATAAATCCAAATCAACACAAGGAAATGACCAGCATCCTGTACTCCAGTAAAATTACCCCGTCCACTTCCTTGTAAAATGCTCATTATACGCAGTTCGCCAGCAATGCTTAAGTTCACACACTGTCACAGTCACTGATTCCACACCAAATCCCACGTAACTGGTGGATTTTACAACATTTATGGTGCTTCAATTCAAGGAGATAATGTCCTTGTGCACATCCATCAAAATGATAAAAATCCATGCTGTAATCGACCAGCTACAAAGGCAATTCGCACTATTGAAAGCGACTGTGACTCTGACTTTTAAACTTCAATCGCCAAATGACATTTACACACTCGCGTGATTACTAATGACGTCACGCAGTAATGACATTGCTCTTATTATTGATTTGCTTGATTTATATGGATAGAAATATGTAAACAAATTTTAAGTGAAACCTTTGAATATCGATTGATAATTGAGACATGATTAATGTTTTTTATTGTTAATAAAATGTCGGGCTTTTTTTCTTTCCTGCGGATAAAGCATCCTAATAACACAATAATAGTAACTAACAATAATAACTCGTCATTTAAAAACGATAAGTTTTTATCGTTTTAAAATGAACTCGTTTAATAAATTTGATACAAAGTAAATACTCACTTTCTAGTGATTCTCTATATGTAGTTTTGCCTCTCAATGTGTATCTATTCCTTCTTTTATCATGTTGATGATGGTTTACTACTTTGACTTGGACAACTTAATAGGACAAATATTTCAATGCAATAACATAATAAAATCCAAAGCCATCGTTATTTTTGTTGGTCTTAGAATTAAAACAAAATATCAATAAGTATATATTATAAGGATAACAACGGATGTTATTCTTTACTTACATTATGTACTATTTTGAATATTGCCGACATAAATAGGACTTCATAAAACTTGAAACAATTTAGCGTACTAACCTTTTGAAAGTCACACGAATTACTCATCCTCAAACACAATAGACACTTTTTAGATCACCAACATGTCCTAGATTTTGTTCTGACGGCAACATTAAGAAAATACTCATGAAGGCGTATACGTGACCGCCGAACGTGTTGTTTTTGATATATCAAAGTTGTAAAATATGCATCTAAGATTTACCAGAGCTTCGGACTTAGTTACATTTCATTCTAAACGAAACTAACATCGACCTGACCTTGGAAATTCCGTAAGGGCACACTATCAATCTGTTTCTGGTCCCCACACCAAATAACGCGAAATGATATACATACGCGAGAAATATAATTCTACATCTCCTTTTGAATGGTGTGTTTAAATTGAATTTTGTTAAGCTTATTTCGTTTTACTCTAATAAGCAAGATGCTTCCTCTTGAAGGTATAAAATTTGAATCAAAACCAGATAGAGCTATTATCGGCCTAATGGGTTTTACGTTGGAGATTCCGTTCTATTTAAATCGATTACATTACCGTTTGTAATACAAAAACACTTAAAGGTACAAAACTGCTCCGCTATTTTATTTGGTTTACCATTTGTTATGTTCCATTAGAAGTGTTTACCCTTGTGATTTCTGTGATGTTATATGTTTAATTAATTTAAAGATTGTTTCAACTTCATTATTTCATATAAAATATATCTCAGATATATGATATTACATGTAAATTATTTATGATAGATTTCTTCCAACGACACGCAAGCATGAAATCTGAAAACTGAAATTCCGAAACATTAAAATTGGTTGCAAATTATGTTTCTTAACATTAGTTACATTTAAATCAAAATAGGGACTAATAGGGAAAGTTGTCAACAATTTCTATTTTTCAACAAAAAGTTCAAATATGATAATGATAATGAAGCCAACAGCTAGAGCAATTCTGTAGCCTAATATAAAATATAACACAAACATATCATTTTACACTATGGATATATTTGTATCTAACTAATTTAGTAATAGCATTAGGACTATCAAGAACCAAGCGAAAAGTATTTGTATTGCCATGCTGAAGAGAAGTACTTGCTACCGCTGTCACTTGATTTTTTAATGCATACAGTAGCATTTTGATTGTATCAATATATGTGTATATATATGCGTGAATGTGAGCATGGGTTTGTAATCAGTTATAGTTTAAAATTAAAGCAGTAGTCAGGTATGCCTATCCAGGCAACAACGCACCCAGCGACCCCTTCTTATTCTATATAAATGATGCAATCCTGTTCGAAGTCAATTTTCAAGCGCAGTCATGCGCGACGTGTTAACTCAGTTTATGACGCTTGTTAGGGTTTGGATTAGGGTTATGGATGCGGGGCCATTGTTTATAATTTATATGAATGTACATGTAGTCGATCGATATGTATATTAACCCGTTGTTTTTAAGTACTGTTTCTTTAATAATGTACAGTCTAATATGAACAAGTTTGTGATTCCGCGTTATTGTCAATTTAGCTTATTATATAATGAACAGTATCGTATAAACGAGTTTGAGGTTTCAGGTCCGCAACCTTTCAACAGCATTATCTATAATATAGAAAATATTATTTGTAGCAGATTTTAGTCAGCGTAGCGAACATATATCATTGTGTCTTTACACCTGTATTTTACTCGTGTTTACACTGTGTAATATGCGGGATCCCAAACGATGACGTAATATAACCTCCAAATTCATTTCGGAACATTGATATATACTAATCACAGTTATAATGAATAAACACATCAATACAAAATTGCATCGTTTTATTTTATAGTTCATTTACAAGTCTATTTTAATACATGTACATATAACACAATGTGTAGCATATCCATTCCATTTCATAAACCATTTAAATATTTATACAAAAAATACAGAAAAGTGTACATTAGTACATTAGTATCCATACGGATAGGTGAGGTAATCCTTATCGATTATCCTTTTGTCAAATACTATCCTATAGTCCTTGATTTCTTGTCTCGTGACAAGTTTGGTGTTAGCAATGTCCCTACATATTTTCATATCTGCAACTTGAACAGAATTACCAATGGAGGCCCCCCTAATCATGTCTACCACCATAGCGTAATTTATCTTGAGGGAGTTTTTAAAGTTGAGCATGATTCCTTTCACTTTGCAGACTAATTCATAGCCATTTTTATCACATCGTTCTGTTTTGTATGCATTGTTTTTTGATCCACCAGTCACAAAGTTCGTAATTTTGTTTCCCGAAACCTCGTCCGTCATATCTCCGAGATAATCTCCGAGTGGTGGTTTCCACTGCCCTGGTTTGGATGAAAATATTATTGAATCTGTGTCACAGTACAGAGTGCGTTCATTTAGGCCTTGTTAGTGTCTATAAAGTTTCAGGCGCGCCTGTGCTGTTGTATATGCAGCTATGACAACGTTAGTCCGAGAAGAAGCCTCAATAAAATCTTCATTGTAAGCCCAGTTTAACTGCACAGTTTCTTCATTTACAAAACGGATGTTCTTTATTTCTTGTTGATCGCTGGTCATAAAGTCAAAGAACTCCTTTGTATCTGTTACATAAGACGTCTGTGCTAGGTTTGAACGTTGGCCAAACTTGCCCCAGAAGGAGTTAAGCATCAGCTTTGCCAAGGATCGAAGGCCTGGATTTTTGCATATCCTATCATAGTCTAAGAGTATACCTTCTTTGTCATAAAACCTTTGAATATATGACTGCTTGTCATCTTCTGTTTTGCACCATTCAGGCCACCCACTGGCCTCCTGTTTTACTTTTAGGAATGTATTCACATATTCAGTGAATATACCGCCGCATTTGCAGTTTTGGTCATACTGTGATATCTTATCAAAATGCCAAACTTCATAGATAATCAGTATTTTGTAACCTTGAGACAGGGCCATTTTCACCTCATCTGTAACCCAAGTACCAAGAAAAGCTCTTTCATTATCAGTGTGCTGACATGGCGACTGCTGGTATTGGTCTGCGCATGATCT
This sequence comes from Mya arenaria, assembly GCF_026914265.1. NCBI lineage: Eukaryota > Metazoa > Mollusca > Bivalvia > Myida > Myidae > Mya > Mya arenaria. The sequence goes on along the minus strand of NC_069130.1, from coordinate 64,503,762 downwards.
GCATAGGCTGAAGAGCAGTTTTCCATTCGACTTCATGGGTAAAACAGGCAGGTAGAGTCCTCGTGGAGGTACAATTTTACACTTGATCAGACCCTCGTATTTATTTATGTCTTTGAAATTTTCTGTGACAATTTCGGGATGCCCTAGAGGTATTTTCCCAGTTTTGTTAACATATGGATACAACGATGTAACGTCATAATAGTTTATTTCTTGGTCCTTTGACGCTTCTTCGTACAATTTAAATCCTTCTGTTCTTCCACCGTAAAACGCATCTCGTGGCTCCAAAGGGGTCACTATATTTACATATTTAATAAATTCTTGCAACCCTGGGACATCTTGTATTTCCTTTTTAAAATCGCATTCCCACTTGGACACGTACGTATATCCCAGGGACTCTATATACTGTTGTTTATCCATTGTTCTGGCATACAGATCACCCATTGTCATATCATTCACGGAATTGACGGTGTTACTTTTAAAGCACCGGTTGCAACCGTGCCAAAAGCAAGCATTCATTTCTAAAACAACTTTCTCTCCTTCTTCAGTTTCATAGTATCCGTCAACTTTGTAAGGACCTATTTGTTTTTCACCGACATTTCGTCCATGTTGTATGTACATATCTTTTTGGTGTGCAAGGTAAGCCAACCATTTGTATGCTAAAACAGACTGTTTCTCTTCAGGTCTGTACCCGTGTGTTGGAATAATGCCAATACTTTCGTGCTCCAGAAAATTTCGCCTGAACACCAAATTACATGCCGATGCAATGGTCAAACATTTTTCAAACGGATCTATGCCGAGAACTTCATCCTTTTGCGTAATTCCCTGAAACAATTTAAGAAACTTCAGACAGAATTTCCTTAGAATGTCCACATCTGATCGGCAGTATTTTAGCAGTTCATATTGTAAATCAAACGCGTCGTTTTTGTGAATGTCATACCATGCAAGGAACTCCAATCGTTTGTCTATTTTCATACCATCTGGGTAGTAGTACTTAAGGTCTGGTAACTTTGTCATTGTTTTTGTTTGATTTTCCTCTCGATTAAACAGATGTGGAAAATAGCCCTTAGATAATTCTGTGATTCCAAATGCTTTAGGCATGTCCGTTAAAGCCATCGGAATGAAATTCATTGAGTCTATGAAGCGGATCTTGCATACAGGAACTTTGATAGACATAAATTTCGTTCCATTGGTAATGACCTCAGGGAGGATGGCATTGTCATGTAAGTATTGTAGAATTGGATAGCTATCATATCCCTTAAAGTTATGACAAACGACGGTAGCTCCAACATTTTCCTCAGAGAATAACCATCGACAAAACTGCTGTGTGGTTTGCTTTCCTTTAAAAACAAGTTCATTTTTCCCACAATGTTTACACTCTGAATCGATACATAAGTTACTATCAAGGCACTGAGTGCATACCCTTTGCACACCGCATAAGTTCGGCTGATGTTTAAATGAGCCACAATTTGCTTTATTGCAATTAACACACTTTCCATCCGCGCCTGAAAGATATCCTTTCTCGCACTGGAGCTGTTGATTTTGTGTGCATTCAAAGTAAAAAAATATATATTTGATGTCCTTTGTTTTATCGGTTGCAGTCGTAGGTTCATCCTCTTCCACTGGCTGCATAAAACATTGGTGATCTTCTTCCACAAAGTCTTTGCAGGTCTTACAGTATGTTTCGTTACACACGTGGGGTTTCTTATGCTTCCGCATATTTATTGCTTGTCCGCAATCTCTACATTTGTAATACAGACAACAAGTTGACGTTCCAGTATCATGATTTTGCTTGTGCATTGCAAAACACGCGGTGTTGACGAAATATCTATTACAGTCACCACAATATTCCCAATTCACAGAGTCGTCCTCGTGTATACGATGGCAGTAAACGCACGGATTGTTGCAGGCATGTTTCTCTTTGTTACTGTATCCTTTTTTGCATCGAACGCAAAAAGAACCTCTATTCAGAAAACCAACGACTGTCGTGATTACATCAAAGTGTTCGTTGTGTGAGTACAAGTAAATAGGAATGCCGTCTTCCTGTCCTTCATAGATAATAGCGTTAAAGTGTTCCTTCGATAAAACAACGATCTTATAATTGGAAAGCACTGCTTGACACTGCTTTTATTCTTCAATACCACAGTGTTTTAAAGGTACCCCAGCCTTCTCGTGTAAGGTAAGTGCCAGTTGTTTTTGCGCATGAAGCCCTTTACGGATGTTTTTCCACTGCGGGTGCTTTTCAACATCTTTGAAATGTCCACAAAAAATGGGCTATCCATTGTAATTATCACTTTGTCGGAAGATGGTATTTCGCCTGCAATAGTGTCAATGATTGACTGAAAAATTTGTTTTAAAGTTTTGATAATATTGGGAAGTTCCCTGATCTCGATATCATTTACTGATATTTTGTAAAACGATGCGGTCGAGTTGAACTTTTCTATTCTTTTTTCACTGATCATATCCATCCGATAGTATGCCTTCGCATCGTCTTGTGCTGTTAATTTTTGTTTCTTATGCCTGACATTGGAATCTGCTCCGTCATCACGAGTCCTTTTACTGCCTCCACCACTTTGGCCTGCGTGTTGCATGAAATGCGCATCAAGAGCATCTCTTCTTGTAAATACACGAAGGCACTCCGGACAATGATGATTATTTTCGTCTTCATGTTTTTTCATGTGTTGTATCAAATTGTTCTTTCTGGTGAAAGTTTTCTTGCAGATTGAGCATGTAAATTTTGGCCAGTGATTCTCCGTTTTGGGAAACTAGCATCACAAACCTCACATTAGTGAGCCATGATCGTGGACTGAAAGTAAATTGAATTTGAAATAAGTATCATTTTACTATGATAAAGGTTTCAATGTACGTGATATATAAGTATGTATAAAATAGACACGAGTCATGTTTTCAATATCAACATTTAATTATAATTATAATAACAATTACAAAAACCAGTCGAGACGTACATGATATATAATTTTGTATGTTTTCCATATAAATATACAAAACTTGATCCGGCGAAACAATAACAAAAACCAGAGACTACAAAAAGCCAGGCGAGACTACAAAAAGCCAGGCGAGACTAAAATTATGCTAAAGAATTACCTTTTCTCGTTATGTTAAGCGTTTTGCGCTGTCACATCACATTAAATCCGACGACGTTGAATGTCCATCTGCAAAATGAAAACAAACTATGAATAGGTATGTTTTTATATAATAATTTTGCGCATGCGCACACACTTGTTATTGCGAGACTTTGATTGGCTAAGTACAGTAAAAAAGCCTTTCATTATCATTTAAAGCAGGGAGAAAGGAAACACGCTATCATTCGGGATCAAGCCATCGGAGTAACATTATGCATTCAGCTAATTGTCCACACTGAGACCAGTGCTCTTCAAGAAGGGATGCTATGCTGAGACATCAAAAACACAAGCATTAAGCGGAGGAACTTGAGCAAAAAATAGTGTTCAATGAAGCGTATCCACCACCACCACCACCACCACCACAGAGAGCGACACCACCACCACCACCACCACAGGGAGCGACACCACCACCACCACAGGGCGCGACACCACCACCACCACCACAGGGAGCGACACCACCACCACCAACACATGGAACGACACCACCACCACCACCGCCAGAGGAAAATATGATTTCACCAAATATGGCGTTTCAGCATCCATTTACTATGATGATTTCGGGACCTACAGGTATTTGTTTAAGTATATCTTTAATAATGATATATACTATCAATACCAAAGTATTGAAACGCTGAACTGACACAATTTTTCTTTTTATTTCAGCATGTGGAAAAACCACATTTGTAACGAATTTGCTGCAACATCATAACACTAGGATCCAGCCTAGTGTGCACAGAATAGTATGGCTTTTCAAGAGATGGCAGCCGCTGTATTCGATTATCAAAAATACCGTGTTACCGAAAGTAAAATTTGTGCAAGGTATTCCAAACGACTTCTTTGATCTAAGAATTAATAATTTACTCATTTTGGACGACTTGTTTTCTGAAGCTGGGAAAGATAAACGTATCACTGATTTATTTACGGAGGGTTCCCACCATAGATCGTTGTCGGTTGTGTCTATCAATCAGAACATATTTGGCAACAAAGATCCTACACAGAGACGCAACTGTCATTATCTGGTACTTTTTAATAATCCAGTAGACCGCCAATCCTTGATGACACTGGCTCGTCAAATGTACCCGGGACACACGGATAAATTCATGAATGCGTTCGCAAAAGCAACAAAATACCCCTACGGGTATTTGCTCGTGGACTTAAAACCATTCACTGCGGAAGATGACAGATTAAAATATGATTTGAAATTGAAATGTAGCCATTTTATTCGGGAATATAATAAACTGCCGCAATTGACCAATCGCGTTCCAGAACGTCTTGATGCTATTATTAAAGAGAATGATATGTCTAAATTACATCATTCTACGGTCGGAGTTCAACCTGTTCACATCGACGATCAAGAAGAAGCAATGGCTGAAAAGGGACAAGCTTGTGATGATTGTGGACTATTATTTGATTCTGCACACGATGTTCAAAGGCACGTGAAACGTGGTTGGTGCCCGGAAACAAGGGAAACCATGGGCGAACCGCCGGTGAAACGACGCAGGACTGAAGAACAAAAAGACGATGCAATAGAAGATGATATAGAAGAAAATGGTGGTTTTCTCCATCTTTGGGAAATCGCCCACAAAGAAAATAAAGATAAATTCAAAAAGTCATACGACCAGTACATCGATGATGGATATAATGAAGAAGATTCGTATGAAATGGCCTCAGAGCGTACACAACCGTATAAAGAAAGGCTTTTCTTTGCAAATTATCAGCGCCTCTTGGAAAGGTACTGGCTGCCGTTGGTGACAAATGCATCGCATCGGATAATAGTTAAGCAGATTGATAAACTATGACAAAAAGGCGTTAGTTTACATTCTGCAGTAAAAAGAGTCCTTCGGAAATATCAGCATGAGTTTCAAGACCTATTCGAACTTTCGGATGACAGCGGAGAAGAGAGTGACGATGAAAGTAGTGATTCCGAGGACTAATAGATATGAAGTCTAAAAGTATTTACCTTCATTTATATATATATGAACTCGACCAGTGCAGACATGGCTCCTTGGAAGGAATATTAAAAGACTATTTATTACGATCCATCACACGCAGCTAGTTTTGCAGGTCCCCAGAAATTATACAAAGCGATACAAAGAGAGGGTAAATACAAACTAGGAATGCACAGAATACGTCATTTTTTGCATGACCAAGAATCGTACAGTCTTCAAAAACCCGCGCGACGGCGCTTTCAAAGAAATCATGTTATAAGCGCGGGGAAAGACGATTTATGGATGGCTGACATCATCGATATGGTTAAGTTTGAAAAATGGAACGATGATTACAAGTATATTCTGCTAGTCATAGATACGTTCTCCAAGTACGTGGCTTCGACCTTTGCGACGGAAAACGGGTGAGGAAGTGACAGATGCGTTTGCAGACATATTTCAAAACTCTGGTCGGGATCCAGCAAAATTGATCACGGATAAAGGTACGTTATTAACAGAAAACCTATGTATATATAAAAGTTAACATTTGTGAACATTTTAACATCGTGCAAATATTATCCATTAAAAAGGTCTATTCTAAAACTTCGCTGTATGCATTTTCAGGACAAGAGTTTAAAGCAAAACGTGTCCAGGACCTCATGCGCAAGTTTGACGTGCATTACTTTCCAACACAGAACGAAACCAAGGCCTCAACATCGGAGCGAGCAATTTTAACTATCAAACAGAAACTCTATTGCTACTTTAATCACAAAGACAATTACAATTATCTATCCGTATTGCAAAACATCGCCGATAGTTACAACCATACCTATCATAGAACCATAGATATGCGACCCGCCGACGTCAAGGAAAATAACCAGGAAGAAGTGAGACTAGCTACATACTTTGCACAAAACCCTAAAAAAAGAGTGTATTGCCGAAACTGAAGCCTTTTAAATTTAAAGTCAGTACCTACGTACGCATCAGCCATCTGAAAACCGTGTTTACTCGAGCTTATGATCAGACGTATTCAGGAGAGGTATTTCGCGTATATACAAGGTACCACAGAGGCATACTACCAATCTATAGACTACAAGATCTGCAGGGCGATGATATTAAAGGAACATTTTATGAAAGTGAGTTGCAGAAAGTACACATTGATGCTGATCAGACGTGGAAAGTGGAAAAAGTGTTAAAACGCCAAGGCAAAGGACGTAATAAACAATACTTTCTGAAGTGGATGCATTACCAAAAAAGTTTAATAGCTGGATAAATGCTAGTGACATTAAATAATTCCCAACTGTGTTGTGTCGTTAGCATTACATATAAACATGCTTATGTCATTATTTTAACTCCATGTTGATTGTACTGTACAATTATAAAACAAACTGTAAAATTGCATACATGTGTAAAAAGTGTGTGTTCAAACTTTTGTTAATAAGCTGTATGATATATTTTAATGTATAAAATATCAATAGTGTCAAAACGTTATTCAATTGTATATACGGCATTAAAAGTTTGATAATAAAGTATGTAAATCTCATAGAAGTTATAGTCTTTTACTCAGACGACTAACATTTACCAGTGCACATTTATTTTTATTTTCTAAATAGTACTGACCAATAAAATATTCACTGACCTTGAAAGAAACGTGAATGAGCCTTTCCTTATGCGGAACAGAACAAATATTTTCACCTGTTCAACACTAATGTGCTTTTGAACTGCATGAATATACTTTTTTACTACGCGAGAGTTATACATTGACCTTAGTATATAATGACTGAAGTTAAACCACACGAACGTTTGAAATAAATTCAAAAGAAACATTAAGTAATCAAGGTAAATCACATTTCATTAAATGTTTGGATGGACACATAATTGCACGCTTACAAGATTAATACGCATAATCACATTTAGCTTTTTTAAGTTTCAATATCACAAAACCATTCAAGTATTGCGCCATTTTAAAGCCCTAAGGTAACTACTTAAAGAATAATAATGGCCTAGTTTTATTCAACCAAGCACGATCAATATGACTCAGTCGCACACCTATGCGATTTTATCATATCGGCTAATAATAACATAGATTAAATAAGTTTACCTGTATTCTGACTATAACATGTTAGCAAAAGGCCGTCGAAATTGAGGAATAAAAGAAATAAATCATGGAATATTCCGTGTTAATACTGATAAACTGAACAACAAATTTAATATACAAATATTATATGTTGATTTGCGTGAAAGATTGAAGTGATTTTGACAATTGAAAGGCATACAATATTGTCCTCTTAATACGGATATATATGAATAATTGGGAGCGTATATTACCAGTAATTAATTATTTTTCTTTGCGTTATTTACTGGTATAAATACATTTTTAGAGGAACTAAGAACTGACGTGGTATGTTTTATTCTTATTTACTGGCATGTAATATGTCTCACACAGAATAAGTTGAATCTTGTTTTGATCATGTTATATTAATAAGGTTTTGAAATACTTATTAATGAACTGGGTTTACCTGGTACTAGTAACGATTTTTAACTACTATAAACGTTAAAAACAGGTGTCACAAAGTATGTTCACATTGCTAATTATAGGGGGAAAGTTAAAATACTACTTTGTAATACAAAAGGATTTTACATGTGTTGACAAAATGCAGGCCATAGATTATAACATAGTTTTTACATTTTGGCTTAATTCTAATCATGTTCAATGCTATATCACTTAAAATAATAAAAAAAAAAACACTGTAGTGTTGGGAAACAATCGAATCAAGCATGGTCGTAAATTTTATCAAACTATCCATTGGAATAAGGTTGCTTCAAATATGATAATACTATACACATACCACAAAAGCAACGAAGCGGTTTCCTATACGAAACATTATGTACGACCAATGGCGTTCTTTTCTATCAGCGAGAGGGAGATTCAAATGATATTTCAGTCATTCTACTCAACTAGCAATCGCTTAGACCTGAATGTATATGTGTCTACTAGTATCTAATCAATCTATAGTAGAAATAACAGTCAATTAAAAAGTAGAACTTACCTTTATTCTATCCCATAAGCAGCAATCAAACACGAGCCGAATAGTTTCTGTACTCGAAATAAAATGATTTGGCGCACATATATTACGTCATGGTTATTGAATACAAATTTGGGATCCCGCATATTACACAGTGTAAACACGAGTAAAATACAGGTGTAAAGATACAATGATATATGTTCGCTACGCTGACTAAAATCTGCTACAAATATAGTTCTGCTAATGAAAGGCTGCGGACCTAAAACCTCAAACTCGTTTATACGATACTGTTCATTATATAATAAGCTAAATTGACAATAAACGCGGAATCACAAACTTGTTCATATTAGACTGTACATTATTAAAGAAACAGTACTTAAAAACAACGGGTTAATATACATATCGATCGACTACATGTACATTCATATGAATTATAAAACAATGGCCCTACATCCATAACCCATACGCTAACCCTAACCTTAACCCTAACAAGCGTCATAAACTGAGTTAACACGTCGCGCATGACTGCGCTTGAAAATTGACTTCGAACATGATTGCATCATTTATATAGAATAAGAAGGGGTCACTGGGTGCGTTGTTGCCTGGATAGGCATACCTGACTACTTATAGTTATCAAATACTTAAACTTTGCATGTTTATGTGTTTTCTTGTTATTATGGATTTTCTTCTTTGTGGCAATCTTTGTAAAATTTGATGTTAATTTTGGCCAAAAGCATTTACTTGCTGATATTACCAAATACTGAAACTGAAACTGCTTATGCCAACACCAATAGTATCATTAACTATAGCATCAATTATAAATACAAATGACGAGGAGTTGAAATATTGTATTTATTAAAACTGAAAAGCAAACGGTAAATCTAAGGATGACTTGCAAAGGCAATACACCAGGACTACCCGAGGCACTAGCCGACACGCATCTGGAGCAGATGTATCAGGCAAACATTGACGGTAATGCCAGTGAACGAGCCTTCGTCCATCCCGACAGGCATCTGGAGCAGATATATCAGGCAAACATTGACGGTAATGCCAGTGCACGATCCTTCGTCAATCCCGACAGACATCTGGAGCAGATATATCAGGCAAACATTGACGGTGATGCCAGTGAACGAGCCTTCGTCCATCCCGGCAGGCATCTGGAGAAGATATATCAGGCAAACATTGACGGTAATGCCAGTGCACGATCCTTCGTCCATCCCGACAGACATCTGGAGCAGATATATCAGGCAAACATTGGCGGTAAAGCCAGTGCACGAGCCTTCGTCCATTCCGACACGCATCTGAAGCAGATATATCAGGCAAACATTGACGGTAATGTCAGTACACGAGCCTTCGTCCATCCCCACAGGCATCTGGTGCAGATATATCAGGCAAACATTGGCGGTAATGCCAGTGCACGAGCCTTCGTTCATTCCGACACGCATCATTCGCTTGGAGTTGAAAGCTGGATCTGACCAAGAATTCAGTTAACTTAGTACCAAACAATTAAAAAATGAAAACGCACGAAATAGGCGAGAGTTCCTTGAAGAAAACAGAAAGGCAAAATATAATATGACACCAAGAACTGGTGAAAACGCCCAAAATGCTTTGTACGCTGGGATTGTTTGTTATAAAAAAAATAAGTTTTTCTTAATTCTTGCGATTGTAAAAAAAGAGAAACATTTGGCTTAGGGTAAGAAGTAGAATAAAAATAGAATTAAGGAAGAATTTTTCATTTCAGAATAAATTATCTAGTCAGCACTTCTAAGGAGAGTTTTCAACGCGCTTTGTGCAGTGCACGTTCTTTATACCGTTTGCTATCAAACAGACAAAAGAGAAACAGAAAGGGCAAGCATTACATTGTTTTTAATTATAAATAAGTGAGAACAGCCATGGATCATAATCAACGATATCATTCTAAAATGAATTATGACTGTTTCAGATAAGATATTAATTTGCAGAACATGCATATTTTGACCCACATGTTTAAGGTTACGTTATATTGTTTGTTAACAGTGTAGCTTAGCGTAGCACTCAATTATGGGCTGATATATTTGCTGTAATTACGTTAAATACATACATGAACAACATGTTACGAAATTTATTGAATTTGTAATTCAAAAATCACATTATCAGATACAAGTAGAAACTAGTTATTTTAATATTTCAGCAACAAGATCACAGTAAATAAACACCAACGTTTCTCATTTAACAAAGGAGCTAAATAGGCATATCTCAAACTATGTACCTAATATGCATATGTTACATGGTACTGGTTTCTGCTATAATGGAAAACGCAGAGATGACGATGCTTACTGAATTATTTGTTACAGTAATATAGTAATTCTCAAGAGCTTAAATGATTGTGGTCGAAATCTTAAAATATTTCTCGTCTTTGTTCACGATGTGCTCTTCTTGCTTGTGTAACTCCATTTATAGTAGGATATGCATATTCTTGCGGAATTAAGCTGGACAAGGTATTTTTATCTAGGTAACTGTAATAATTGGAGTTAACCAGCTATTGCGATTCATGACGTAGTTGTGAACATATGTCGGAGTGAATCTCAATGTGTTGATGGGTTTTGGATGTATATATTGACTAACAGTATATAGTTCCGCCAGAATGTTTCTAGAAAATACTTTGGCGGTAACTATTAAACTATTACACTGCTAAACTGCAATTTCAGAAATTCACTACACAAGTACAAAGTTATTCAAGAAATACAATCTTAGGTTACTTGCAATACAAAACATGCATTACCCAGGTAACTAACACTTTAAGAAATGTATGACCCAGTTCAAGTGCCATTAAAAAACCCATTGTCAAGGCAATCTGCAATTAAAATAATTAATTGTCTAGGTAAACTGAAGTTTAAGATATCCATTACCCAGGTCACCTTAGTTTAGAAAAATCATTACCCATGTTACGTGTAATTTGTTCAGATAAACATCAATTTAAGAAACTAAATGTCCAGGTAACCTGCAATTTAAGATATTCATAACCTAGGAAACCTGCAGTTCATGACATCATTCATAACCCAGTTTACTTGCGATTTAAGACATACATTACCCATGTGACGTGCAATTTATGTAAATTATTCCCCAGGCAAAGTGCAATATAATTAATGCATTACCAGGTAACCTGCAAATAAAGAGAGTCATTATCCAGGCACCATGCAATATAATGAATGCAATACCCAGGTAACCTGCAAACAAAGAAATTCCTTATCCAGGTGTCGTGTAATCTAAGACATTCATTATCCAGGCAACATGCAATAAAATAGGTTGATTAACCAAGTAACCTGCAAACAAAGACTTTCATTTTCCAGGTGTCGTGTACTCTAAGAAATTCATTACCCTAATGATAGGTGCTATCTTTATTAGCCTGTTTTAAAAACTAAAGCCAATGTAAGGTGCGTATGCAAACGTCAGGCGCGTTAGTCAATATAAGGTGTGTTTGGCAGTGCTAGGGCTAAATATATAACGTGTTTGCGGCTGACCATTGCTGCAAACACACAGTCTATGTCTGTACTAAGTACCTTACATTCTGCAATGGCTTTGGCTTTCAAAAGGTATTAATATACTTTTATCTTTCAATTGTTTGTTTTTTTGAAATAGTAAAACTTCATTTTTTCATATAATTTGGACAGTTTTCAAATATTATCCAATCCAATATAAATCTATTTGTGTTTTTGTTAACGGATATGGTATAAAAATACACGTGAACATTAGCTTATGTTTGAAGTTTTTCAATATTAAAACGTCCCAATCATGTTTCAACCTCTGTGTAGCGCGCATACGCAAAATAATACTCACCGTATTTATGCATTGTATCATTAATTTACTCTTATTTATATATATATATAAATATAAAATAAAATATATTCAATGTGTTTACATTAAATAAGTTCGAAACGCTTATATCCTCTCACCTTTCATATGTGATTTTTCACTGCTATAAACTTTGTAAGTTTAAAGCCGAAATAAACGTATTGTATTGTATTGATTAGTGTTTCTCGTTTTAATAACGATATGTAACGACCAATCGATAAATCGAATATACAAAACTGGTATTGTTAAAAAATGTTGTTGTTTTTTCAATTTGTTCTAAATTACAGGGACAAACCCCGTAAGTTTCCGAAGATCTTTAAGATATATGATATTGACGGACATATGAGAACGTTAGAATAAGATATTCAAGTCATATCAAAATATCGTAAGAGTAGCCGTATTTAAAGATTACTTTTTATCAAGCATTCTGATTTATTGATCGTTTTATATCACGTTTCTTTTAAATCATCAAAAATTTCTCCTATCGATAAATTCTAATTGTATATATTTATTCCAGGGTACAAATACGGCTACGGTTACGGTGGCATGATATCCCGCAGATATATGGGTGAGATCAACGTTTTAAAAGAGATAATTTGATTCTAGTATTTCCAAAGGGGTCAGAATCGGTAAGATATAATCGTAAAATAATTATATGCACGAAATGAATATTGCACGTTTCTTTCAAATCATCAAAAGTTTATATTATGGATGAATTCAAATTGAATATACGTACCTTTCTATTCCAGGGTACAAATATGACTACGGGTACGGTGGCATGATGTCCCGCAGATATATGGGTGAGATCAACGTTTCCAAAGAGATACTTTGATTTTAGTATTTCCATAGGGGTCAGAATCGGTAAGATATAATCGTAAAATACTTATATGCACGAAATGAATATTGCACGTTTCTTTTAAATAATCAAAAGTTTTTATTATGGATAAATTGAAATTGAATATACGCACCTTTCTATTCCAGGGTACAAATATGACTACGGGTACGGTGGCTTGATGTCCCGCAAGTATATGGGTTAGTTTAACTTTTTTTAAAAATGCTTTGATATCATTGGATTCTGAAATATAGGGGGAGGGGGCAGTGTTACTCAGATAGTGGAAAAGTAAGGCGTCCCGCATGTTAAGTAACTTTATGTAAACACTTTTAGAAGTTTTTATAAATCTATGTAGATATTTTTAAGAATAAAAGTGGGTTTATAATATAAATTAAGTTCAAATACTTTGGTAGGTATTTGATTTGGAAGTGAATTAACCGGCATATTAAATACATATTGCTTGAAATACTGTGAAATCATTAATGTTCGCGGGGCATTAATGTTCGTGATTTTCGTGGGTTGGGTGATCCACGAATTCAAATGCCATGTTATGTACATACTGTAGTTTATTCGTTACAGAATACAGCGTAAACATCCGTTTCACTGTATATCTTAATATTATCGTTTTGTTAATATATTATATTTGCCTTTAAAAAATAATAAACCTAATCATTATACTGTGTTTTATGAACCAAATGACAGAAGCACGAGCTGTTCATGAAAATCTTCCAGGCTAACAAGATGTGAGTGATGATTGTCGGTTCTCGATTTTTTTAATGAAATAATTAATCGATTACATTGGAGGTTCTGAGCACCCAACATACAAAACAACTAGTTCAGTACACGCATTTAACAAAAAAGTGTGAATAAATATTGAAATTACGATATAAAATGAGATGATATTAAAAGTGATTGAATCTGTTGTGATTGTTTTCTCAAATATACTGTACGGACCTTCTCGGTGTTTTCACAGTTTTCAAAATTCTTAATTGGCATTCAATGGCTTCGCCTATCTGCATTAATGATCCGGGGACTTCTTCTTTTATGACCTAAATTTCCAATTAAATCGATAAATGACATGGGTATATGCACTCATTGGCATGTCGTACCACTTTAGCAAGTGTCATAAACCGTAGAAGACGGAAATCACGGGTCAGCGCGTGGAGATTATGCAGACGATCTAGGTCGATCGCAGTTTCATTTTTTATTTTCAAAAATAAAAAACCACGAATACTTGATCAAATACCCACGAAATTGTAATTTTTCGGCAAACCACGAAATTTTTAATGCCTACGAATATAAATGATTTCACAGTAATGCATTAAACTTTGTTTTACCATAAATTCTTTGGATGCTAAATTCTTAAACAACCGGTTTATGTTGGTGTATAAAAGTTCTTCAGAGAAAGTATTTGTGTGTGCCTTTTAATTCTGTTTTCCTTAAACATTTGAGGTATATTGACCAAGGAGTGATGACGGTCTTGAAAACATTGACTGTACGCCCGTGTCATCACCAAAAGCATTCAATATCATGTTCTATGTTGTGTTTCAAAGGTCATGATGGACACGGTGGCGGCGGTGTGATGGGTGGCGGCATAATGGGAGGTGGGATATATGGTGGAAATTACGGTGGTGGGGGCATGGTTGGAGGCGGTGGAATGATGGCGGAGGCATGATTGGCGGCGGAGGTATGGGCGGAGGTATGATGGGCGGCGGCCTGCTGGGCAGCGGTGGTATGGGTGGGGACATAAAGGGCGGTGGTGATCTGGGTAGAGGCCTGATGGGCGGCGGTGGTATGGGTAGAGGCCTAATGGGCGGCGGTGATATGAGTGGTGGCATGATGGGCGGCGGTGGTATGGGTGGAGGCATGATGGGCGGTGGTATTTGTGAAGGCATAATGTGCGGCAGTGATATGGGTAAAGGCCTGATGGGCGGCGGTTGTATGGGTAGATGCCTGTTTGGCAGTAGTGGTATGGATAGAGGCATGATGGGCGGCGGTGGTATGGGTTGAGACATGATGGGCTGTGGTATTGATGGAGACATGATGGGCTATGGTATGGATGGAGGCATGATGGATAGAGACCTGATTGGCGGTGGTGATATGGATGGAGGCATGATGGGCGGCGGTGGTATGGGTTGAGACATGATGGGCTGCGGAGGTATGGGTAGAGGCATGATGGTCGGCGGTGGTATGCATTGAGGAATGATGGGCGGCGGCAGTATGGGAGGAGGCATGATTGGCGGTGGCATGATGGGCTGCGGTATGGATCGAGGCATGATCGGCGATGGCGTGATAAGAGGACGTGTTATATATGGAAGCATGATGTGCGGCGGTGGTATGGATGGAGGCATGATGGGAGACGGCGGTACGGATGGAGGTATGATAGGAGTCGGTGGTATGGGTTGAGGCATGATAGGAGGCAGTGATTTGGGTGTTGGCATGATTGGCGGCGGTGGTGTGGGTAGAGGAATGATGCGCGGCGGTGGTATTGGTGGAGGCATGCTGTGCGTCGGTGATATTTGTGGAGGAACGGTGGGCGGCGTTGGTATGGGTGGAGGTATGTTAGGCGGCGGTGGTATGGGTAGAGGCATGTTCGGCGGCGATGGATGAGTGGAGGCATGATGGGCGATAACGGTATGGGTGGAGGCATGATAGGGGGCGTTGGTATGGGTGGGGGCATGGGTGGCCGTATTATGTGTGGAGGAATTTGGGCGGCGGTGGTATGGGTGGAGGCATGATGGGCCGCGGTGGTATGGTAGGAGGCATGATGGGTGGAGGCATGATGACGACGGTGGTGTAGGTGGATGCATGATGGGTGGATGTATGATGGGCTGCGGTGGTATTGGTGGAGGTTGTATGGGTTGAGGCATGATGGGTGGCGGTGGTATGGGTGGAGACATGATAGGCTGCGATGTTATGAGTGGAGGCATGATCGGTGGCGGTGGTATGGGTGGAGGCATAATGGGCGGCGTTGATATTGGTGGAGACATCATGGACGGCGGCCTGCTGGGTAGCGGTGGTATGGGTTGTTGCATGATAAACGTCGGTGTGATGGGCGGCGGTTGTATGGTAGGAAGCATGTTGGGCATCGGTCGTATTGGGGGAGCCATGATGGACGGCAGTTGTATGGGTAGTGGTAGAATGGTGAAAGGCAAAATGTACAATGTTAACGTCGGACTTTATCAAATTGAAACTGGAATGGCAATCTGATTCATATTTTAATGGTAACAGCTCAAATAGATCAGGTACATGTATATTGTTAAAAAAGAATAATAACTTTAAAATGATAGAACATTAAGAGATCATAAAGAATCGACAACAATGTGTAAATATTCAAATAGAAGAGGGAAATATTATGTTAATAAATATATATGGCCCAAATACAGATGATCGGGAGTTTTTGTAATATTTGAATACAATTTATCGCGAAAAATTATGAAAAGACAGTCGGTAGTAATTTTACTAAAGTATTAAATGAAGAATATTTTAAGCGAAACGGACAGAAAAACTCACATAAAAAAGGAAGGGACAAAAACAATAGTTTTATTCAAAACTAAAATATAGTAGATAAAGGGAGGATTAAACATCCAAATAAAAAGATTTACGTGGCACTCAAACAATTAACCCCCAATTTTCTGCAGACTTGATTACTTTCTGGTTTCGACCTATGTATCGAATTCTATATCGGAGTGTAAAATATCCACTGGCATAAGATCAGATTATTCAACCGTAACTATAAAGAAAGATCTGTCTAAACATCAACGAGGTCCTGGAAATTTCAAACTTGACAATTCTGATTTATTAGAGGCTGAATACCAAGCAAAAAATAAAAAGGTAATAAAAGATACAGCTGAAATTAATAATCATGCCAATCGAAACACTGTGTGGGCAATCATTAAGGGTGCCATTAGAAATGTTACCATTCAATATTGCACATTAAGAAAGAAAGATAGAATCAAGACAGAACAAAAACTAACAGAAGATATTAACAATATAGAAATACAATTCACCAATAATCCTAGCAATAATTTAGAGAATATAATTAAGGACAAAAACAATCACTAGAAGACATAACAAAACATCAAGCTCAAGGCAATCTTATTGGGTTTTAATCAGAATTTATAGAAGGCATGGAACAAAACTCAAAATATTTGCTAATCTTGAGAAAAAGAAAAAAAACCAAGACTAATTGTCAACAACGTCGAAATAACTGAGCCCAACAATATACTCAACGAAACTAAACTGTTCTATAATAACCTTTATAAAATAACAACAACTAGACAAATCTAAAGATGACTTCTTTAAGCAAAATACAAATAAACTAAATAATGTACAAAAAGAAAGGGGGTGTGCTGAATGAATAATAACAAAAGCCCAGGTTCTGACGTTTTAACGACAGAGTTCTATAAATTATTTTGGATTGATATTAAGTTGTTTCTTTTAAATTCCTTAAATTATTCATATACAAATGGGAGTCTTACACAATTACAAAGGCAAGAAATAATCAATTTAATACCAAAAAAGATAAAAACTACTCCTGATTAAATAATTGGCGTCCTATATCCTTATTAAATATAGATTATAAAATTGCCACAAAATCTATTGCCAGTAGATTGAAACTGGTTATTCAAAGTGTAATTTATCACTCTCAAAAATGAAAGGCTTCTCTTCCGAAAAGAAATACGGCTAATATTTGATATTTTAGATCATTTAGATAATACTAATAACCCGGGCCTCCTACTGTTTGCAGACTTTGAAAAGCCTTCGATGGTTGAACATTGATTAGTAAAATAATAGTTCCAAAAATCGTGTTTTCAATAACGGTTCTTGAAAACCCACCAGAAGACATTATAAAACACCATTACATTTTTTTATGGGATGAAAGCCAGAAAAGATAGCACGAAACATTATTAAGTGAGTGTATACCACGTGATAAATTACGTCATATATGCTACGTCGGAAGGCAACATCTTGCTTAAAATGTAGACTTAAATCAAAGATAACATTTCGTTTACAAACCATTTTAAATGAAACAAAGGACAGTCTAAAAAGCTTGAAGAGGCCCGAATTTGTTTCATTACCAAAATTTGATAAGGTCAATAGTTTCATCAAACACTTCGTCAAACCTGTTTCCAAAATAATGTTTTGACAGTGCTCCGTCAGACGGCCGAATTATGAAAAGGTTTGTCGAAGTGTTTTAAGAAATTAAACTCTCAATCAAACTCTGGCAAAAGAGCGAAGGCAAGGCTCCGTAAGCGACGTTGACTGCGCTATGTTTCAATTAAAATGGTGAAGAAATAGTAAAGTTATCTTTGTTCAAAGTTTTTTTTCCAATCAAAATATTGCCTCCGACGTAGCATTTATGACGCAATTTATCACCTGGTATACACACACTGTATTACAGAGGATTATAAAAATGGTGGATTAAAAATGATCGATTTTAATATGTTCATATCAACAATATAACAAGCTGGATTAAAAGAATACATGATGATTCCAACAATGGTAGATGGAAAGTACCGTATCTAAATGGAATAAATGAACTTGGTGGTAAAATATTACTTGAGGGAAATTTTTCACCAAAATATATTCTACCTGATATACAGAATAATTTTCTAAAAGATATACTTACAAGTTGGACAAGGTTAAATTTTACTGAGGAAATAGAACATATTTCAACGCAAATAATTTGGTATAATGAATGTATTAACACATAAAAACACCTATTTTTTTGCAAAGAATGCTTTATACATGGCGTCATATACATAAATCATTTATTTAATAACACGACAAAACAATTTTACACATTTGAAGAACTTAATAAAGTATATTATACCAAACATAGATTTTCTAAAATGTCATTCACTTATTTCAAGCATATCAGATAAATGGAAACGTACGTTAAAAAGCAACCATACAAGCATGAGTCCAAAAGTCAGATTGACAAAATACCTCGAATAAAAAACACACAACAAATATGTATATGAAAATTATATGAAACAAACCATTAAATGAGTGATAAATAAACTTGGAAATGGAATAATATATTTGAAGACCTCGACTGGAAATCAATATATTTAAATCCCATTAAATGTACTATTGACACAAAACTTAGAGCGTTTCAATATAAGTATATCAAAAGATAAGTGCCAACGAACACATATCTTTTCACTTTAGGATAGTCCAATATACCCTTTGTGATATGTGTAACGTTTGTTTGGTTAAATATAAAAGATCTAATCAGTAAAAACAATTAATTGATTATGCAACAATAACATTTGGTATACAGCCTAAAACAGATTAATCCGTAATACCTAACTTCATTATATTAGCAGCAAAATACTATTTCTACACTGGTATGGGTTGCGGCATGATGGGCGGCGGATACGGAAGCATTGGTATTATCGACTCAATGATGGGATCCGGGTATACTTGCTGGGGATCGCAATGCACGTGCAAGAGGTTCTGCCTACGGCCCAACCGAGACATTTGACGGTGTAGATGGTGCAAGTGATGGAACTGCAGGATGACGTGTTGCAGACACCACAAGCAGAGAATATTACCCCATTGATCTCAACTCTCCTGTTTTATATGTTCATACGCGCGTAAACAACATACTTGATTTATCTCCCCCCCCCTTATGCATTCATGTGCAGGCGCTGATAAAAACATTACGTACGTTGTTCCCGCCCCCCCCCCCTGGTTCATATCACATTGATAATCTATCTAAGGTTGAACTATATATGATGTTAATCAAATTGAGCCTCATACATTCAAACGCTCTTGTTTATTTAAGTCTCATTTGTTCAACAAGCATGCATCATTTTAATAGGTTTAACAGTACAGACAATTACATTTACTCCAAAATACAATGTATTTACATAATACAACAGCATAAAAATGTAATAGCGATATCATTTTTCGGTCACATAGAGTATTAGTCATATCTGTTATAAAAATAAAGCTGTCATTTTTATATTCAATTCATTATGACATGACATTTTTTTCAAACGTTTGATATACATAATTCATACTATACGCTAGAGATTGTACTAACCCATAAACGCATGAATACGATGTATGTCTATAAAAGTAGAGTGTGAAATTCGTCATCTACAGGGCATTCACAATTTGGATTCTATCGATTCTATGGTGACCCTGTCCTTTCACATAAGCGTATGACAAAGCTTTTAAACATCGCACAAATACAATTATACGACTGTACCCCCGGCAGAGCTATTGAAAAAGTGTCTTCATACGGTTGTAAGCTGACCGTCAACGAGTAATTCTACACTTAGAAGATGACCTCCTTTAGCTAAAGCTCCGATGCTAATGGCTGATCTGAAGAGAACAATGTTTGTTATAATAAAAATCATACTAGAAGGTGCTGTACCTCTTTATATCAAATTGACTTAACACAAACCATCAGTATTTTATGTAATACATTGTGTACCTGACAACTGACAGGAACATGCCACAGTAACTTTGCTCTACGTTTCCTTTGCTGAGTAAACCTTTATTGTGTTCTATTCAACACTTTATATTAACCTAAATTTTTACCTTGTATCTAAGAGTGAACACAAGTATCAAGGATTCTTTTGAAGGCCTCTTGTAATGCAATCAACATTTACGTTTGCACATAAACACATTATGGTAACTGTTAGTATAATGCAGCACACCATAGTCTTTTTTTCTGATTTTACGAGTCTTGAAAATATATGCAGATTATCCTTTATTTAGTGCTAGGGACGTTTACAATTTTATACATCAAACCGAGATTGCTTTACTTTCGATGTCTGATCGGCTTTTTGGTTTTAGTAAAAATGTATGTATTATCTCTGGCAACATTTGTACCGAATTACATTTTAATATATTGACCGTTTTTTGAACCAAAAATAACGTTTTTGAACGATGTGGCCACCACCGACGACAACTTCTCAAAGACTATGACAATCAGATACCCCTTATGTGACACTATTTATTATAGCCAAGGTATGCTATGGTGACTCATAGTTGTTGCAATATTATAAAATAAATCAATTATCCATTAAGCGCAATTTATGTTTAGCAAATCATTTTAAAACACTATTCAAACCAACCTGTTGATTTCGGCTTCTGTCTTTTTTCAGGAGTTGCATCAGGCAACCTGTCCATCAGTGGAATATCACTATTAACCTCAACCCCTCCACTGTTTGTATCTTGTCCTTGTCCTGAATGATTCAACACTTAAGCGTATAGCTTTTAAAGAGTATAACACAGGCAAACATTATCCGATCTTAAAGATATTTTGGTTTTGCGTATCATACTGAAAGAAGAATTATAAGTGAAAGACAGTTTAGAAAAAAACAATATCGGTCATAAATGTGGTAAGTAAGGAGTCATCTGCCGTTACATGACCATCCTGACAACAAAAGTCAAGGACCGTAGGACCAAGCATTCTCTAGTTGTCAATAGGAAAATTGTCCAAGGTCTTTACGACAATAACCCTTATTATGCCCAATCAAACATATGTGCAGCTCAATTGTTGAACCTTATGAATCTCATTTGACGGCCATATTGGATTTGGTACCGGATGGGATATATTTGGTCCTTACCCTAAACGCAGTTTAATAAAAGTATGTTAATGATTCTATGGAAAGTAAGGTGATGTAAAGGATTATCCAGTTTATCATCCCGTTTTGAATACAAATGAATTTAGATTTACTTCAAATGCAAGTAAATTAGACGAATGATCTTCACCGTTGTGGTATTTTCGTTCTCTGGACTCAAAATGACATTAACAAGGACATCGTAGTAGTATATGCAACATGCCTATGGAAGGTACATTAAGAAATTAAATAACAAGACTAATTTTGATGCAAAGCCTCAAAGACGTCGCGAATGTTTTTGAAACATGACTCAAAGAAAGCAGATGCATTAAGGATCCCAAGTTTGACGTACGTGGATATAAGCAGTTATTAAACCAAATAGGATTTTTAGCTTAAGGTCATCACGACCTTGACCTTTGACCGACTGACAAAACAATAGTTATGGTACTTGTCATCTTAAGGTTACCACGACATTGACCCTGAAATTCCATATTTTGACCATATCTCATTATGCGGGAGTGGTCCCATACCATACTGATATGAGAAGACAGTATTAGGGAGGAGGGGGCGGTGAGCGACCCGCCACTGGATCGTAATGTATATTTATAATAGTTTTTTTACTCCAATGTGAGAAAAAGATTTAAATCATTGATAATTAATTTAATGGACTTTACTAAACTAAGATGCATATATATACATCTCTTTTTGAATAAATATCAATACCAATCAATTAGATTTACCTTTAATTTTAGCACAAATATACAAGATACAATATATCTTTATTAAATGTCGGGTATATGATAATGTAACTCTGGCTACTTTGCCTTATGCGTGAAACAAATGATTCGAAAAATGATTGGTAAGTTTACACATAATCAACCTAATAACCAGGGTTCAAAGATTACACATTGGTTTATATCAAGTTCAATCATTTTAATATTGAATAACCTTCTCTTATGGGAGGTTGTTATTTGGCGATGAAAAATACCTGAACCTTTGTCAGCGCACAGATGGCAATGCCCTGTGGCCAACGCAAATGCCAGGTATGAGACTTACTAGAGTTTTCTAGCCACCAGCTCCGTTCACCAGACTAGATCGCAATGCTATATGTATCTAGCTACTTGAACTGGAACACTAGATAACCCTATAGATGTCAAATTTCTGATGCCTTTTAATCCCACAGATCGCAATACTCTTATTTTTTGCCATCAAAAGACGATTTCCGGTTTACTGCTCGATGTTACCTCGACGGCAGTCAAATACAGTAAGAATATTACAGCTGAGCGACGCGCTTTTATACTCCCCGGGCGGACGAGTTCATCATTAAAATGTGTAAAACGGGTATATTCCATTTTGCGAAATATAGAAGGGTGACAGCTCTACTAATATTCTTTATGAAAAAACTCCCGGTTTAATAAATAATGTTTAACATGATTCCTTATATTATTATTGTATTTAATAAAATATTTGTATGGAATAAATAAGTCTAAAAAATAAAACTAACCTTTGAAAAACACCGCCAGAGCGTTAACTTTGTTAAAGCAAATGACCAATTTACAACTAAGGGCGGTAATCGTGCAAATATGCCGTTACGCTACAATAACAAAAAAAACTTAGCTAAATGCGCTATTTTCTGACATTAATAACAAACATACATAGCATATCAAAACAAAACAATGAGCTTGTTCCCTGGAAGTATAATCATACAATTAAAAATAGGTACAATTAATTTATTGGAACATGTATTTACAAAAGCTGTCCTTTATTATATTTATGCACGGTTCCCCTAGTTAACATACCACTGTAAAATGGTTATTTCTTTCAAGGGTATACATTTAAATAGCAAAATTGTAAGTAGCATTATAGACATCGGAATTATAGCATGGTACATGGACGTGTAGGTGGTAAAAATGTTTTAATTAATCTAGCTTGATAGGGAAAATCTTTGGAAGGTGTTACTAAGAGGAGGTATTGTATTCATCATATTATTTAAATATTACTAGATTTGCCTGATAATATCATAAAAAGTAGCGTACAGAAGCATGGTTTCTCCCATGATTAGGTCAGTCCCTATCCATAGATAACCATCAAAACCTCTGCCCGGTCTCTGTTCTGACAATATCAGCACCTACCACTGTGTAAATATGTTGGTATATGGTATGCATCCCTCCAACACAAATTCATATCAACCCCGGCCGCACCGACCACCTTCGCATACTCTATTGTATAAACTTATGAACATTAAAGTATTTTCCGTTTGTTCAGTGTTCCGAGCCTATTAGTCTGGGAGCCAACTGCCATTTTTCCCCTTAACCTTGCATTGTTGTATTAAGTTTTTTTTACTGTTGATTTTGGTAGCCAAGGGTCTCTATTTTCAGAAACTGCTTGATGACATGTAGTCACCCTTGAGCAATTTGAGAAATTCAAGATGGCGTCCAAGATGGCCGCCATTACATATAAATGACCATAACTCCCTACCTGTTCATCATAGGAAGGTGATTTTTGTCTCTATACCTAGGTTTTAGGGGTCAAGCTATCCATAAGAACTAAGTATTATGTAAATATCATATTGTAATAGACGGGCACTAATAATTCACTATTGTCTTTTCAGGTGCTGCCCGTATGACGATCACTAATAGTAAAACATGCATGAAGAACAGTGCTTTTTCGTGTCCAAATTTGGATGTGAGAATAAGACTGAACAGTTGAAAGACACTGGTCCTGTCAGGATTCAAAACTTGATCAAGCATAGCAAAATCTACGGGGACAGGTATCATGAACTTCTTGAAGAAAAAGTTAGTGAAAATCCTGAATGCACAGTTAAATGTCACAGAAACTGTGCTTCAACATACACTTCAAGCCTCCAGGTTGAAAGGCACAAAAGGAAGAATCCAGAAAGTTACTCGTCTTACATTCCACCTAAGACCAGGAGACGGTCATCACTACCAGGGTTTATCTTCAAAGTACATTGTTTGTTTTGTGGTGAAACTTGTGTGGTTGAAAAAGATCCGAAAAACCCAAAACGTTGGCGACCAGCATATTCATGTCGGGAAATAGGCAGCGCAGGTGGCAAGAAGTCACTCAAGCAAACTATACTTGAAGCCTGCGAACGGCGTCAGGATGAGTTATCAGAAGTTGTGCGGCAAAGGGCACATAGCACTGTAAGTGACCTTCACGCAGCTGATGCAAGGTATCATGTGGATTGCCGAAATATCTTCTTGACAGAAAAAAATGTGGCTTCAGCTGCAACAAAGTCTGATAGCCAAGTTAACATTGATCGTGCCTTTGAATCACTTGTTGTAATGATCAAAGACTCGTCCGGCTTCCTGAATTCAGTTGAGTTGCATGAAGCATACAAATAATTCGGGGGTGATAGGCTGACACGTCGTTTAATTGTCCCAAACCTATGCGAACGCTTCGGAGATGAGTTGGTGGTTTTAAAGTCTCCAGGGTTAGCAGACATTGTTAGCTTGCGATCTATAGCTGCAAAATGTATGCGATTGGTACAAGACGAGACCGATGACATTGATGTAACAATCAACAAACTGTGCAAAGTCATCAGGCATGAGGTGAAACAAATAACATTAGATAAAGATTGTTATGATACTAGTGTTAACCGACAAAAATGTAGAGAGACAGTGAGTGACACTTTGATCCAATTGTTAGGGAAGCTGTCTCCTAACCTAGATAGGGCACTACCTGCACTTCTCATTGGTTCAATGGTAACTGGGGTAATGAAAAAGCATCCCACTAGTTTGCAAATTACTCTTGGCATCAAGATGAGTAGATCCAAAAAACTTATCAACGTGTTACAAAAGTATGGTGTTACATGTACCTACGATGAAGTACGGCGTTTTAAACATTCAGCTGCCAAAGCCACAACCATGGAACGTTCACTACCAGGCCTATCAACTTCCAGTTCAAGCTTGGTTCAAGTTATTGTTGACAATTTTGATACTGACATACCGTCTCCAAACGGAAAGTCATCCACCCATTCCCTTGCCATGCTGCTCACACAACCAGATAGTAACAGTAGTGAAACAGTCCAAGAAGACACCATTAGGTGTGAAAAAGGAAGACATGGTTGAGCCACTCGAGTATGACGTCGAGATAAAGAGATATGATGGTCCCAAGAAGCCTCCGATGCCACAGAACACCCCCAAACGATCAGTTCAGCCCTTGCGTATGCTGGCACAACAAGTAATTTCAAAGGGAAGAGCCAGTGAGATGGACTTTGCGTTCCTTCAAGACATGAACAGCACACTAGACTGTCCTGAGTACAATGGGTACAATACTGGGGATGCACGTCGACAGGGTCATTCAGCACAACCAAAGACGAAGGCTGTTTACCTTCCCTTAATAGATATGATCCCGTCACACCCAGATACCATGATGACATCAATAGCCTGTGCATAGGACTACACACGCAATATCGGGCAACAGTTCGTAGTTTTTACTTGTGATCTGCAGCTGTACAGGGTCGCTCTAGAAGTTCAGTGGACTTATCCAGACAGGTTCTCAAATGTTATTCTACGGTTGGGAGGGATGCACTCTCTAATGAGCTTCATTGGATCTATCGAAACACTGATGGCTGATACCGGTCTGTCAGATATAATGTCCTCTGTGTTTGGCGGTGTGTTGAAAATGCTCACTGGAAAAAAGTTTCCCCAGAACGTCAGAGCATTAAGCCAGAAACGCTGAAGGTATGGGCCCTTAGTTTGCATGCATGCAGCAGGTTGGAATCTGATCTGGATGACATGACGGATGAGGACACTCAAAGTAAGGTGGTGACAACACACAAAGAAGAGGCAAAAGCCAGGATTGCTGAAGACAAGAAAGACCGAGATGGAATCAGACAAAAACTCGACACTTGCATTAATCCTTTAGATTCTGCGGCACACCCCAGTGGTATAGTCAATGTAGTTAGCGGCCAGATTGGTTCAACTGAAGTCAATGTCCACAATGCTGTCACAATCGGGACTGAACTAATGACAGTTTTCGAAAGTCGGTTACCGCAGGGACTTTATGAAACCGTCAAGAAAAAGGTTGTTACTATGGATCATGCAAGGAAGCATGTGAAGGTCGGAGCTGTGAAAGTATTTGATACCAATTTGATTTACGCAAGGGTGATTGGCCTACAGGTTAGTGGGCGGGACATTGACATTAAGGATGTGCTTGGTCATGAACTTGCGCCAGTTCCAACGTCCATGTTTGATGATACTGGAGATATGAGGATTGCAAAATCTAAATCTACCTTGAAGAAAATTCTCCAAGTTGAAGTGTCTGATAGAGTTGCTGGTGGTGCAAATGTTTCTGTACTCGATGGCTCGGCAATACTTTGGGTAGTTCCTTGGCCTGCTGATGGGTCTGTGAAAGACTATATAGCGAACTTCAAATATGCCATAGGAAAAAGGTTACGGGTCGAGGACGTGTATCTGATATTTGACAGATATTATGATTACAGCACGAAGAGTGTTACCAGAGGATCTAGGGCAACTGGTGTCAGTAGGGCTCATCATTTGCAAGTCAACAGTTAACTTCCAGCGCAGAAGTTTCTACTAACCTCTTCCAAAAACAAGAAGCAACTGATGCAACTGATAGTTGATGATTTTGTGCAGTATAAGAAGTTTCATGAGGACAACACACAACATCACAAGTTAGTGGTAACAGGAGCAGATCCGGTGCCAATCGAAATCAGTGAAGGTGGAGTTGTCATCTCACTGGCAGATCTGTCAACTTCACACGAAGAAGCAGATAACATCATTGTCCAACAGGTCTTGAGTTGTGCCGCGGAAAATGCAGAAAGCAAAATCACTGTTGTTGCCGATGACACTGACGTCTTTGTACTGTTGCTGCATTATCATCACATGGCAAATCTCAAGAATGTTGTATTGATGTAGTCCCCCATCAAAGGAAGGGCGGTGCTTGATATAGGCAAAACTGTGCAGAAGCATTGTCAGATAGTCGTAGGAATACTCCCGGCACATACACTTTCTGGCTGTGACACCGTCGTCTCCTATTTTAAAATTGGAAAGGCTATTGTACTCAAAACACTTCGATCGGGGCACTCACTTAACTTGTTGGGTGCACCAGGGCATTCTATGGAATCTGTTATTCAACAGGCTACCTCCTTCATTTCCGCGTGCTATGGACAAACAGACTGTAGTACAATGTCAGAGACAAGGTTAAAGGTATGGCTGTCACAAACAGGCAAAGGGTCATCAACACCGAAGTTGTGTACCTTGCCACCAACAACTGAGGAATTCAAAGAGAATGTTAAAAGAGCTCACTATCAGGCTTTGGTATGGCGGTCACTGGAAGCGCAGAATCCACCCGAGTTGGACTCAACGGAATATGGTTGGGTAAAGGATGACCAAAACAAGTCCCTTCAACCAGTCACCCTACCTGATGAAGTCGAACTAGCCCCACAGATGGTACT
The DNA here is from genome assembly GCF_026914265.1 of Mya arenaria. Taxonomy (NCBI): domain Eukaryota; kingdom Metazoa; phylum Mollusca; class Bivalvia; order Myida; family Myidae; genus Mya; species Mya arenaria. Next base: position 64,475,981 of record NC_069130.1, on the reverse strand, counting down.
ACGTCTAATAAAATGTGGATGCCACAGTACTACTCCATGCAGTTCACGTGCGGGTAGTTGCAACTCTGCAAACATGAAATGCACAATATTTTGCGCCTGCTATAATCAGGGTTGCTGTAACCTGACATCATAGCTGATTGCATGTCTTTGTGATGCACATGGGCAACACAATGTACAACAGTGTAGATTATTTGGTAAAGTGGTAGCCATCCTTTATTATGAATTGTATAACATGCTTTTGGTAGTCTGTGAAAATTCAGATTTACAATTAAAGAACATTTGTTATAATATAACACCTGTGGTCGTTTACCTTTTCATATTTTCCACCAAGATTGAATAGTATAGAAGATATACCAATGCTTGTAAACTGGCAGCCATTTTGGATTTGTAGATGACATCATCAGTATATGAACTTTGATCTGATACAGATAGATGTGTCTCCAAAATACTCAGGGATAGACACCTTCACGACTAATTTGGAGTAAATAGTTTATATGCCAGTTTAAGTGTTACGGTGGCAATCTTGGCAGCCATCTTGGAAATTACTATTATGTAATACGATATTAACATAATACTTAGTTCTAATGGATAGCTTGACCCCTAAAACCTAGGTATAGAGACAAAAATCACCTTCCTATGATGAACAGGCAGGGAGTTATGGTCATTTATATGTAATGGCGGCCATCTTGGACGCCATCTTGAATTTCTCAAATTGCTCAAAGGTGACAACATGTCATCAAGCAGTTTCTGAAAATAGAGACCCTTGGCTACCAAAATCAACAGTAAAAAAACTTAATACAACAATGCAGGGTCAACCATCTCTGCCCCCGGACTATATCCGTTTCACCACAAGTTGTCTTGTGGGTAAACTCAAACCGGAAGTATCTTAACTAAAATTCCTGCATTCGGAACTCTTCGGCCATTATTATCGATAGAAATGGCCGAGGTGTTCCGATTTAAAGTCCTGCGATTTGATTGACTGACGGGTTATCGTGTGAGCCTATGTAATTGTAGGGTTACGTACAGTTCCTAGATGATATGGTTGATAGTGTTATATGTAATAGGTAAATAATGATGAAACATCTCTCTTGCGTCCTGTTCCATCTCGAATTTGGTTTGTTATCACGTATCCTTTGAGACTGCGTAGCACTCGATGCATGCATCATCGAACGAGACGTGATAAAGGCGGTCAGAAAATGTCGCCATAAATCAATCGCATGTGTGATTTAGTTAGTGCATTTTTTTTTTGCTCTATGTTTAATTTATTACAATACTTAAATTTCATAATAGCATTATTCTTCTACATTTATTTTAGACATATTCATCTTCTTGGTAAATATAATAAATGATATTTTGTGCGACAACCTTTTTCTGATTCGTAAAGTATACATGCATACGAAAATTATCTATATAAGCTATGCTTTCGAACAAATTCTTTGTTTTTCATTGATGTATATATGTTGTCTTGTGTTATTTTCCTCAATAAATATGTTTAAACTAAACTTGTTGGGGGAAAGTTATAAAGCTGAAATATAATTAATTATATAAAATATACTGTATTTAAATGTTACACGGATGGTTACATACCAAGTTTCGTTTTAGCCGGATCGGTTTTGTCTTTGCGATGTTTCGTATCAAATGTAACCAGATCATAGCCTACTAGACCGGCATTTTTATGTCCACTGTTCATAGCTTTGGTCGTACAGCTACCTGCGTCTGTTTGAAATAGAGACAGTGACAACAGGAACTGCAACATGTTTTGATCTTTCTCTTTTTGTATATTGATAGAAACAATATATGAATGAAATGCAAAAACACGAGTTTGATATAATGAAAAGCTGATGCTTTCATCTGTAAACGTCTTACATGCAATATCACGGCGTAGCAAGGCCTATAACATTACAACTAAACACTGAACGAATATATGATTAACTAGGTCTGTTGTATATGGTATCATACCCAAATATGTTCAATGTTCATAAAAATACCCTTTTTTACTTCAGTCCTTTAATGTCATCAAACATTTTGTCTCAAATTAAGGTACATCAACTGGAACAATAATTATAAAAATAATGGTCTTATTGACACTGAGTAAGCTTAATTTCAGCTGCAAATAAGTTCGTTTGGGTCTTTATGACACTGAGTAGATTGAATGAGAGCTGCACAAGGGTTTGATTCGCTCTAAATGGGCATACTGGTTGCCAAAGGTGGTCTTTATGACACTGAGAAGGTTTTAATTAGAGCTGCACATGGGTTTGATTCGCTCTAAATGGGCTATATGGTTTCCAAATGATGTATATTTGACACTTAGTAGGCTTAATCAGAGCTACACATGTTTCGCTCTAAATAAGAATTATTGAAATCACAATTGACTCGATAGAGGATTTAACCGACTTAATTATAGACATATTGAGTTTTTACCTACTGATATGCTTGACTGTACACTGGCGCTGGTACTGTTTTGGCTCATCAAGAACCTACATGGTCTTGAATATAGCAACTTTATGGATCACTTGGCACTCGATTTGCTTCATACGGTCTATAACAGATATCAGAATGAAAAAAGTTTATTGGACACAAAGTGGAATTGAGAATAGCCAGAGTGTGATGATAGTCTGGAATATTGGGTTTGGTTACAACCCCAAAGCGGTTGAATGGCCTTTGGGTAGGCTTTTGTAGAGCCAGTCAGGGTTTGTTTGATAATGAATGCGCTTGACTGTACCCTCAAAAGGTTTTTTTTGAGCTCTTGACGATCCCCTCTGTAGTAAGTGAGGTATAAAATGGGATTTTTGGCAATTATTCAGAGGGCTATTTGGGACCTTTTGTGTCATGTAGATTTTTTTGGCGCTTGGAAAGGCAGAAAATGAGCCATTATGGGGTTTCGGGCATTCAGTGGGCATATATATAAACACTTTTTGGCTTGCTTAGCACATATTATACATAGGTCTAATTGATTTTGAGTTGCTTGGAACTAGAATATGAACACATTAGGGTGGTAAAACACTGGGAGGACTTGAAAAATGATACTTTAGTGTTGATGTGCTTACATGGGACTTGACTTACAAAACTATATGTCAAAGATTGTTTAAATTGGCTCAAGAAGGGATAATTTGTGATTAACATGACTTTTGATATGGGAAATATATGAATAATGTTTAAAACTGCTTGGTGATTTGGGTAATGTATAGACATGTGTATATAAAATTTAGCCAAAACATAAATAAATGAAATGATAACAACAAAGTCGATATTGAACATATTTGCATTTTGAACATTCAAATGAGTTTCACTTTGATTTTGAAAAGCTTTATTTTGTATTTCAGTATGAAATACATTATAAAATAGCTATCACCAATTCATATGGATGAATATCAAAAAAATGAAACAGATACAATATCCTATTTATGAATTCTCTTTGATGCAACAATTTGTGGTAACCGCCATGGGTAACATGTACTAGGATGATTGCTAGTTGTCTCCATAACATATTTAAAACATTTCACTTAAAAGTAACTGAACAGAGATCAAAATAGAGGAAATTATCAATTATATTTCTGCAAACACAATTAAATCAACAAATTTTAAATAAATAAAAAGACGAAACAACAACATTCTCAACTGTTGTGTTTCAGTGTATTGACCTTGAACTTACCTTGACCTTGACCTTGATTCAATCAGATAGGTATGTCAGCATGAAATTGATACAGGCCATAATTTAAGATATACATATTATTTGACTGTTACACTAGCACGATTTGCCATACGACTCGTTAAGCAATAACAATCTTGCGATCACCTTTAATTGGCACACTGAAACGGTATGATCCATGGCGGTGGCGGTTTTGAAAAATATGAAAAACCTATACCCTAAACTATTGTTTTAATTGAGGGAACATATAATTTATAATTTTGTCAACGCTTTAAGACACATACTTTACGTAAATTAAAATTAAAATGGAAACACATATAGAGGATAAAACATTGTTTACGTTATTTTTCATATCTTGATCTTGAAATGGCTAAAATGAGCTTGAACTTGACATGGGAGAGGTCAGATACATATGTCAACTTAAAGCTTACTATAAAATAGATACATGCCATGCATTTAGATAGACTTTTAATGTAACACTAGCACATTTTGGCTTAAGACTCTTACATCAATAGCAATCTTGCGACCACCTTTAGCATGCTATTATAGTATGAAACCTTGGCGTTTTCAAAATATAAATGCTATGTCCTGAAATATTGTTTTAAATTAAGGAACATACAATTTACAATTCTGGCACCACCTTTTGACACAATCTAAACATAAATGAATTATAAAAGAAGAAAAGTAAACAGGATAAATCTTATTTTAGGGTATTTTGACAAATGACTTTGACATTAACCTTCAAGTAGTTATGGTTATATGTCAATTTTAAATACATTATGAGAACAGTAATATCCATGTGAATATTCTTTCATAGGTATTAAAGGAAAAAAGCTAAAATATACAGACTTTGATTTAAAATCTGATACCAAAATAATTTGTATAGCAGAGGGGTGCAGTAAATTTCCTTATTTTCCACATTTTTCTGCCTTGGAACCCAGACTAAAGGTAAATTATGATGAAACATCTCTGTTACTCCTGTTCCACCTCGAGTTTGGTTTGTTATCACGTATCCTTCGAGAGCGCGTAGCAGTCGGGCGGATGCATGCTACATCGAACGAGACGTGATAAAGGCGGTAAGAAAACGTTGCATCGTATCATTTCTTCAATTATATGCCTCACTTGATCAATTTAATGTCTTAACGCAGCTTGTATCGACGAAACTGCAGTAAGCTTTTACACGACTTTTTCCAGAAATGGCACCATAAATCAATCGCATATGTGATTTATAATGTAATGGTTTTATATGGAAAATTCATGACGTTCCTTAAAACGGTAACACTTGTGCGTAAAAAAGAATTTTCTATGCAATCCGCTGTATTGTTTCGAAAAAAGAATATGATTGACATCTAATAAATAGTGGATATCTTCTTTTTTGCAAAGAAATTGCCCTGTAATAAAAAATAGTACGGTCCTGGCACATGATACACTATGTACATGTATTAAACTTGTTGGTGAAAAACTATTAAGCTGATAATTATATAAAATGTACTGTATTTAAATGTTACAAGGATAGTACATACCAAGCTCCGTTTTGGCCGGATCGGATTTGTCTTTGTGATGTTTCGTGTCAAATGTAACCAGATCATAGCCTACTAGACCGGCATTTTTATGTCCACTGTTCATAGCTTTGGTCGTACAGCTACCTGCGTCTGTTTAAAAAAGAGAAAGTGACATCATGAACTGCAACAGGTTTTGGTTCTTTCTCTTTTTGTACAATGATAGAAACAATATATGAATGAAATGCAAAAACAAGAGTTTGGTATAATGAAAAATTGATGTTTTCAACTGTAAACGTCGTACATGCAATATCACGACGTAGCAAGGTCAATAACATTACAACTAAACACTGAACAAATATATGATTTACAAGGTCTATTGTATATGGTATCAGACCCAAATATGTTCAATGTTCATAAAATTACCCTTTTTTTACTTCAGTCCTTTAATGTCATCAAACATTTTTTCTCAAATTGAGGTGGAACAATACTAATAAAAATAATGGTCTAATTTACACTGAGTAAGCTTACTTATAGCTACAAATGGGTTCGTTTGGGTCTAAATGGGCTTTATAGTTTCAAAAATGTCGTGTATTAAACACTTCATAGGCTTGCTGTTTGTGGAGTTTTGTGCTGTTTTTTCATGTTTTTTGTTTGTGATTTTATGTTCTATGTCCTTGGCGTTCACCCAGTGCCATTAAACCGGGTTTATGTTTAAACCTTTTGCTACTGAGTTTGTTTCTGTATCTTTTCGCATAAATACTGCTAAGAGATGCACATGTTTTTTTTTACCAAAATGGGCTTTTTTGCTTTCCAAGCTCTGGTCTATTTGACACTGAGTAGGATTACATAGTGCTGCACATGGGTTTGTTTGGATCTAAATTGACTTTATGTTTTTCAAAATGGGGTCTATTTGGCACTGTGATAGCTAACTCAGAGCTGCACATGAGTTTGTTTTGATCTAAAATGTGTTTATATGTGCTAAAATGTGGTACTTGTTCATCATTTCCGGAGGCGCTCATTGATTTTTGGTGAAAACGAAAGATATGAAACGAAGGTCCAAATCCTGCCCTTGAAAATGGTTTTTGAACGGAAAGAGAGTTTTCACGCATGAAGGCGCTCTCGTAAAAACAATCAAACAGCTGTTGTTTTGACAGGTAAATGTATTGTGTTCTTGTTTGTTCACTCGATTTTGCAAATTTCTGACTTTTTTCTATCTAGAAACAAGATTCTGAAATAAATTGATGCTAACAGTTAATCCGGAATCAATTTCTTTTAGGTACATAAGGTAGCTTAATTTAACGTTAAGTTGAACAGTATTTCTGACTTTCACAGGCTATCCGGATATCTTACTATGTTGGATTCATATAGTGTGTGTAAGTTTCAACGCATTTTCATTCAATTAGTTATTTAAATATTTGTCTATTCTAATGAATAGTTTTGTTGTTGTTTTAAGCTCAAACAAAAAAAATACAAATTTTGGTTTGGAAGTCCAAGAATAATTGGTTGTTTCTGAGGCTGATTGTTTGTTTCCAAATAAAATCAGTTTAAGATTTAAAATGCTAAACCACTGTAATTTAATTTTATGAATGGTGTAGCATACAAACTACTATAAGTATGACATTTTTATATTTTATCATTGAAATAAACTCTGATCAGTTTGACTACGGCTGGAATTTTTTGGGTTGATCTAATAACGTTTACTTGTATATATATATATATATATATATATATATATATATATATATATATATATATATTGGTTAGGGACCACTTTTTTTGTTCTTCAACCATTTCAGTATAATTGTTTTTAATAGAAATGATACTTTGTGTTGCATTGAAGCGTCAAAATAAGAAAACAATTCGAAAATTAACTATTCATTAGCAATATTGAAATTTCACCATATTTCTTCTAGCGGGGGGGGGGGGGTATCTGATTATAACACTCAACAAAATAAAAAAGAGTTCACCGCAAAATACTCGTTTAAAACTTTAAACAGGGCAACATGTAAGAATTTAAAGTAAATAGAAAGGAATAAGATATTTTGTTGCCGTTCAGGTATATTATTTCGAGAGTTTTTTAAATGATAACTTTTTACTACAAGTGGGTGAATTATTAGTACAGCTCACTGTCATTTGAGTGGAATTTACTGAGTATATTTGGCACGTTAATTGATTGGGAAAATTTTCATACTTTATGAACATCGTCATACTGATTTTTATATTAGAAGCTTAACTTTGTGTCTGTGAAATTGAATTCAATATTTAGTATTTCTCAAGTTGTTCAAGGAAAACCTTAATTTCTTGGCAAAAAGGGGTCTATAACCAGTACATTGTATTATCTACTGTAATGTTAACAAGTGTCAAGATCTTGTTACCAAATTCATTATATTGTATTACAATATATGGAGTCGGTTACAGTTGTTCTTTAATGTGTATATGTAAAAACTTGATTCAGTATCCTAATATCTTACATCAACACCAATGATATTCCTGATTATATAGTACCAGCTTGATTGGCAGATTTCTGCATTGATATTAAAAAGAAGTAATTTCCGTATGTGGTATAAATCTGTGTTTTAGGATATAAATCATAATCTGGACTATATACAAGTGTATGTAATATATAATTACTTATCAATACATTGTGTAACAGAGTAAACTGTTTCAGCTACATTAAAAAATACAGAATAACTATTAAATCATAATATGTGGCTTGAAATTTTATATTGTATAATTGATAATATATGTATTGATTCAAAAAGTTATATCAATAAAAGAATTGTTCTAAATTAGTACTAAAATCCTGAAATTGACAAGTCATTTTTTTAATATTATGAATCAAATATTTAGATTTTTTATTGTACATTCAGATACTTTCACCCATATGTGTGTAGTTGTATGTGCATAGTTTTTTGGGTTTTTTAAATGAGAAAGTTTTAACTCTATTCACCTTTAAACATTTTCCATCTGTTGTCCAGTGATCAAGAAGGCTGGAAAATGGATGTTCAGTTTTACTCAAGTACACGACCTCTAAACGTCAGCTCCACCACTTTACGGTGGTGCAAAGAAAAAGAGCTGTCGACACTTCCGTGGTGGAGCTGTGCCCTATGTTTACATGAACAAACGTGAGTATGATTTATATTTTATTTGATTATTTCATTTAACGGACATATTTCGAAAATCGGAGAATGTGGTACCGTGTAAGAACACTTCTACTGTAGGCTGGTTACTATTTCGTTTCAATATTGTGCAAACTGTAGTGTCAGGAGCTTTTATCCCGAATCGGACTTGTGCATATTTTGAGATCTGATTGCATAGCAAGTACATTTCGGTGCTTATACACCCCGTAAGAACATTCTCACGCATGCAAACATAACTGTTGTGTATAGTACCTATGCCGGAACACAACAAAACTGATAAGCACTTCTTAAAAAGGAAAAATGCACATATTTATAAAAGTGGTGGCGCTGTTACCCTAGTGGTGGCGCTATCGAGTATGTTTTGCGCTTTAAGTAATATAAAATGTAAACGCTTTTGGAATGAATACAACAGTTGCTATGTTTATCATTTATTGAACATTATGCTGGTTATGCATACTACTTGCGGAAATAAAACTCTACGCGAACTACCTTACTGAAAACTATTTCGAAAACAAATGGCTAGGTGCTGTTAATTTTACCATATAACTAACGTAGAAATATGTCCGTTAAATGAAATCATCAAATAAAATATAAATCATACTCACGTTTGTTCATGTAAACATAGGGCACAGCTCAACCACGGAAGTGTCGACAGCTCTTTTTCTTTGCACCACCGTAAAGTGGTGGAGCTGGCGTTTAGAGGCCGTGAAGTAGTTGACATGCATTTCATGAACATTTTGACCGATTTATTGAGAACTATGTATTCATGTGTAGATAGATAGCAAGAAATGAGTAAAAGTATGCTGTCTGTAAAAATGCTCATAATTATTTTCTTATTTCTTTGTAGCAGGACTGGTGCTTGCTATTTGCACTTCAGTTGATAATGTCTACTATAATTTTCATTGCCAGAATAACAGTTGTCTTCGGAAGGCTGAAATGATAAATTTTGTAAAGTATTTATTTTTTAGGGATTTGGTACCAAGAATGCAGTTGTTGCTCTGTTTGTGGATTTGTAAGATGTCCATTGGATACCAAAGAATATGTTCTGTGATACAGAGGCATAAGGACTTATTTTACTAGAAAGTCTTAAAGAAGCAGCTTAACATATATGCTAACAAGTGAAAACAAGCATGTAGCTGCACCTTTAAGATATATATCAATATGGTTAATGTTTAGGATTCAACACAACGAGTGACAATTAGAACATATGGCAAATTGTTATTTCCAATAATTTTACATTAAATTGTTTCATAGCAAAAAAATGGGGCACATCTAGTTGTCCTACATGTGTACATGTCGGTCAGTCCATCTGTTTTTTCCTGCAATTATGAATGTTCTGCATAACCCAACAGTTGGATTATAATTTCAAACTGTTTGACACAGAGTTAAGAATCAAACAGTTTACCATAAGGGTCAGAGCTACATATACTTTACAGTAGTGGGTGGAACATCAGCTGCGAAAGTTAATTAAAACAAAAATAAATACATGTACTAATCATCTTAGTGCTTGCATTAATATCTATATTCAAGCAATTAAAAAATGCTGAAATGCACTCAATTCTACATATTGTATCATTTTTGCTGTTCTGGTGTATCTATTCTTATTCAGTTTGTCTGATATGCTAAGAAATAACTGGAGCTAATGTCATTGCCAAGGTGTTGGTGACAAAGTCTTGACATGCTATTCCAACCATTCAAACTCTTCATATGAGGTTAAGTATACATATTTCTAGTTTCCTGCAATAATGTTAACCTCGCCATAACAAAATACCAGTTAAACAAAATAAAATGCTAATGATTTATTTCATTTGCTTTTATTAATACAGTTCTACTGACTACTGAGAGTGTCTTGGATGAACAAGGTGAATACAAAGATGCAATTGCAGAGCTGAAGACAATATTTCCAGGCCTGAAAGCCAGAGACACTGACCCAGCTGAAAGTAAAGACTCTTTGCATTGAACAGAGAGAGAAAAGCCCCGAAATAGGAAAACAAAACATCAAAAATGTTTCCGGCGTCTATAATTTGATTTGAAGATACAAAGACAAGCACATTAGTGAAGATGACATAGATCAGATACCCAGAAATCAATCCAAAAAGAGGAATAAAAACAAGAAGCGAAATAGATCAGAGAAAGGCAAAACAAGAAACAGAGTACAATAGTTAGTCTTCTCTAAAAAATATCAGAGATATTGAGATATATGGACTAATGAAAGTGAATTAGATGAGATTTTGTAGCATATATCTCAACAAGAAGCTGCCTATCAATCAAATTATTTTACACGACCATGTCTTATAGAGAACAATCCCTTGAAAAGTGTTCCAATTTTCAAGTAAAGGAAAAACATATTCAACAGTCAGTTCAAATCTCAAAAAATTCATTTCAATGAATTACACAGAAACGAGAACCCTAAGATAAGGTGAATCAGTCGAAGCTTGAAGAGTTAAGAAAGTCAGTCTAAAAAGGCTTAAGAAAAACACAAAGAAACTCACTCATCTTGTCACATATTGAATAGTTTGACGTGTATCTTTTTAAACGTTTAGTTCTTAGACAAATAATGAGTACATCAAGATGTGCTTGTTGAAGTAACATTAAACACAATGTGCACAAGTCTCACCTGTTTAGGGCTTGAATTTTACCCATTTCGTAAAAATTAATTGGTTTCTATGTAAAAATTATGTTGTTGCTGTGGAATTAATTTCACGTATTTCTTTTCAATATAAATATTTGTGTTTCTACTCATTAAAATAGCAACCAATAATGGGAAGTTTATGATTTGAATATTTATGCAAAAAGCTGCAGAAACAAGCTCAGTAGCAAAATGTTTAAACATAAACCCGGTTTAATGTCACTGGGTAAACGCCAAATCCCAAACAAGAACAGAGAAGAACAGCACAAAACCCCACAAACAGCACCATGCATACATACTATATATAAAAAACTAGGTATGTTTATCAAGAATTGTTAGGTACCGCCTTGAAACAGCCTGTAAAATGTAAATTTACTGAGGGTTTAAACCAGTCTATGTGCACAAACCTCACTCTTATTCAAACAATACGTAATAAAGATAAAACGCAAAAAGTAAATCTTATGAAGACTAAACTTAAAAAAAAGTTTATGTTTTTATGCAATTGGTTGCCATTGCAACACATAGTAACGTATGTGTTTGATTATATTTTGATGTGCATTATAGTTTATCTGTGAGTCTATTTACGAACATTATTATTTTCAATATTTATGTTCAATATATGATATCAAATGTAATCATACACTTGCAATTCAATAAAGAATTTTAGAATTTATGTGATTCTCAATAATCGTTTCTTCAGAAAACAAAACAATTGATTAATAAATACTAACATAGAGTGTTCAAAGTGCAGCTTTGCAAGTAACTCTTATCTGTCTGTAGTTTAAACAAAGTTTCGGGTTATTTGTTTTGTCATCACTTAGTTTTAATTTTACATGTTCCGAAGCTGTTGCTATGGAAACTTGACTGAGACAGTAAGACACCTTTAGACATAATTTTGTTGTTGTTTTGTTGCGACAGTTTACATGCTTTCTACTTGTAGCATTAAAATGGTTTGAAATAACAGCCCTATCAAAATGGTGCCGTAAACCCTTCATAGTGTCATGATATATTTGATTACATAATTACCCGCGATAACGAAGCTAGCATAACTTTTCACATAGTTTACCAAATTGGACGAAATAAAAAGTTATGATTTTATGAAAGAGTGTAGATTAGCAATAACTTACGTCTTGTGTACTAAAACCACTAAGTTAAAATCACCTGAACACTTTAACAAGGTTTATATTGACTCTAAATGGCTCTAAATGGGCTGTACGGTGTCTAAATGTGGTCTACTTGACACTGAGTAGGCTTGCTTAGAGCTGCACATGGGTTTGTTTTTATCTAAATGGGCATAATGGTTGCAAAATGGGTATCTTTATGACCCTGAGTAGGTTAAATAAGAGCTACACAAGGGTTTAATTAGCAATGGGCTATTTGTCAAAATGTGGTCTATTTGACACTGAGTAGGCTTACTTAGTGATAAACATGGGTTTGTTTTGATCTAAATGGGCATAATGGTTTCCAAAATGTGATCTTAAGGGCACTGTGTATGCTTACATAGAGCTCCAATTGGGTTTGTTTGGATCCAAATGGGCATCAGGGTTTCCAAAATGGGGTCTATATGACAATGAGTAGGTTTACTCAGTGCTGCATATGGGTTTGTTTTGATCTAAATTGGCTTCATATTTCCCAAAATGTGTTTTTTTGTGTACTGTTTAAGCTTATTTAGAGCAGTACATAGGTTTGATTCGCTCTAAATGGGCTTTATGGTTTCCAAATTAGGTCTATTTGACACTTAGTAGGCTGTATTAGAGCTACACATGTTTGGCTCTAAATAAGCATTAATGTAGTCACAGTTGACTTGATAGAAAATTTAACCGACTTAATTATAGACCTATTAGGTTTTTACCTGTACACTGGCACTGGTACTGCTTTGGCTCGTATAGAACCTACATGGTCTTGAATATAGCAACTTTATGGATCACTTGGCACTAGATTGGATTTATACGGTCTATATTTGGCAGATATTAGAATGAAAAATGTTTATTGGACACAAAATGGACTTGAGAATAGTCAGAGAGTGATGATGGTCTGGAAGATTGGGTTTAGTTACATCCCAAAAGCGGTTGAATGGTACCTCTGGGTAGGCTTTTGTAGAGCCCGTCTGGGTTTGTTTGATAATGAATGCGCGTGACTGTAACCATAAAGGATTTTTGAGCTCTTAACGAACCCCTATGTAGGAAGAAAGGTACAAAATGGGCTTTATTGCAATTATTCAATGAGCTGTTGGGGAACTTTTGTGTCATGTGGATTTATTTGGCGCTTGGAAGGGCACAAAATAAGCCATAATGGGGTTTCAGGCATTCAGTGGGCTTGTGGGTTTATATATAAACACTTTATGGCTTGCTTAGCACATATTATACATAGGACGAACGTAGTTGCTTGGAACTAGAATATCAAAACATTAGGTTGGTAAAACACTGGATGGACTTGAAAAGCGATACTTCAGACTTGATGGGCTTAGATGGGACTCACATAAATATATGTCATAGCTTGTTTAAATTGGCTCAAGAACGGACAATTTGTGGTTAACTTGACTTTTAATATGGCAAATATATGAACTTGGTTTAAAACTGCTTGGTGATATTGGTAATGTATAAACTTTAGCCAAAACATAAACAAATGAAAAGATAACAACAATGTCGATATTGAACATATTTGCATTTTGAACATTCAAATGAGTTCGACTTTGATTTTGAAAAGCTTAATTTTTTATTTCAATATGAATATATTATAAAAAAGTTATAATCTAATCATATGGATAAATGTTTATAAAAATGAAACAGATAAAATATCCTAATCATGGAGTCTCTTGGATGCAACGATTTGTGGTAACCGCCTTGGGTAACATGTACTAGGACGACTGCTAGTTGTCTCCATAACATCTTTAAAACATTTCACTTCAAAGTAACTGAACAGAATAGGGGAAATTATCAATTATTTTTCTGCAAACAAAATTAAAATAACACTATTTAACAAATAAAAAGACGGAAAAAAACATTCTCAACTGTTTGTGTTTCAGTGTATTTGACCTTTAACTAACCTTGACCTTGAATCTAGCAGAAAGGTATGTCAGCATGAAGCACATTATGAAATTAATACATGCCATTAATTAAGATATACATAATAATTGACTGTTACACAAGCACGATTTGCCATACGACTCGTTAAGCAATAGCATTCTTGCGATCATCTTTAATAGGCACACTGAAACGGTATGATCCTTGGCGGTTTTGAAAAATATATAAAACCTATACGCTACACTATTGTTTTAAATGAGGGAACATTGATAAACAATATATAAACGCTTTTAGACACAGACGTAACATAAATTAAATTGAAAATGGTTACACGTATATAGGAAAAAAAACATTCTTAACGGATTTATTTTATATCTTGACCTTGAAATGACCATGACCTTGAAATGGCTGAAATGACCTTGAACTTGACATGGGACAGGTCATATAGATATGTCAACATAAAGTTTACTATGAAATAGCTACATGCCATGCATTTAGATAGACTTTCAGTGTAACACTAGCACAGTTTGCTATAAGACTTATAGCAATAGCAATCTTGCGACCACCTTTAGCATGCTATTTAAGGATTAAAATTGGACATGTTGCATTTTATTGGGGTATGGTATGCAATGGGGCTCTTTAAAATGGGTGGAGTCCGAAGGATTTTGAACTGCGCCATTGCGTACCATACCCCAATAAAATGCAACATGTCCAATTTTAATACTTATATTTACATTTATTTAAATCTACATTTATGTTAAAATAAATTGATTATTCAAGAGCATTTTCTCTTTTTTCTTTCTCTCGTTGTTCTCAATGGTGGGTAAATTAGAAGAGCTATCGTAACCTAATTTTATGCGACAATGAATGCACAAATAAAATATTTCCTTATTCATATGTTTATTTTCTATATTTCCAAGGTCGAGTATATTATAAATACGTATTATAACTGTATTACAACTAGAAAAATACAACTTGAGTTATGAAAAATTAATAATAACAAGAAAACAACAAAAATATCGCCACCTACAAAGTTCTCATTATATCTGGCGATAATACCCGATACTAGCGTTTGTTAAGTCACGTGTTTTTAAATTGGAGAGAAATTCCAGTCACTTTACTTTTTGAGCGTTATTTTGAAGAATCAGTTGGTGTATGAATCATGTTGGAATTCGGTGTTGGACAAATCAGCAAGTGCATTGTCATTTCTTTGTAAGTAAACATTCGAAGAGGATGAAACCTATCTGTTTAACGACAGTGGCGGTGGGTATGGTAACTTTCGCGGAAGAAGAGCCAGAGGACGCGAAAAGACTTAGTGTTGAACTGAGCTCTTTCTTCTGGACGTTGCTGAGTACACTACAATATGTTATTGTTGCATTTCTTCGATTTAATGTTTTGTCAGATGCTTTATTTTTACCAAATGTCAATTCAAAATTCCGAAATAAGTCTTCATCAATGTAATATAATGTTTTTTCAACTGTTCCATCCATCATGAAATCATCTACATTAAAATCAATCAAATTATCGTTGGTTATTTTGTTTTAGCTGCATTACTGAAGATTACAGTTTTGCATGTTGCCAATAATTTTACTACAATTTCATTGAAAAAAATAGTTCCGTAGTAAATATGCCCCGCCCATTAGTATTATTGCGCCCAATGACAGGACAGAAGTATCGAACAAATGCACGCGATTTCGATGGGAAATGTCATTGCACTTTACACAGAAATAATGTGAAATTGATAAACAACAGCCATCGTTAAGAAATAAAGTGTTGATGCAAATATTGTAGTATGAAACCTTGGCGTTTTGAAAATACATAGAAGCTATATCCTTGAATATTTTATATATGAAGGGACATACAATTGACAATTCTGCAACCTCTCTTTGACACGCACTAAACATAAATGAATTTTAAAAAACAACAAGAAAAGTAAACAGGAAAAATCGAATTTTAGGGTATTTGTTTTATACTTTCACCTCATAATGACCTTGAGATTGACCTTCAAGTAGTCAAGGTTATATGTCAATTTGAAGTACATTATCAAAAGAGTAATATCCATTTATATTCTTTTTTAGTTATAAAATGATAAAAGCTATATTCTAACATAGTATTTTTACTGAAATGGCAATTTATGGCGGCCATCTTGGGCGCCAGCTTGGATATTTCCTTTTCGCAAGAGCTACCAAGTGGCCAAACTCAGTTTTCAAATTCTACTGACTTAAACCTACAATTTGATATCAAAATAATTTGTATATTAGATTTGTGCAGTGAGTTTTCTTATTATTCACATTTTTCTGCTTTAGAACACAGACTAATAGTAAATAATGATGAAACATCTCTCTTACTCCTGTTCCACCTCGAGTTTGGTTTGTTATCATGTATCCTTCGAGACCGCTTAGCAGTCGATGCATGCTACATCGAACGAGACGTAAATAAGGCGGTCAGAAAACGTTCTATTGTATCATTTCTTCAATTTGATGCCTCACTTGGTTAATTTAATGTCTTAACGCAGCTTGAACCAACGAAACTGCAGTTAGCTTTTACACGACTTTTCCAAGAAATGACACCATAAATCAATCGCATGTGTGATTTAGTTAGTGTATTTTTTCTTAAAAATAATCAGCAGTTGAAATATTTCGTAAAGTTTCTATAGAAAATATAAAACGTTCCTGAAAACGGTAACACTTGTGCTTAAAAAGGAATTTTCTATACTACTCGCTGTATTTTCTCGGAAAAAAAATATGATTTGCATCTAATAAATAGTGAATATCTTCTTTTTTGCGAAGCATGTGTCATGTAATAAAACAATCGTACGGTCCTTGTCACCTGATAAACAGTGTACATGTATTAAACTTGTAAGAGAAAAATTATAAAGCTGAATTATAACTAATTATATAAAATGTACTGTATTTAAATGTTACAAGGAGTACATACCAAGCTCCGTTTTGGCCTGATCGGTTTTGTCTTTGCGAGGTTTCGTGTCAAATGTAACCAGATCATAGCCTACTTGACCGGCATTTTTGTGTCCACTATTCATAGATTTGGTCATAGAGCTGTCTGTGTCTGTTTAAAATAGAGAAAGTGACAACGGAAACTGCAACATGTTTTGGTTCTTTCTCTTTTCGTACATTGATAGAAACAATATATAGATGAAATGCAAACCCAAGAGGTATAATGAAAAGCTGATGCTTTCATCTGTAAACGTCTTACATGCAATATCACTGCGTGGCAAGGTCAATAACATTACAACTTAACAATGAACAAATATATGATTTACTATGTCTGTTTAAATGGTATCAGACCCAAATATGTTCAATGTTCTTAAAATTACCCTTTTTTACTTCAGTCCTTTTAAGTCATCAAACATTTTGTCTCAAATTAAGGTACATCAACTGGAACAATAATAATAAAAATAATGGTCTTATTGACACTGAGTAAGCTTTATTACAGCTGCAAATGAGTTCGTTTGGGTCTACTGAGTAGGTTGAATGAGAGCTGCACAAGGGTTTGATTCGCTCTAAATGGGCCTAATGGTTGCCAAATGTGATCTTTATGAAACTGAATAGGTTTTTATTAGATCTGCACATGGGTTTGATTCGCTCTAAATGGGCTTTATGGTTTCCAAATGAGGTATATTTGACACTTAGTAGGCTTAATCAGAGCTACACGTGTTTGGCTCTAAAAAAGAAATATTGTAGTCACAATTGGCGTAATATAGAATTTAACTGTCTTAATAAAAGACTTATTGATTTTTTACCTATTGATATGCTTGACTGTACACTGGTATTGGTACTGTTTTGGCTCGTATAGAACCTTCATGGTCTTAAATATATAGAAACTTTATGGATCACTTGCCACTCGATTTGCTTCATACGGTCTATATTAGGCAGATACCAAAATGAAAAAAAATTTAATTGGACACAAAGTGAACTTGAGAATAGCCAGAGTGTGATGATAGTCTGGAATATTGGGTTTGGTTAAAACCCTCTAAAAGCGGTTGAATGGCCTCTGGGTAGGCTTTCGTAGAGCCAGTCAGGGTTTGTTTGATAATGAATGCGCTTGACTAACCACTATAGGGACTTTTGAGCTCTTGACGAATCCCTCTGTAGTAATAAAGGTACAAAATGGGCTTTATTGCAATTATTCAGAGGCTTATTGGGTACCTTTTGTGTCATGTGGATTTTTGTGGCGCTTGGAAAGGCACAAAATGAGCCATAATGGGGTTTCAAGCATTCAGTAGGCTTATATATAAACGCTTTATGGCTTGCTTAGCACATATTATACATAGGACGAACTGATTTTGAGTTGCTAGGAACTAGAATATCAACACATTAGGTTGATGAAACACTGGATGGACTTGAAAAGCGGTACTCGAGGCAGGCTTGATGAGCTTACATGGACTCACAAAAATATATGTTATAGCTTGTTCTAATTGGCTCAAGGAGGGACATTTTGTGGTTAACTTGACTTTTGATATGGGAAATATATGAACTATGTTTAAACCTGCTTCGTGATTTGGGTAATGTATAGACATGTTTAAATAACATTTAACCAAAACATAAATAAATGAAATGATCACAAAGTCGATATTGAACATATTTGCATTTTGAACATTCAAATGAGTTTCACTTTAATTTTGATAAGCTTATCTTTTTTAATATGGAATACATTATAAAATAGTTATCATCTATTCATATGGATAAATGTTTATAAAAATGAAACAGATAAAGTGTCTTAATCATGGAGTCTCTTGGATGCAATAATTTGTGGTAACCGCCTTGGGTAACATGTACTATGACGACTGCTACTTGTCTCCATAACATCTTTAAAGCATTTCACTTCAAAGTAACTGAACAGAATAGAGGAAGTTACCAATTATTTTTCTGCAAACAAAATTAAAATAACACTATTTAACAAATAAAAAGACGGAAAAAAAAAACATTCTCAACTGTTTGTGTTTCAGTGTATTTGACCTTTAACTAACCTTGACCTTGAATCCAGCAGATAAGTATGTCAGCATGAAGCACATTATGAAATTAATACATGCCATTAATTAAGATACAAATAATAATTGACTGTTACACAAGCACGATTTGCCATACGACTCGTTAAGCAATATCATTCTTGCGATCATCTTTAATAGGCACACTGAAACGGTATTATCCTTGGCGGTGGCGGTTTTGAAAAATATATAAAACCTATACGCTACACTATTGTTTTAAATGAGGGAACATTGATAAACAATTTTATCAACGCTTTTAGACACTGACGTAACATAAATTAAAATGAAAATGACTACACGTATATAGGAAAAAAACATTCTTTACGGATTTTTTTTATATCTTGACCTTGAAATGACCATGACCTTGAAATGGCTGAAATGACCTTGAACTTGACATGGGACAGGTCATATAGATATGTCAACATAAAGTTTACTATGAAATAGCTATATGCCATGCATTTAGATAGACTTTCAGTGTAACACTAGCACAGTTTGCTATACGACTCTTATAGCAATAGCAATCTTGCGACCACCTTTGGCATGCTATTTAAGGATTAAAATTGGACATGTTGCATTTTTTTGGGGTATGGTATGCAATGGGGCTCTTCAAAATGGGTGGAGTCCGAAGGATTTTGAACTGCGCCATTGCGTACCATACCCCAATAAAATGCAACATGTCCAATTTTAATACTTATATTTACATTTATTTAAATCTACATTTATGTTAAAATAAATTGATTGTTCAAGAGCATTTTCTCTTTTTTCTTTCTCTCGTTGTTCTCAATGGTGGGTAAATTAGAAGAGCTATCGTAACCTAATTTTATGCGACAATGAATGCACAAATAAAATATTTCCTTATTCATATGTTTATTTTCTATATTTTCAAGGACAAATGTATTATAAATACGTATTATAACTGTATTTCAACTTGAAAAATACATCTGCAGTTATGAAAAACTAACAATAACAAGAAAACAACAAAAATATCGCCACCTACAAAGTTCTCATTATATCTCGCGATAATACCCGATACTAGCGTTTGTTAAGTCACGAGTTTTCAAATTGGAGAGAAATTCCAGTCAATTTACTTGTTGAGCGTTATTTTGAAGAATCAGTTGGTGTATGAATCATGTTGGAATTCGGTGTTGGACAAATCAGCAAGTGCATTGTCATTTCTTTGTAAGTAAACATTTGATGAGGACGAAACGTGTCTGTGGAAACGACAGTGGCGGTGGGTATGGTAACTTTCGCGGAAGGAGAGCCAAAGGACGCGAAAAGACTTAGTGTTGAACTGAGCTCTTTCGTCTGGACGTTGCTGAGTACACTACAATATGTTATTGTTGCATTTCCTCGATTTAATGTTTTGTCAGATGCTTTATTTTTACCAAATGTCAATTCAAAATTCCGAAATAAGTCTTCATCCATGTAATATAATGTTTTTTCAACTGTTCCATCCATCATGAAATCATCTACATTAAAATTAATCAAATTATCATTGGTTATTTTGTTTTAACTGCTTTACTGAAGATTACAGTTTTGCATGTTGCCAATAATTTTACTACGATTTCATTGAAAATATAGTTCCGTAGTAAATATGCCCCGCCCATTAGTATTATTGCGCCTAATAATAGTATTATTGCGACAGGACAGAAGTATCGAACAAACGCACGCGATTTCGATGGGAAATGCCATTGCACTTTATACAGATATAATGTGAAATTGATAATCAACAACCTTCGTTAAGAAATAAAGTGTTAATGTAAATATTGTAGTATGAAACCTTGGCGTTTTGAAAATTTGTAGAAGCTATATCCTTAAATATTTTTATATGAAGGGACATACAATTGACAATTCTGCCACCACTCATTGACAAACACTAAACATAAATGAATTAAAAACCAAGAAAAGTAAACAGGAAAAATTTGTGCAGTAAGTTTCCTTATTATTCACATTTTTCTGCCTTAGAACACAGACTAATAGTAAATAATAATGAATCATCTCTCTTACTCCTGTTCCACCTCGAGTTTGGTTTGTTATCACGTATCCTTCGAGACCGCTTAGCAGTCGATGCATGCTACATCGAACGAGACGTGATAAAGGCGGTCAGAAAACGTTCTATCGTATCATTTCTTCAATTTGATGCCTCACTTGGTTAATTTAATGTCTTAACGCAGCTTGAACCAACGAAACTGCAGTTAGCTTTTACACGACTTTTCCAAGAAATGACACCATAAATCAATCGCATGTGTGATTTAGTTAATGTATTTTTTCTTAAAAAGAATCAGCAGTTGAAATATTTCGTAATAGTTTCTATAGAAAATACATAACGTTCCTGAGAACGGTAACACTTGTGCTTAAAAAGGAATTTTCTATACTACTCGCTGTATTTTCTCAGAAAAAATTTGATCGGCATCTAATAAATAGTGAATTTCTTCTTTTTTGAGGAGCATGTGTCATGTAATAAAACAATCGTACGGTCCTTGTCACCTGATAAACAATGTATATGTATTAAACTTGTTGAGGAAAAGTTATAAAGCTGAATTGTAATTAATTATATAAAATGTACTGTATTTAAATGTTACAAGGAGTACATACCAAGCTCCGTTTTGGCCTGATCGGTTTTGTCTTTGCGAGGTTTCGTGTCAAATGTAACCAGATCATAGCCTACTTGACCGGCATTTTTGTGTCCACTGTTCATAGCTTTGGTCGTAGAGCTGTCTGCGTCTGTTTGAAATAGAGAAAGTGACAACGGAACTGCAACAGGTTTTTTTTTCTTTCTCTTTTCGTACATTGATAGAAACGCCCGTCGTGGGCGTATATAGACCACCGTCCCTTTACACAGACTCTCAATTTGTCTCCGAGTTCTATGAATTCTTAGAAGAAATAATACCTCAAAATCCTAACTTGATGATAATGGGAAATTTCAATTTACATTTAAATGATGGAACCAATGCAACATCTGAATTCACAAACTCTTTATATGCACTTGGACTTGAACAACACATTAATTTCTGTACACATAAAGAAGGCAATGCTCTCGATTTTGTCATCTCGGAAGTAGAAAATGGGGTTCAAGTACGTTCATGTGAACAAGGTCCCTTTATCTCGGATCATTGTGTTGTTAAAATCGTAACACAAGTTCAAAAGGAAAACATTAAAAGCAAGTCTGTATCTTTTCGAAATTTTAAAGACATGAATAATGATGATTTTGCTGAAGACCTCAAGAAGATTTCTTTTGACGAAACTGATATAGACACATTCGTTGATCAATTTGAAGTTGAAATCAAGAAGGTCTTAAACAAGCATGCCCCGGTCAAAGAGAAAAATCGTATATGCCGCGTTCCAAAGCCATGGTTTAATGAAAATATTCAGGAAGTGAAAAGAAAATTTCGTAAAGCTGAAAGATTGTGGAAACGCTACAAACAACCAGAGCACTATCAATTGTTTAAAAATGCACGAAATAAGTACCATTTTGAATTGAAAAAGGAAAAACAACAAACACTTAGTCAAAAAGTTCTTGGTTTTAAAAGTGACTCAAAAGGGTTATACAAGTTTGTTTCTGAGATAACTGGATCAAAAACAGAAAACCCGATGCCGAGCGGCGAAAGCGACACTACTTGTGCAGACAAGTTTGCAGACTATTTTATGGATAAAATAAGTACAATACGAGATTCGCTTAAAACATTTGACAACTACAAACCAGAAACAAAAAATGTAGAATCATTTGAAAATTTTGAACATTTTACTGATGATGAAATACGAAAACTGATAAATCAAATGCAATCAAAATCATGTGAACTTAACATTCTTCAAACCAATATCTTGAAAATGTTCCTGAATGAACTGTTGCCTTTAATAACCAAGCTTGTTAACCTTTCACTCAGTCAGGGCATCTTTCCTGAAAAAAGGGAAGCGGGCTGTTGTACGACCTTTACTTAAGATTGTTGGTCTTGAACTGATATACTCCAACTATCGACCAGTAAGCAATCTCTCCTTTCTCTCCAAAGTCATCGAAAAAGCTGCGCTACTGAGATTGAATTTTCATGTCAACGAACATAGCTTATTGCCAAAAAACCAAAGTGCTTACAGACGTTGCGAATCTGCGCTTTTGAGACTGGTGAATGACATACTTGGTGGCATGGAAAAACAAAACGTTACAGCCTTAATAGCGATCGATCTGAGTGCGGCTTTCAATACAGTCGATCACGAAATTCTAACAGACGTACTGAACAAACAGTATGGAATCTGTTCTACAGCACTGAACTGGATCGACTCCTATTTGCGTCCTCGAACTTGTAGGGTCAATGTCAGTTCAGCTTATTCCAGGTCACGTGCACTTGAATGTAGTGTCCCACAAGGAAGCTGTCTCGGCCCTTGGTTGTACCTAGCATATGCGGGGACGTTATTCGACGTCATACCGCCAACTATCACTGTGCGTGGTTTCGCAGATGATCACACTGCCGATAAACAATTCTGCCCGAGCGATCCTGGCACCGAAAAAAAAGCTAAACATGTACTCGAACAATGTTCCTTAATTATCAATGAATGGATGAACCAGAACAAATTAAAGATGAACGCTTTCAAAACGGAGTTTATCAAGTTTGGCAGTCATACTCAACTAAATAAATGCAAAACAAATTCAATCAAAGTTGTTGGTAATAACATCGAATCAGAAAACTGTGTTAAATACCTAGGGGGGTTTCTTGACGAAACATTGAGTTTTAAAGAATACGAGAAACGAAAATGCCGCACCGCTATTTTGAATTACATGAGAATAAAGAGCATTAGACAATATTTGACGAAAGAAGCAACAGAAATTCTAGTGTTATCCATAGTCATGTCCCACCTTGACTATTGCAACGTCATTCTCTACGGGATAGCCCAGTGCGACATATAGAAAATGCAGCGTATACAAAATATGTGCGCAAAACTCGTTCTATCTCGCTCTCGATATGATAGTTCCAAACAAGCTTTATACGATCTGCACTGGTTACCTATGAAAGCTAGAATCACGTTCAAAATTTTAACTTTTATGTACAGCTGCTCAGTTGGAAACGCTCCAGAGTACCTTACCGAATTTCTTGAAGAACAACGACACAAGCGCAATCTACACTCAACACAAATTTCAGGATGTTATAAAATACCATTCAATAAAAGAAAGACTTTCGCCGATAGGAGTTTCAGTACCGTTGGTCCGAAACTCTGGAACGAGCTTCCAAGTAACATCAGGAACTCGGTATCTTCAGACTGCTTTAAGAAAAACTTGAAAACGCATTACTTCAGGGACTAATATGCATTATTCTAAATAAACACAGTGTTGGTGGGCGGACTGTTTTGACCCAAATCATTTTCTGTTTTGTTCAACATTTATTTTTATATTTTTTACTTCCTTCATGTATATTTAAAAAAAATATATTCTACGATACTCTTAAATATGGGCCACACAGTACTCACATTGTGGTATATGACGCTTTGGGTATGACGCTTTCATGTTTTATAGTAGACACATACGAGTTTTAATTTAACTTATTCTTTTTTATTTTTCATACAATCGCATTTTATTTTTATAATGTCGCACTTACCTGTCTTAAGTATGTTTCGTGTGTTTTATGAAATTGTATTGATGTCGATTTTATATTTGTTTACATTACTGTGTACAACGCCATTGAGTATATTTATAAAATTAGGCGTTTAATCAAATAAACAAGTTCCAGGTTTCAAGTTTCAAACAATGTATAGATGAAATGCAAACCCAAGAGGTATAATGAAAAGCTGATGCTTTCATCTGTAAACGTCTTACATGCAATATCACTGCGTGGCAAGGTCAATAACATTACAACTAAACAATGAACAAATATATGATTTACTATGTCTGTTGTATATGGTATCAGACCCAAATATGTTCAATGTTCTTAAAATTACCCTTTTTTTACTTCAGTCCTTTTAGGTCATCAAACATTTTGTCTCAAATTAAGGTACATCAACTGGAACAATAATAATAAAAATAATGGTCTTATTTACACTGAGTAAGCTTTATTACAACTGCAAATGGGTTCGTTTGGGTCTACTGAGTAGGTTGAATGAGAGCTGCACAAGGGTTTGATTCGCTCTAAATGGGCCTAATGGTTGCCAAATGTGATCATTATGACACTGAATAGGTTTTTATTAGATCTGCACATGGGTTTGATTCGCTCTAAATGGGCTTTATGGTTTCCAAATGAGGTATATTTGACACTTAGTAGGCTTAATCAGAGCTACACGTGTTTGGCTCTAAATAAGAATTATTGTAGTCACAATTGACGGTATATAGAATTTAACTGACTTAATTAAAGACTTATTGATTTTTTAACCTATTGATATGCTTGGCTGTACACTGGCATTGGTACTGTTTTGGCTCGTATAGAACATGGTCTTAAATATATAGAATCTTTATGGATCACTTGCCATTCGATTTGCTTCATATGGTCTATATTTGGCAGATACCAGAATGAAAAAAGTTAATTGGACACAAAGTGAACTTGAGAATAGCCCGAGTGTGATGATAGTCTGGAATATTGGGTTTGGTTAAAACCCCAAAGCGGTTGAATGGCCTCTGGGTAGGCTTTCGTATAGCCAGTCAGGGTTTGTTTGATAATGAATGCGCTTGACTAACCACTATAGGGATTTTTGAGCTCTTGACGAACCCCTCTGAAGTAATAAAGGTACAAAATGGGCTTTATTGCAATTATTCAGAGGCTTGTTGGGTACCTTTTGTGTCATATGGATTTTGTGGCGCTTGGAAGGGCACAAAATGAGCCATAATGGAGTTTCGGGCATTCAGTAGGCTTATATATAAACACTTTATGGCTTGCTTAGCACATATTATACATAGGACGAACTGATTTTGAGTTGCTAGGAACTAGAATATCAACACATTAGGTTGATGAAACACTGGATGGACTTGAAAAGCGGTACTCGAGGCAGGCTTGATGAGCTTACATGGACTCACAAATATATATATTTTAATTTGTTTTAATTGGCTTAAGGAGGGACATTTTGTGGTTAACTTGACTTTTGATATGGGAAATATATGAACAATGTTTAAAACTGCTTGGTGATTTGGGTAATGTATAGACATGTTTAAATAAAATTTAACCAAAACATAAATAAATGAAATGATAACAAAGTCGATATTGAATATATTTGCATTTTGAACATTCAAATGAGTTTCACTTTGATTTTGAAAAGCTTATCTTTTTTAATATGGAATACATTATAAAATAGTTATCATCTATTCATATGGATAAATGTTTATAAAAATGAAACAGATAAAATGTCATAATCATGGAGTCTCTTGGATGCAACGATTTGTGGTAACCGCCTTGGGTAACATGTACTAGGATGACTGCTACTTGTCTCCATAACATCTTTAAAACATTGCACTTCAAAGTAACTGAACAGATATCAAAATAGAGGAAATTATTAATTATTTTTCTGCAAACACAATTAGATTAACAACATTTAACAAATAAAAAGACGGAAAAAACACATTCTGTTAGAGTTTCAGTGTATTTAACCTTGAACTGACGTTGACATTGAATCTAGCAGATAAGTATGTCAACATGAAGCACAGTATGAAATTGATACATGCCATGAATTAAGATAAACATATTAATTGGCTGTAACACTAGCACAATTTGCCAAAAGACTCGTTAAGCAATAGCAAGCTTGCGATCACCTTTAATTGGCACACTGTAACGGGATGATCCTTGGAGGTGACGGTTTTGAAAAATATAAAAAAACCTATCCCCTAAACTATTGTTTTAAATGAGGGAACATATAATTTACAATTTTATCAACGCTTTTAGACACATACTAAACGTAAATTAAAATTAAAATAGTAACAAGTATACGGGAAAAACATTCTTAACGTTATTTTTCATATCTTGACCTTGAAATGACCTTAACCTTGAAATGGCTGAAATGAGTTTGAACTTGACATGGGAGATGTCAGATAGATATGTCAACATAAAGCCTACTATGCAATAGATACATGTCATGCATTTTGATAGACTTTCAGTGTAACACTAGCACAGTTTGCTAAATGACTCTAACAGAAATAGCAATCTTGCGACCACCTTTGGCATGCTATTGAAGTATAAAACCTTGGCGTTTTCAAAAAATATAAAAGCTAAATCCTAAAATATTGCTTTAAATGAAGAAACATACAATGTACAATTCTGCCACCACTTTTTGACACACACTAAACATAAATGACATAGAAAAGAAGAAAAGTGAAGAGGAAAAATCAAATTTTGGGGTATTTTTATCATTTACCTTGAAATGACCTTGACATTGACCTTCAAGTAGTTAAGGTTATATGTCAATTTGAAGTACATCATGAGAAGAGTAATATCCATGTGAATATTCTTGCTTAGTTATAAAATAAAAAAGCTATATTTGAATATATTATTTTACTGAAATGGCAATTAATGGCGGCCATCGTGGACGCCATCTTGAATATTTCCTTTTCGCAAGAGCCACCAAGTGGCCAAACTCACTTTTCAAAATCTTCAGACTTTAGCCGACAATTTGATATTAAAAAAAAATTGAATAGCAAAGGGGTGCAGTAAATTTCCTTAATTTTCTGCTATGAAACCACTCCTGTTCCACCTCGAGTTTGGTTTATTATCACGTATCCTTTGAGACCGGGTAGCAGTCGATGCATGCTACATCGAACGAGACTTGATAAAGGCGGTCAGAAAACGTTCAATCGCATCATTTCTTCAATTATATGCTTCACTTGATTAATTTAATGTATTAACGCAACTTGTATCAACGAAACTGCAATTAGCTTTTACACGACTTTTCCAAGAAATGACGCCATAAATCAATCGCATGTGTGATTTAGTTAGTGTATTTTTCCTTAAAAAACACACATCAGCAGTTGAAATATTTCGTTATAGTTTCTATTGAAAATACATAAGGTTCCTGACAACGGTAACACTTGTGCGTAAAAAAGAGTTTTCTATACAACTCGCTGTATTTTAAAAAGAATATGATTGGCATCTTATAAATAGTAGATATCCTTTTTGCGAAGCATGTGTCATTTTATAAAAATATCGTACGGTCCTTGTCACATGATACACTATGTACATGTATTAAACTTGTAAGAGAAAAATTATAAAGCTAAATTATAACTAAATATATAAAATGTACTGTATTTAAATGCTACAATGATGGTTACATACCAAGCTCCGTTTTGGCTGGATCAGTTTTGTCTTTGCGATGTTTCGTGTCAAATGTAATCAGATCATAACCTACTAGACCGGCATTTTTGTGTCCACTTTTCATAGCTTTGGTTGTAGAGCTGTCTGCGTCTGTTTGAAATAGAGAAAGTGACAACATGAACTGCAACAGGTTTTGGTTATTTCTCTTGTATATTGATAGAAACAATATATGAATGTAATGCAAAAACAAGAGTTTCGTATAATGAAAAGCTGATGTTTTCATCTGTAAGCGTCTTACATGCAATATCACGGCGTAGCAAGGTCAATAACATTACAACACAACACCAAACAAATATATGATTTACTAGGTTTATGGAATATGGAATCAGACCTGAATATGTTCAATGTTCATAAAATTACACTTTTTTTTATTCAGTCCTTTAAAGTCATCAAACATTTTGTCTCAAATTAAGGTACATTAACTAGAACAATAATATTAATAATAATAATAATAATAATAATAATAATAATAATAATAATAATAATAATAAAAATAAAAATAATAATAATAATAATAATAATAATAATAATAATAATAATATTAATGGTCTTATTGACACTGAGTCAGTTTAATTACAGCTGCAAAGGGTTCGTTTGGGTCTAAACGAGCTTTATGGTTTCAAAAGTGTGATCTATTTGACACTAAATAGGCTTGATATGAGTTGCACATGGTTTTGTTTTTACCAAAACGGGCTTTTTATTTTCCAAGCTGTGGTCTATTTGACACTGAGTAGGCTTACATAGTGCTGCACATGGGTTTGTTTTGTCACTGTGTATTCTTTCTTAGAGCTTCAAATGGATTTGTTTGGATCTAAATGGGCTTCATGGCTTCCAAAATGTGGTCTATTTGACACTGTCATAGCTAACTCAGTGCTGCACGTGAGTTTGTTTTGATCTAAAATGTTTTTATATGTGCCAAAATGTGGTCTAATGGGTACTGGTTAAGCTTTTTAAGAGCTGCACATTGGTTTGTTTGTCTCTAAAGGGGCTTAATGGTTGCCCAGTTGGTATCTTTATGACACTGAATAGGTTGAATGAGAGCTTTGCAAGGGTAGGGGGTTCAGTTTGCGACGTCAAATATGTGATTGACGTTATTTTTTTACAAAAAATGGACTTTTATTTTTGTTAACTGCAATCGATTGCCTGACAATTTCATGACATTTTTTTACATTTCCACACAGATTAACTTTTCTACCTTTTGACTATATAGTTTTTAATATAAACTTACTTAGATTTTACAAACACTGCCTTGTAAATCAAAGTTACAATTCGACGTTTTTTCCCGAATGCCGATTAAACGGTCACGAAATTCACGTGTTTGACGATAGGTATGGTACTTGTTCATCATTTCCGGAGGCGCTCATTGATTTTTTTTGGTGAAAACGAAAGAAATGAAACGAATGGACAAATCCTGCACTTGAAAATGATGTTTGAACGGAAATAAAATTTTCACGCATGAGGGCTCTCTCGTGAAAACAAGAAAACAGCTGTTGTTTTAACAGGTAAATGTATTGTTTTTCTTGGTTGTTTACTCGATTTTTCAAATTTTTGAC
The DNA here is from genome assembly GCF_026914265.1 of Mya arenaria. Lineage (NCBI taxonomy): Eukaryota > Metazoa > Mollusca > Bivalvia > Myida > Myidae > Mya > Mya arenaria. The sequence goes on along the minus strand of NC_069130.1, from coordinate 64,446,211 downwards.
TTTTGTCTAGGAACATGCTTCTGAAAAAAATTGATGCTAACAGTTAATCCGAAATCAATTTATTTTAGGTACATGGGGAAGCTTCAATTGACGTTCAGTTGAGCAGTATTTCGGACGTTCACGGGCTATCCGAATATCTTACACTGTTGGAGGCACATAGTGTTTGTAAGTTTCAACGCATTTTTATTCAAATGGTTATTTTAATATTTGTCTATTCTAATGAATAGTTTTGTTGTTGTTTTAAGCTCAAACAATAAAAATACAATTTTGTTTTGGAAGTCCATATGTTATCTGAGTGCAATTGTTTGTTTCTGAGGCTTATTGTTTGTTTCCATATAAAATCAGTTTAAGATATAAAATGCTAAACCACTGTTATTTAATTTAATGAATGGTGTAGCACACAAATTACCATGAGTATGACGTTCTTATATTTTATCATTGAAATAAACTTTGATTACGTTTACTTATATATATATATATATATATATATATAATGGACCACTTTTTTATTCTTCAACCATTTCAGTATAATTGTTTTTAATACAAATGATACTTCGTGTTGCATTGAAGCGTCAAAATAATTAAAAAAAATCCAATAATTAACTATTTATTAGCAATATTGAAATTGCGCCATATTCCTTCTAGCGGGAGGTTTATCTTATTTTACAACTCAACATAATATGAATCACCGCAACATACTCGTTTAAAACTTTAAACAGGGCAACATGTAAGAATTTATAGAAAATAGAAAGGAATAAATATTTTGTTGCCATTCAGGAGTATTATTTCGAGAGTTTTTAAATGATAACTTTTTACTACAAGTGGGCGAATTATTGGTACAGTTCACTGTCATTTTAGTGGATTTTACTGAGTATGTTTGGAACGTAAATTGATTGGGAAAATATTCATACTTTATGAACATATCATACTGGTTTTTATATCAGAAGCTTAACTTTGTTTCGTTGAAATTTAATTCAATAATATTTAGTATTTTCTCAAGTTGTTCAAGGAAAACCTTCATTCCTTGGGAAAAAAGGTCTCTAACCAGTACATTGTATTATCATCTGTAATGTAAACAAGTGTCAAGATCTTGTGACCAAATTCATTATATTGTATTATAATATATGAAGTCGGTTACAGTTTTTCTTTAACGTGTATGTGTAAAAACTTGGTTCAGTATCCTAATATCTTACATCAAAACCAATGATATTCCTGATTATATAGAACCAGCTTTATTGGCAGATGTCTGCATTGATATCAAAAAGAAGTAATTTCCATATGAGGTATAACTCTGTGTTTTAGGATATGAATCATAATCTTGACTATATACAAGTGTATGTAATATGTAATTATTTATCAGTACATTGTGTAACAGAGTAAACTGATTCAGCTACATTAAAAATTGCAATAGAACTATTAAATAATACGTAGCTTGAAATTGTATACTGTATAATTAAATGTAAAAATATTTGTATTGATTCAATAAACGTTATCAATTTAAGAATTGTTCTAAATAAGTACTATGAATCCTCAAAATGACAAGTCATTTTTGTAATTTTATGGATCAAATATTTAGATTTTTTATTGTATATTCAGATACTTTTCACCCATGTGTTGGTAGTTGTTTGTGCATAGTTTGGTTTTTAAATATGAGAAACTTTTTAACTCTATTCACCTTTAAACAGTTTTCATCTGTTGTCCAGTGATCAAGACGGCTGGAAAAAAGATGTTCATTTTTACTCAAATAGTTGACATGCATTTCATGAACATTTTGACCGATCTATTGAGAACTATGTATTCATGTGTAGATAAATAGCAAGAAATGAGTAATAGTATGCTGTCTGTAAATTATGCTCATAATTGTTTTCTTATTTCTTTGTAGCAGGACTGGAGCTTGCTATTTGCACTTCAGTTGATAATGTCTACTATAGTTTGCATTGCCATAATAAAAGTTGTCTTCGTGAGGCTGAAATGATACATTCAATAAAATATTTAATTTCAGGGATAAGGTACCAGGAATGCAGATGTTGTTCTGTTTGTGGATTTGTTAGATGTCCATTGGATACCAGCGAACATGTTCTGTGATTCAGAGGCATAAGGTATTATTTTACTAGAAAATTTAAAGAAACAGCTAAACATATACGCTAACAAGTCAAAACAAACATGTAGCTGCAACTTTAATATATCTATCAATGTGGTTTATGTTTAGTATTCAACACAACGAGTGACAATAAGAACATGTGGCAAATTGTTATTCCTAATAACTTTACATTTAATTGTTTCATAGCAATAAAAGGGGGCACATCTAGTTGTCATATATGTGTACATGTCGGTCAGTCCATCTGTACTTCCCTGCAATTATGAGAGTACTGCATAGCCCAACAGTTGGATAATTATTTCAAACTGTTTGACAAAGAGTAAATAATCAAACAGTTCACCATTAGGGTCAGAGCAACATATACTTTACAGTAGTGGGTGGGACAACAGCTGCGAAAGTTTATTAAATGGGCATAATGGTTGCCAAATGGGTATCTTTATGACACTGAGTAGGTTAAATGAGACCTGCACAGGGTTTGATTGGCTCTAAATGGGCTTTTTGTCCAAAATGTGGTCTATTTGACACTGAGTATGGTCTATTTGGCACTGAATAGGTTTACTCAGTGCTGCATTTGGGTTTGTTTTGATCTAAATTGGCTTTATATTTCCCTAAATGTTGTCTTATGTGTACTGTGTAAGCTTATTTAGAGCTGCACATGGGTTTGTTTGGCTCTAAATAGGCATAACGATTGCCAAATGTGGTCTTTATGAAACTGAGTAGGTTTCATTAGAGCCGTACATGGGTTTGATTCGCTCTAAATGGGCTTTATGTTTTCTCAATGAAGACTATTTGACACTTAGTAGGCTTCTTTAGAGCTAGACTTGTTTAGCTCTAATAAGCATTATTGTAGTCACAATTGACTTGATAGAGAATTTAACCGACTTAATTATAGACCTATTAAGTTTTTACCTATTGATGTTCTTGACTGTACACTGGCATTGGTACTGCTTTGGCTCGTATAGAACCTACATGGTCTTGAATATAGCAACTTTATAGATCACTTGGCACTCTATTGGCTTCATACGGTCTATATATGGCAGATATCAGAATGAAAAAAGTTTATTGGACACAAAGTGGACTTAAGAATAGCCAGAGAGTGATGATGGTCTGGAAGATAGGGTTTGGTTTCAAACCAAAAGAAGTTGAATGGCCTCTTGGTAGGCTTTCGTAGAGCCTGTCTGGGTTTGTTTGATAATGATTTCGCTTGACTGTAACCACAATATGGATTTTTGAGCTCTTGACGAACCCCTCTGTAGTAAGAAAGGTACAAAATGGGCTTTATTGCAATTATTCAGAGGGCGGTTGGGGACCTTTTGTGTCATGTGTACTCATTTTGGCGTTTGGAAGGGCACAGATTAAGCCATAATGGAGTCTCGGGCATTCAGTGGGCTAAAATATAAACACTTGAAGGCTTGCTTAGAACATATTATACATAGGAAGAACTGAGTTGCTAGGAATTAGAATATCAACACATTAGGTTGGTAAAACACTGGATGGACTTGAAAAGCGATATTTCAGGCTTGATGTGCTTAGATGGGACTCACAAAAATATATGTCAAAGATTGTTTAAAATGGCTCAAGAACGGACATTTTTCGGTTTACTTGCCTTTTGATATGGGAAATATATGAACTATGTTTAAAACTGCTTGATGATTTTGGTAATGTATAGACATGTATTTATAAAACTTAACCAAACATAATGTAACAAAGTCCAAGTTTCATAATTATTACATTTTATTTTTTAGTGAGTTTGATGTAATGCAAGGGAGAAAACAAGCAAATCAGCTTTGATGTTATGTACAGAGTTGTTTTTTTTAGTAATTTTAAAATATAATTGCTGTGTGGTCATCTGTGACTATAATACCTAAATTGACATTTTTGGTGGGAACACTGGATCATTCCGTTCTTTGTTTTCAAGGCGAACACATCATATTTTACTTTGTCTGTAATTGTTGGAATTGGCGGGAAAATATATTGAAGGTTAGTCTATTAGTTATACTTCTAGAACCTAGTATTTCTAGAATATTGTTTATTAAGAAGTGTAATTGTTTTATTTACATTTGAGCAGTTGTATCTAGTATTTAGTAAGTTGGAAATATGATAGTTATAATATTTCTAAAAGGTCAAGATAGTGATTCAACCTTGCATGTTAATATTATAAGTAATATTAATAAATCCACTTATTTTAGAATTGCAGCACCAGTTGAATGTATGTGTCAGGGAGAATATAAAGGCAGTTTGGCCTACAGCTGGTGAGTTAGATTATATGTAATGTGATGTGAAATGTGTTTGTACCTGTTTTGTATATGATGTTTGTTTTGTTTTAATATGATTATATTACGTAATAGTATGGCCGCTAGAAAATAGTATTAATTATGAGTAATATTGATTCTTAAAGTATTATAGAAAATATACTGAATTAATTGTTAACTCTTGTTTGATATGCTTAAGTTGATGTTTATATACTTTCAGAGCTGTGGATTTATAATACATGTAATAAAAGCCCCTAAAGACTTCCGACGTATTATCCAAGTACACTGATCCCTAACTGCTGATTTAGACCGTTAATATAGTCGTGGCCATAAGAGACTACCCTATTACAACGTGGCGCCCAACGTGTCGTTTCTTAATCGTTAGAAGACAGAGGGGACCCGGGACAGGAGCCAGAACGGACCATCGTTTGAGGCCGGAAGTGGTTCGTAGCCCAGAATCTACCTTTTCGTTGGGACATTTTCATTAGTGGTTGGAGTCGTTGCGACCCAGGGCAGGCGTGCATTTGTGATACCATTCCCTTAAGGACCGGAAACAGTTTGAACTCAGGACGTGACTGGCGTGCATCTGTGATACCATTCTGTTAAGGACTGGAAACAGATCGAACTCAGGACAGGACGTGACGTCATCAGAGAATCATCATCATCTTTATCCATCCATCAACAACCCAGGAATTATTGACTGTTGCACTTGCTATACGTGCGTGAACATTATGGAAGTTGTTATTTTGTGATATAGGACATATATTATTATATTCTAGTGGCCAAAATACAAAACAAAACTGTGGGTACCATAATTTTATTAAAAACATAATTTGTTTGTTTGTTTTTTGTTCAGTTAGAATTGTACATTTTTCATAGCTGCAGAAGTGAAAATTTTAAGTGTCATATTGTCGAAAAAGAGTGATCACATACTATTGCTCTAAAGATATAATTAAGCATCTACTTTTCATTAGATAGTCATTCGGTACAGCTATTTTTGATTTCTTACGTTTTAAATATTATAAGATTAATAATAAGATAAGCTAACCTTCTACTCAGGTATAAACAAATATGTATACACGGAAGATTATTGTTTAGCATCATGTAGAATTAATCTTTAGTTAGATAACGTTAGTCTGAGAAAATCCTTCATTCACACGGTTCTTTGTGAGCACTATTTTTCTCATTAAATATCCAGTAGACGGTAAAGTTTCCGACTGTAAACAGTATGTTTGAATGAGTAACACTCATTTACATGTTTGGCTGGTGTAAATCAAAAGGTACTTTTGTTTCATTGACAATTCAATACTAGATACACAATTTACGGAAAACCCGTGTGTCAGTGACGTAATTGAGCAAATTCTGATTTGATTGGCTGTTTGGGAGGGTGTGTGCAGGTCGAGCGTTTTGATTTGATGACCCTAATATTGACCTTTACGATAGGTTAAAGTTCATGACAGACATTTTTGGGTTAGGAGAATAATTTGTTCCGACATTTGACATGATTTTTATTTGTTCACTGCAAAATTTATAATAATTTCTTGAATCATTATTAGGATATTATCATATCTTGAGTATACAATATTTAGCAACCAAATTTCAGGCAGTTGAATTTAAATTACACACATTGTTGCCACCTTATATTTTTGACAGAAATCAGCTGATTTGGTTATTGATTGGGGACACTGATAAAGATGAATTTGGATTGATATATTTTTCTGCAATAATTATATGCATGGATAGATGAAATATTTATTTAGACTTTGTATAAGATATTTAGATTAATACAGTTAAATACATTTATTGTTGGATTTGTGCATTTGTGAAATAGTTCATGTAATTGTTCATACTTTTGAAATTCCATTTAAAATCATTTGACCTAGTGTTTGTTGTTTCAAATTAAGTTGATTATTAACGGCATATTCTTAAGGAGTGTTAGATACTCATGTTTGTCTGACTTAAATACTTAGATTATAGTTCTTTACGGGTGACGTTATTGTTTAGACATTACATTTCTTTAATTTCATTTTGACTTTAATTGATTTTTTTTACTTAGTTCATTTCAATTCTGTGTATTGTATAATTTTGATTTTTGACAATTGATTGCATACACTTGTTACTTTTTTATTTTCTTACTGCTTCTGTCTAATATTTATTCTTAAACACAGAAGAAATACTTTACTTTATTTAAGTTATAGATTAGAATTGATTTTTGATGTGAGAATATTTGCTTATAATTTGTTTGCGGCATTTAGTATTGAAGTGATCATAGACCATTGAACATAGGTTGTGCTGGAAGTTGATATTGATTTGAACTTTGAACTTTTATGGTGATTAAGTTTATTAAACATTAAATATGTCACTGGAAAAGGATAAATTAGGAATAGCAGCTGGTGGTATGGAGAAAGATAGTAAGGCAAAGCCTGTAATTAAGAAAGATGATGAACATGAAATTGAAGAGGCATTGAAGCTATTTAAAGCATTTCATGAATTGAAACTCGATCCAGGGGTTAGTGGCCCAGAGGATTTAAAGAAGTTTTTGACGGAATATACAAAGAGGAGTAAGGAAGACAGTAATGCAGCCTAGCAACAGCAATCAGACCCAGCATCCGGGAAATCGTACCAATTTCCAAAATTGTCATTGTTCTCCGGTGAAGATAATAAGGGAGAAGTTTCGTGGGATGCATACAGATTTGAAATTGATTCCCTAGTAAAGGAGAAGACTTTTAGTGATGAACAGTTACTTTTAGGTATTAGAAGGAGTGTTAGGGGTACCGCTAGTGATATTGTAAGGAGATTGGGTACAGGGGTGAAAGTTGTGGAGGTTTTAAAGAAGTTGAATGGAACTTTCGGAAACATTGAATCAAAGGAGTCATTGATAAGGAAATTGTACTCATGCTCTGAAGGATTGGATCCGGTGAACATATATGCATCAAAGCTTGAGGATTTATTTGCACAAGGAGTTGAACTTGGAGTTGTACTGCAGGGGGATAACATCTTATTGAGAAAACTTTTGTTTCAAGGATTAAGAATTATTTTGAAACATGTTGCCCAGTTTAAATTTGAAACCATCAAAGACTATGATAGATTTAAAATTGAGCTGAGGAAACATGAAGCTGAAATGAAGTGTCAGACCAATCAGACAGAAGCAAAGAAGACTTGTCATGTGGCACAGAACGCTCCGTCAAAACAAGAAAAGGACTTACAAGAGCTCAAGGAGGAAATGAGTAAGAAATTTAATGACACTTTAGACATGTACAAACAGCTCAACAAAACATTGATCAATTGCAGCAGCAACAACAACAGCAGCGGGATAGTCCAGAACAACAACAATATCAACCCTGCTATTATGGAAACAGAAGATATAGACGACAGTCAGGAAGCTTCCACAGAGGTAGTGGTAGAGGCAGAGGAACTTACAGACCTGGACGCCCAATAGGAGCAAACAATTACAGGGGGTGTTGTCATAGATGTAGTGGACATGACCATTATGTGAAGGATTGCACATCAGAATATCCTCGGACGGAGCAGATAGGGAATTATAGGGGCTCTTGTCATAGGTGTGGTGGCAATGATCATTATGTAAAGGACTGTACAGCAGCCTACTCACGGGCGGGACAGACAGAGAATTTAAACGCGTAGGTGCCTTGTTTGATGGACCGGACCAGGGCACAAAGAACATTAAGGAGGGTCCTGCATTAGTAGGGGAAGCGAACATAACAAAAGTTATTATAAATGAAAAGGAAGTAAATGCTTTACTGGATACAGGTTCTTCAGTTAGTGTTATTGCACAATCATATTTTGAAGAACATTTTTAAAATATTGAATTAAAGCCAGTGACTGAAATCTTAAATATTGAATGTGCAGGTGGATCTATGCTTCCATACTCAGGATATATTGAAGTTGAAGTAAATGGTATTGAAATTCCGGAATGTAAGAAGCAATTAGCATTATTTTTTATATCACCAGATACAAAATTTTCCAGTTCAACACCAGTCATTATTGGAACTAACATTTTGCAAGAATTTCAAGAGGATTGTAGACAGAAATTTAGAGAAAGATATTTGCAAATAGCAAAGCTGACATACCCTTGGTACTCTTGTTTTAGAACTATAGTGATTACAGAAAGAACATTGAAACAGAATAAGAATAAATTAGGAATCATCAGATGTGCTTTACCACACAAGTTGACATTGAATCCGAATCACATCATGGATATTAAAGGTTACATTGACAAGAAGATTGACCATAAACCTACAGCAGCCATTGTATGTGGGACTGATAAGGCCAGCCTACCAGATGGTTTAGAGGTTACACCCAGCATCATACACTATTCCTACACAGATGCCAATGCAGTTATTATTACCATTTCTAATCATTCAAGTTGCCCTATTCATATTTCACCAAAGGCAATTGCATGTGAGATACAGCCAGTAACAGTCACTGATGAAGTTTTAAATAAGATAGAAGAAGAGGACATAGATAAGAAGAGAAGAAAGATAGTTGAAGAATTGAAGATAGATGAAGATAATGTACTTAATGAAGACCAGAAACAGAAATTGAATACCTTACTTTTCCACCATCGTGATATATTCAGCACTAGTGATACAGACATAGGCAGATGCAATTTTTTCAAACACCGAATTGAATTGATAAATCCTTTACCATTTAAGCAGAGCCACCGTCGAATACCACCTGCTATGGTAGAAGAGGTCAGATCACATTTAGAACAGTTGTTGTCATGTGGCATCATACGGCCATCAAAGTCACCATGGGCTTCACCAGTAGTCTTAGTTAGAAATAAAAATGGAAAATTGCGGCTCTGTGTGGATTACAGGATGCTAAATGAACGGACAGTTAAAGATGCCTATGGTCAGCCTAGGATAGAAGAGATGTTTGACTGCTTACACGGGCACGCTACTTCACTACAATGGACATGAAAAGTGGATACCATCAACTACTAATGGAGGAAGAACACATAAAGAGAACTGCTTTTACAGTAGGTAGGACCACTGGGACACTTTGAAAATCAGTTTATGCCTTTTGGATTACCTAATGCCCCTGCCAGTTACAGCAGACTGATGAATGAATGTCTAGGTGAAATGAACATGTCCAACTGTATAATATATTTAGATGACCTAATTATCTTCAGTAAAAGTTATGATGAACATCTGAAACGCTTGGATAACGTTTTAGCAAGATTAAAGGAATGCAATCTGAAATTAGCCCCTGAGAAATGTAGCTTCTTCAGAGAGAGAGTCAACTTCCTTGGTCATGTAGTTAGCAAAGACGGAATTGAGACTGATCCCAGTAAGATTGAGAAAGTTAAAAACTGGCCATCACCAAACACACCAGAAGAGCTTCACAGTTTCTTGGCATTTGCGGGATATTACAGAAGATTCATTAAAGATTTTTCAAAAATTACCCGTCCCTTAGCTGAGATGATTCCACATCCCACCTCCAAGAAAGGCCCAAAGAAGAAAGCAGAACAGAAGAATTGGAAATGGACAGAAAATGAAGAGAAGATATTTCAAGATTTGAAAGAGATACTGACCAGCCCTCCAATATTAGCATACCCAGATTTTAGTAAGCCATTTGAATTACACACTGATGCATGCAATACTGGATTGGGAGCAGTACTTTACCAACAACAAGATGGTAAAAAGAGAGTTATTTCATATGCAAGCAGAGCAGTTAGTAAATCTGAGAAGAATTATTCAACCTACAGATTATAATTTTTCGCGTTGAAGTGGGCAGTAACTTCAAAATTTTCAGATTATTTAACAGGAAACCATTTCATAGTATATACCGACAATAACCCACTGACCCATATACTCTCTTCACCCAACCTTGATGCTACAAGCCAGAGATGGGCAGCTGCACTGGCAGATTATGATTTTGAAATAAAATGGAGACGCAGATGCATTGAGTCGGTATCCATATGATTAGATTGAGGTAATGAAACAAGATGGGAATGCAATTGAAGAACTTGTGAATTTGGATAGAGATGCGGTCAGAGCAATTTGTAGTACCCTTACGCCACCATACATAGACACTCTACCCACCATGAATATGAACATAGTAGAAATTACTGAAGACACTAGTACCCCAATGGCCCAAGTAGAGTTAAGGGAGATCAGAAGGAAACAAATTGAGGATCCCCTGATAGGAAAATGGATAATTGCAGTAATAGATAAAGTTAGATTAGAAAATGACTTTAGTAGAGAAGGAACAGTCATGAAGAAGAACTGGAAGCATTTCAAGACCAGAAGAGGTGTGCTGTACAGAGAGGTAGAAAGAGATGATGAAAAGATCGAACAATTAGTGATACCAGAGTGTTATAGAAGAGTTGTGTTGACAGGTATGCACACTGATGTTGGCCATCCAGGTATAGACAGAACAACAAATCTCATACGAAGAAGATTTTTTTGGCCTTGTATGACAGCGCAGATAGAAGACTTCGTGAAGAATTGTGACCGTTGTTTGAGGAGGAAGTCTGCAACAAACACACGTGCACCATTAGTAAGTGTGAACACGACCTTCCCCTTAGAACTTGTTTGCTTTGATTTTTTGACATTAGAACCATCCAAGGGAGGATACTCAAACATATTAGTTGTCACTGACCATTTCACCAAGTTCGCACTAGCCATACCACCCCGTAACCAGACAGCCAAAACTACTGCTGAGGCATTTTATAATCAGTTCATAGTGAATTATGGAATTCCACACATACTCCACTCCGATCAAGGTGCTAACTTTGAAAGCCAACTTATCAAAGAGTTATGTGAACTTACCGACATGAAAAAGAGTCACACTTTAGTATACCATCCCCAGGGAAACGCAGGTCCAGAAAGGTTCAACAGGACTCTAATAAGCATGCTGGGGACACTTGAACAAGATCAGAAGAAGGATTGGAAAAAGTACATTAGTTCCCTAGTGTTTGCCTACAATAGCACGCCTCATGAATCAACAAAAGTCTCACCATATGAGCTCATGTTTGGCAGGAAGCCACGTCTTCCTATTGAGGTTATGTTTGATGTCGAGTAAGAGAAAGAAGAAAAAGTAAAGAAGAATACATAGCAGAATTAAGACAGACCATGAAAAAGACAAGACATATTGTCCATGAACATGTAGAAAAGGCAAAGCAAAGACAAAAGAAATACTATGATATGAAGGTGAGAGGTGTACAGATTGAAGAAGGTGATCAGGTATTAGTGAAGATTCTGGCTAGAGGAGAGGGTAAACACAAATTAAGCGACAAGTTTGAGGAAGAGGTTTACACAGTTAGAAAGGAGAAGTACCTGTATATACTCTAGAAGGTAACAGTACCGGGAGAATTAGGACCCTACACCGGAACCATCTATTCCCAGTGAACCATCGGGTGAGGGATGAATTTGTTCAAGATGAGAAAATTGAGGAAACAGGAAAGATAAAAGATGCATCAAGAGATAAAGAAGAATCGGGTGGAACCACCAACGACAGCCATGATGATGGTGTGATTTATGTCCCACAGACATATTTTTACGGGGACGCCCGTACGCCAGTAAATCAGTCAGAGGCAGAAATTGGGACAGAAGTATTAAACATAGATGATGAAGACAAGAATAAAAGTGAAGTACTTCAGGTACAGTCTGAACTGGAGAAGGAACAGGTGGATATTTAAGAGAACACTACAGAAGTTGATGGTGAAGAAGAAATGAAGGATGTTGCCAACGCAGCATCAGGTGGTGCTAATATAGATGGGAGCCCAGGTGAATGGGAACATGGTGACACTGTTGTTGAAGATGATTTCAGCAACGAAACAGACTCTACACTTCCTGTAACAGAGGACACAACACTTGAGGAAGTTCCGGAAATCACAAAGAAGAGAAAAAGACAGTTACCGCATCCACCAGTCAGAAGATCAGAGAAGGAAAGAAGAGCGCCTGAAAAATACAGTGGCTATGTGATGTATGGAATGACTAGACCTTTTGATGCCAGATTCCAGGCATTACAATCTATCATGAGTTCTGGAGTATTGGGAAGTATGGATAGTGAAATTGCCAGGGGATTAGTGACAGAAGTTATGAAATAATTTTGATGTATCAATTTTTTTATAAAGATTGCTATGTGAGAATATTGTAATTACAATTTTGATCATGATTATTCTTATTGTTCATAAACCCACTACCCAGTAATTGGTTATTTTGTGTGGACACTTTTTGTAGAAGGGGAGGAAGAAGGCATGAAATTTATTTTTTGGTATGTTGTACTAAGTGTGGCATTTTTGTTTTTTGTTTGTTTAGGGTTTTTGGATATAATATTCATTAATTTTTGGTTTAAGTGATATGAGTGTAATTGAGATTTAATTGCCAGGAAATATTGGTTGTTATTTGATTTTTTTATTGTTGTAATTTTTTTTAAATTATTTTTGTGACGATGAGACAATGACGGGACGTCATTTCAGGAGACAGGGAAATGTGTAACAAAGTCCAAGTTTCATAATTATTACATTTTATTTTTGAGTGAGTTTGATGTAATGCAAGGGAGAAAACGAGCAAATCAGCTTTGATGTTATGTACAGAGTTGTTTATTTTTTAGTAATTTTAAAATATAATTGCTGTGTGGTCATCTGTGACTATAATACCTAAATTGACATTTTTGGTGGGAACACTGGATCATTCCGTTCTTTGTTTTCAAGGCGAACACATCATATTTTACTTTGTCTGTAATGGTTGGAATTGGCGGGAAAAGATATTGAAGGTTAGTCTATTAGTTATACTTCTAGAACCTAGTATTTCTAGAATATTGTTTATAAAGAAGTGTAATTGTTTTAATTACATTTGAGCAGTTGTATCTAAGTATTTAGTAAGTTGGAAATATGATAGTTATAATATTTCTTAAAGGTCAAGATAGTGATTCAACCTTGCATGTTAATATAATATAATATTAATAAATCCACTTATTTTAGAATTGCGGCACCAGTTGAATGTATGTGTCAGGGAGAATATAAAGGCAATTTGGCCTACAGCTGGTGAGTTAGATTATATGTAATGTGATGTGAAATGTGTTTGTATCTGTTTTGTATATGATGTTTGTATTGTTTTAATATGATTATATTACGTAATAGTATGGCCGCTAGAAAATAGTATTAATTATGAGGAATATTGATTCTCAAAGTATTATAGAAAATATACTGAATTAATTGTTAACTCTTGTGTGATATGCTTAAGTTGATGTTTATATACTTTCAGAGCTGTGGATTTATAATACATGTAATAAAAGCCACTAAAGACTTCCGACGTCCAAGTACACTGAACCCTAACTGCTGAGTTAGACCGTTAATATAGTCGTGGCCATAAGAGACTACCCTATTACAATAATTAAATGAAATGATAACAACGAAGTCGATATTGAACATATTTCCATTTTGAACATTCAAATGAGTTCGACTTTAATTTTAAAAAGCTTAATTTTGTATTTCAATATGAAAAACATAAAATAGTTAACATCAATTCATATGGATAAATGTTTAAAAATGAAACAGATACAATGTTCTAATCATTAATTGGCTGTAAAAATTTGTGGTAACCGCCTTGGGTAACATGTACATGGACGACTGCTAGTTGTTTCGATAACATCTTTAAAACATTTCACTTCAAAGAAACTGAACAGAGATCAAAATAGAGGAACTTATCAATTATTTTTCGACAAACTCAATTAAATTAACAAAATTGTAAAAATAAAATGATGAATAAAACAACATTCTCAACTGTTTGTGTTTCAGTGTATTTGACTTTGAACTGACCTTGACCTTGAAGCAAGCAGATAGGTATGTCAGCATGAAGCACAGTATGAAATTAATACATGCCATGAATAAAGATATACATATTAATTAACAGTAACACAAGCACAACTTGCCATAAGACTCGTTAAGCAAAAGCAATCTTGCGATCATCTTTATTTGGCACACTGAAACGGTATGATCCTTGGCGGTGGCGGTTTTGAAAAATATAAAAAACCTATACCCTAAACCATTGAACATATAATTTATAATTTTGTCAACGCTTTTCGACACATACTAAACGTAATTGAAATTAAATTGAAAAAAGTACACAGCAAAAAACATTCTTTACGTTATTTTTCATATCTTGACCTTGAAAAGACCATGACATTGAAATGGCTGAAATGAGCTTGAGGTCCGATAGATTTGTCAACATAAAGCTTACTATGAAATAGATACAGGCCATGCATGTAGATAGACTTTCAGTGTAACACTAGCACAGCTTGCTATAAGACTCTTACAGAAATAGCAATCTTGCGACCACCTTTGGCATGCTATTGTAGTATGCAAGCTTGGCGTTTTCATAAAATATAAAAGCTATATCCTCAAATTTTGTTTTAAATGAAGGAACATACAATTTACAATTTTGCCACCACTTTTTGACACACTACGAACAAAGTAAATGAATTAAAAAGGAAGAAAAATATTTTAGGGTATATTTTTCACATTGAAATGACCTTGACATTGACCTTCAAGTAGTTAAGGTTATATGTCAATTTAAAGTACATTATGAGAAGAGTAATATCCATATGAATATTCTTCTTAGTTATTAAACAAGAGGGCCAATGGTGCCCCATATCGCTTACCTGAGTTAAAATTTGTGCTATAGACTTGGTAATATTTGAAGGGCATTACCATGGATTTGTCTTCTCTGATGTTTTATGCCCATTTACATTTGCACCAAATTTTGTGATGATAGGACAAATGCTTAAAACGTTATTGACAGGACAAGAGCAATTTTAGGTTATTTCTATAACTAAAGCGCAATAACTCTCGGGTAACTACAACAATTTTGCTAATTATCAAACACGTTCATACACATTCTGACCACATTTTGTCATAATTGGACAAAAGGTTCAAAGTAATTGATCGGACTACATACTGGATGGTGCATGTCTGCCCTCTTATACATCATATGTGGAACTATTATATGTCCAGTGTTTTTTTAACAGTTGTGTAAAAACATGACAAATATGTATTTGTTTAAAAGATACTTAGGGCAATCACTCTAACATTATTAAGGTTGGATTTATACAACTCGTCACAAAAACTCACAATTTATTGTGAATAAGTTCATGAAGTTTGAAGTTGGTACCTTTAGTGATTTTAAAACAATAAAATAACAATAAAAAAACATAAATGATCCATATTCAAACTTGATTTAAAAAATTATCAAAACATCCTTTCTGACAAATTTCAAGAATAATTGGGCTGAAAATGTTACCTCTAGAGTGTTCACAAGGTTTTTCCGTATTTGGGCTCTGTGACCTTGTTTTTATCCAAGATGACCCAAATTCTATCTTGAGCTAGAAATCAACACAACAACCTTTCTGACCATTTTCAAGGAAATTTGTGCTGAAAATGTTACCTCTAGAGTATTAAAAAGGTTTTTATATATTTGGGCTCTGTGACCTAGTATTTGACCCCAGATGTCCCATATTCGAACTTGAGCTAGAAACCAACGAAACAACCTTTCTGACAAATTTCCAGGATATTTTGGCTGAAAATGTTACTTCTTGCTTGTTAACAAGGTTTTTCAATATTTGGGCTCTATGACCTAGGTTTTTCAATAATTGGGCTCTGTGACCTAGTTTTTGACCCCAGATGACCCATATTCGAACTTGATCTAGAAATAAACGAAACAACCTTTCTGACAAATTCCAGGTTATTTCGGTTGAAAATGTTACCTCTAGAGTGTTTACAAGGTTTTTCCATATTTTGGCTCTCTAACCTAGTTTTTGACCCCAGATGACCCATATTCGATCTTGAGATAGAAATCAACGAAACAACCTTTCTGACAAATTCCCAGGATATTTGGGATGAAAATGTTACCTCTAGAGTTTTAACAAGGTTTTCCATATTAAGGCAATGAAACCTTGTTTTTCCCCAGATGACCCATATTCGAACTTAAGCTGGAAATCAACGAAACAGCCTTTCTGACAAATTTTCATGATATTTGGGCTGAAAATGTTACCTCCAGAGTGTTAACAACGTTTTCCCATATTTTGGCTCTCTGACCTAGATTTTGACCCAAGATGACCCATATTCAAACTTGATCTAGAAATCAACGAAACAACCTTTCTGAGTATATCATTTCCAGGATATTTGGACTGAAAAAGTAGCCTCTAGAGTGTTAACAAGATATTTCTTCCTTTTTTTTGGGGGGGGGGGGGTCATGTGATCTCGTTTTTCATCACAGATGACCCATATTCGAACTCCTCCGAGTACTTTCTGGGACAAACATTCTGACCAAGTTTCGTGACAATTAAGGCAAAAATGAGACCACAAGAGTTTTAACAAACTAAGTGTGGAAGGACGAAAGTCGACGGACGACAGTCGACAGACGACGGACTTTCATCGATCCTCATAGCTCACCCTCAGCCTACGGCTAAGGTAGGCTATTGAAAAAAGCTATATTCGAACATAGTTTTTTTTACTGAAATGTCAATAAATGGCGGCGATCTTGGGCGCCATCTTGGATATTTCCTTTTCGCAAGAGCCGCCAAGTAGCCAAACTCACTTTTCAAAATCTACAGACTTTAACGTACAATTTGATATCAAAATATTTTGAGAGGGGTGCCGTACATTTCCTTATTTTCACATTTTTTTTTGCTTTGGAACCCACACTACTTTTACGCGACATTCCCTGAAATGACGCCATAAATCAATCGCATGTGTGATGTAGTTAGTGCATTTTTCTTAAAAAGAAACACAAAACATCAGTTGATATATTCCGTTATAGTTTCTGTAGAAAATACATACCAATCCTAAAAACGGTAACACTTGTGCGTAAAATGGAATTTTTAATATAATTCGATGTTATGTCTCGGAAAAAGAATATGATTGGCATCTAATAAATAGTGGATATCTTCTTTTTTGCAAAGCATTTGTAATGAAATAAAAAAAATCATACGGTCCTTGTCACATGATACACTATGTATATGTATTAAACTTGTTGGGGAAAAGTTATCAAACTGAATTATAACAAGAGATGTTTGTCAAACATTATGCCCCCCCTGAGCGCCATGTTGTCAGGATTATATGGACAATTGAATGAAATATGCATGGACCGAAATGACAACTGATTTGTTGCCGTTAAGGCAGTTTTAAGATTATGACCATTAAAGTGTGAGGATAGTGTGTTATGACCATGACCTTTGACTCTATGAACTCAAAATCCAGAGTCATCAGCTGGTCACCAAAAACCTAACTGTCAAGTTCGAGGGCCATGGGTGCAGGCATTGTCAAGTTATCACACAGACAAGTTTTTTTCGTTCAAGGGCACTGTGACCTTGACCTTTGACCCAATGACCCCTTAAATCATAAGGGGTCATCTACAAGTCAGATGCAACTCCAAGTCAAGTTTGAAGGCCATGGGTTCAGACAATGTTGAGTTATCACTCGGACATCCTTTTACCATTCAAGATCACTGTGACCTTGACCTTTGGCTCTATGAATTCTAAAATCAATAAGGATGATCTACTGATCAGGCTTAACATCCATGTCAAGTTTAATGATCATAGGTTCAGGCATTGTTGAGATATCAGTGAGAGAAGATTTGTTAACTTTTTTGCGTTAAAGGTTACTGTGGCATTGACCTTGGCCTGATGACCCCCTAAGACGATAGGGGTCATCTACTGGTCAGGCCCAACCTTCATGTCAAGTTTGATAACCATAGGTCCAGGAATTGTCGAGGTCGCTTCGAAGGTCACTGTGACCTTGACCTTTGACCCCTAAAATCAATAGGGGTCATCTACTGGTCAGGCTCAACCTCCATGTCAAGTTTGAGGGCCATGGGTGCAGGCATTGTTGAGTTATCACTCGGACAACCTTTTATCATTCAAGGTCACTGTGACCTTGACCTTTGGCCCAATTACCCCTAAAATCAATAGGGACCATCTTCTGGCCAGGCCCAACCTCCAAGTTAAGTTTGATGGCCATGGGTGCAGGCATTGTCGAGTTATCACTCAGATAACCTTTTACCATTCCAGGTCACTGTGACCTTGACCTTTAGCCCAATGACCTCTAAAATCAATAGCGACCATCTTCTGGCCAGGCCCAACCTCCAAGTCAAGTTTGAGGGCCATGGGTGCAGGCATTGTCGAGTTATCACTCGGACAACCTTTTACCATTCCAGGTCACTGTGACCTTGACCTTTAGCCCAATGACCCCTAAAATCAATAGGGACCATCTTCTGGCCAGGCCCAACCTCCAAGTCAAGTTTGAGGGCCATGGGTGCAGGCATTGTCGAGTTATCACTCGGACAACCTTTTACCATTCCAGGTCACTGTTACCTTGACCTTTGGCCAGATGACCCCCAAAAACCATAGGGGTCATCTCCTGGTCAGGCCAATTCTACAAGTCAAGTTTGAGGGCCATTGGTGCAGGCATTGTTGAGTTATCACTCGGACAACCTTTTACAATTCCAGGTCACTGTGACCTTGACCTTTGGCCAGATGACCCCCAAAACCATAGGGGTCATCTCCTGGTCAGGCCAATTCTCCAAGTCAAGTTTGAGGGCCATGGGTGCAGGCATTGTCGAGTTATCACTCGGACAACCTTTTACCATTCAAGGTGACTGTGACCTTGACCTTTGGCCAGATGACCCCCAAAAACAAAAGGGGTCATGTACTGGTCAGGCCCAATTCCAAGTCAAGTTTGAGGGCCATGGGTGCAGGCATTGTCAAGTTATCACAAGGAAAACCTTTAACCATTCAAGGTGACTGTGACCTTTGGCCCGATGACCCCCCAAAACAATAGGGGTCTTCTACTGGTCAGGCCCAACCTCCAATTCAATTATGAGGGCCATGGGTGCTGGCATTGTTGAGTTATCACTCGGACAACCTTTTACCATTCAAGGTCACTGTGAACTTGACCTTTGACCCGATGAGCCCCAAAAACAATAGGGGTCAGCTACTGGTCAGGCCCAACCTCTAAGTCAAGTTTGAGGGCTATGGGTGCAGGCATTGTCAAGTAATCACTCGGACGACCTTTTACCATTCAAGGTCACTGTGACCTTGACCTTTGGCCTGATGACCCCCCAAAACAATAGGGGTCAGCTACTGGTCAGGCCCAACCTCCATGTCAAGTTTGAGGGTCATGGTGCAGGCATTGTTGAGTTATCACTCGGACAAGCTTTAAAATTATTTTACCATTCAAGGTCATTGTGACCTTGACCTTTGACCCGATGACCCCCAAAATCAATAGGGGTCATCTACTGATCAGGCTCAACCTTCATGTGAAGTTTGATGACCATACGTCAAGGAATTATTGAGTTATCACTCGGACAAGCTTTGGTCTACCGACCGACCGACCGACCGACCGACCGACCGACCGACCGACCGACCGACATACCGAAATGCCTGTGCAAAGCAATATACCCCTCTTCTTCGAAGGGGGGCATAATTAATTAATAAAAATGTACTGTATTTAAATGCTACAGTGATGGTTACATACCAAGCTTCGTTTTGGCCGGATCGGTTTTGTCTTTGCGATGGTTCGTGTCAAATGTAAGCAGATCATAGTCTGCAAGACCGGGATTTTTATGTCCACTGTTCATAGCTTTGGTCATGGAGCTGTCTGCGTCTGTTTGAAAAAGAGAGAGTGACAACGACATTATCTTGACGAACCCCTCTGTAGTAAGAAATGTAAAAAATGGGCTTTATTTAAATTATTCAGAGGGCTGTAGGGGGACCATTTGTGTCATGTGGATTTTTTTGGCGCTTGGAAAGGCACAAAATGAGCCATAATGGGGGTTTCGGGTTTCAGTGGGTTTATATATAAACACTTTATGGAACATATACATGTGAATATTCTGTCTTAGATATTAAATGAATGGTTATTGACTTTTCAAGTTTACCCATTCATTAAAATTCAGATTATTTTAAATAAGAAAAATCATGCTCCGAAACGTTTTTCCTGAGCTTTCGGCTCGTGAGCCAAGATTACGTAAATTACGAGTTTGAGGACAAGTTATGAAACACCCATTTAATGTGCCAAAAGGCTTGTTATAACAGTATAAGAAAAAAAGTTTTTTTGTTTCTTGATGTTTCCTATTTTATGCTTCCACGCGATGTCAATAAATTTTTGCGAACATATCAGATGGATCCTGAGAGGGTCCTGGCTGTTTATAGTCATGTTCAGATAAATTGCAACAATTACGAGTTATAAAATTTTGACCCAACGTGCCCAGTTTTCTCTATGAGGCCTGACTTTTACGGAATAAAATATTAGAAAGGTCAAGTGAGGAAACAAAAAAGGTATTCTCTTTATTTCTTAAAAAAATGTTTTAAAAAACGTTCGGTAATATTTGAAATACGCAATGAATGTTCTTTATTGTAAATTTCCTGAAATTTTCTTTATTTGATATACCGTATACATCAATAAAGCAAATGTACGGCAAAATAGCGCAATGTGGCATATATGTGATCGACATTCATTGCATGTAATATATGCAGGTTATATATACAAAAGGGTCTGATTAGTCTTTGGATTATTCAATTGTATGTCACTCTCATTAGAGTTTCATTGGCATATATGTTATAATAGAGTTAATACACCTTTTTAAGGTCCTTTAAAAGAATAAACAGAAGACGCACTCTTCATTCAGCTCATGCCCGTATAAGGCGAACAAAAGCAACAATTTGTTTGGTGTGATTAAGAAAGCACTTTACTTATATATTACTTTATACTACAGTTTTATCACCATTATCAGTGTTCATGACAATATTTATTCCGACAATTCCGGCAACCTCTGTACTTGTTTATATTTAAAGTACATTAGTACCTGAAATATTGAGTTACAAAATCTCGTTTTCATGAATATAAATAAAGAGAAGTAGAAAAACCATTCTTCCAATGAAATCACATCTTACAATTTTATATTCTTCTTATCTTATTGCTCGATTCATATTGACATCATACAGGGTTTTTTTTACCCAAATAAAAAAAAACATAGATTAATTGTCTTAGATTCCGGAAAAATCCCCATTTTGCACCTATGCCACCGTGTCATTAAAATTAATGATAACGAGATATATATGGAAGTATTTATATATACATATGTAACCGGCTTAAAAATATATTATTTTAATGTATTTCCAATTTTGGTAGTTGTCAACCTATGGTTTGGCAAGAGTTACAAAGTATCTCCCTTTGACCCTTAGCTTTATGATTTGTGTTTATGTTAAATCAGGCATGAAATCATTTCCCGCATTTTCGTGGTTTTAATCCTATAATTGGTCATGTGACATTGGGCAGTTTTTCATAAGTTTTGGAGAAAGCGGACGTCATTCTTTGTCTCTTTATGAAACCAAAGTATTATATTGTCAGGTACCTGTGTATTTTGAGATTAGTTTTGTATCTGCTCATATTTTTATTTGTTATATGTTGCAAATGGGCATTGCCTTGTTTGTTTACGTCTTTTTGAATTATATTTCATAATTCTGAAGAACAATGTATTGCATGTTTTTAAAGAATCACGACCTCTATCTATTTAACTTACAGTACAGTTACAGTAGCAGCACAAAGACGAGTGATAGCGGTGTGAGCCTTATTGCACGAGTTCAATCCACATTCGGTAGGTTCTGTTGTGAACTTGTATCTGTGAATGTTATGTTCTTTGTATGTGTTTTATATGTGTATTGTTTCTAATGTGATTGTTTTGTTATGTGTTATCAATGTTTCATTTATTCCAGTATTGGCCACCAGATACCTATTATAATCTTATATAGACTAAATGATTAAGTCGTGTATTTCAGGGCTAAGATGTTATAGAGGTAAACCCTAAGAGAGTTCCCTCATTCACTGTAACGAAACCTTGTTACATATAAATATATATTCCCTTTAATATTATTTTTCTTACTTTTAACATTTATCAGCACGCAAAAGAATTTTTGAACTTTTTCACATTTAATATATATTGGCTTTAGTTACATTACATGATTAATGCTACTTGTGTATATTTTGATTTGACGTACCTGTTTTGGTCCTCTTTCGAATATATAAGATCAGTCCTGCAATAATAATTATAAGTATTGGGTAAAAGCAACATGCAAAGAAATTGAAAATATAAGTGTAATCCTGATGTTACAAGTATGTGTACCGAGTGGGTGTACGTTTACAGCAGAACTCACAAAAAGAAGATATATATTATGACATTTTGTTTCTTTACCATTTGATTGAATACAAATGAATTTGATTGTGCTTTAAATAAATCATCACAAAACAATAATTATTTTATTTATATAAAACTTTTGTATTTACAAAAAATAACGCGATTTCCAAATCGCCAAAACTACTGCTATGAAAAAGTTATTTGTAAACCACCAACAATCTGAACATTCTCGGATATCATTTGGCATTGTAATAATAATTTTAATAATATTTTAAAAAGTCAACATTAAAATTATTAGATAAGATGTTTTGTCCGTTTCTGAAATAAAATTCTGCACCGCAGGGCACTCAGAGCTGATAGATAGCTGAAGGCAATAAAGATAAAGACCAATACACCGCAAAGTTAAACTAGGATGGGGGTCACTTATAAAAGGTTAAACCAGGCCTTTAACTTATCTTCTTTAGTTAACGATCTTTGCATATTGGACCACTCTTTATGCAAAACCAGATAGCCGAGCTTTCTCACTCACTTCTTTAACGTACTTATTTTATGCACGATAGCAAAAAGGTTCTTACTTAATATGGCTCACAAGAAAGCTATGCTTTCTGTACAAGAACATTGAAGCAACGACTTAGCTTTGACAAAGCCCTCTCTCGGTTTTTTTTAACTACAACCATGTCCAATCAGCTATTAAAAATGCAAAGCGTAAAAACTGGATGTTTCAGACAGGTCGGCTAATATATATAAGAGACTAAATAAAACAGATTGTTAAATAGCAAAGTTCTTCTCGACTACCGGTAACGAGAGTGAAATTATTTCCCGAAACATGACATTGCTAACGCCGTGGAAAAGCAAACACACACACACACACACACACACACACATTGTTAAATGACTGAATGCGTTTTGTTTACTTAAAAAACAAACAATTTGATTGGTTATGAGCTGCATTTTGATTGGTTAAAAATAAGATATACATGATTCATAATCAAAGCAGATTCTGGCTTACGAGTTTTGCTATGTATACCAATGGAATGTTACTGAATATGAAAAGCATTATAAAATGGCTTAACATCTATCTATTTAATTAAATCATTAAAATCACAATTCAAGTACTTCTGTACATTCAAATTATCCCCTCTGATAATATCATTAAGCGTTTACCTTTCAAAATTAGCAGATGTTTTCTGAAGATACTAAAGGCAGTGATAATCAAAACAAAACATCTTTTCATATGGGAAACAGCCAACAGTTTACGGCCATGGTAAAAATCGCCACACTGGTGATTGTCGAAAAACAGCCTCCTTTTTGGCTCAATCTACCAAAACTTATATAATTTAAATTGCATATCTTGCTTTAAAATGATTATTATGTAAGCAATGAAATTCAACGCATGTTAATAAAAAAAAATCAAATCAAGAGAAAAATATCACTATCACTTTAAAAATTCCTGTTTATAATGGCGTTTGTGTTCTTACCAACAGATATAAGTAAAATGAGCAGAAGCGTTATGCTGGAAACGATTCCAAAAACTGTGACAGATATTGAGGGGGTAGGCGTTGTTTCTGGAACTGAAATAAATAGAGTACATGGGCAAATAGTTTAATCCAGCATATATTAATGATCTTATAAAGGAATGTAGCGAGCGAAGTTTGTTTAAAAAGAACACACAAAAGAACCATTTAAAATGTTTAATTTCTGTATAAACTACTGTAAGAACTTGAGAATGTTCGGGAAACTGCCCCATTGTGTTATTTTTGAGATGTCAATGGAATGGTCTCGTTATGGGGCTTAAACACACAATCTCTTCGGTAAAAGATGGACAACTGATGGTTTGCACACAACATCGCTCTCGACCCTATCGACTTTGAATACCTCGGAGATATATTTTATGCAAATATGCAGTTTTACTTGGGTAGAAATCATTGGCCATCAGTTATAACTACCTGTAGTTGTAACTACTGGCGGACCATGTGTTGTCTCGCTTGGGGTTTGAACAGTCACCTTCAATCTTGTATGCGATGTTTCTGGAACTGAAATAAAATAGAGTACATAAGAAAAATTAGTTGAATCCCGCATATTTAATGACCTTATAAAGGAATTTAACGAACGAAAAAAATACGAAAGAGCCGTTTTCAACGTATAATAATTGTGCCGAGAAAACAAAGAATTAACATAGATATTAAACTTATGTCAAAAGCAGCCATAAATCCTCCATGCGATGATACACCACATCAGAAAGCATAATAAAGTGAAAAACATAACACAATATTCAATATCCTAAAATATAGCGGGAAAAAAGGGATTAAGCATGTTAGCAAAGAACAAAGACAAATGTAACATATAAATTTAATTTGGCCGAAATAATGGGCTGCTGGATTGGAAATGAAATTAACATAGATATAAATCTTATGTCAAAAGCAGATATAAGTCCTCCCTTAAACCTCCAGCTTTAACCTGAACTAAAATACCAGAATCTTAGTTAAGAAGCAAAGGCGACAAGCCGTGCCGCGTCAATCATGCAAGAAAATGAAGAAACGGCAGATCACCAGTTACCAAATAATTGAATAAGTCCCACCCCCGGTACACCACATTTAAGATAGAAGGAAGCTCCTCCGAGTCGGAACGAGTGCATGGTGTACAGGTACGTCAAATCAAAATCTACACAAGTAGCATTAATCATGTAATGTAACTAAAGCCAAATAAATAGAGTACATGGGAAAATAGTTAAATCCCGCATATTTAATGACCTTATAAAGGAATGTGCCGAACGAAGTTTGTTTAAAAACACACACAAAAGAACCATTTAAAATGTATAATTTCTGTATAAAGTACTGTAAGAACTTGAAAATGTTCGGGAAACTGCCCCATTGTGTTATTTTTGAGAGGTCAATGGAATGTTCTCATTATGGGGCTTAAACGCACGATCTCCTCGGTAAAAGGTGGGCACCTGATGGTTTGTACACAACATCGTTCTCGACCCTATTGACTTCCATAACAAATTTGAATACCTCAAAGATATATTTTATGCAAATATGCAGTTTTACTTGGGTAGAAATCATTGCCCATCAGTTATAACTACCTGTAGTTGTAACTACTGGCGGACCATGTGTTGTCTCGCTTGGGGTTTGAACAGTCACCTTCAGTCTTGTTGGCGATGTTTCTGGAACTGAAATAAAATAGAGTACATAAGAAAAATTAGTTGAATCCCGCATATTTAATGGCAATATAAAGGAATTTAACGAACGAAAAAAGTACGAAAGAGACGTTTTCAACGTATAATAATTGTGCTGAGAAAACAAAGAATTAACATAGATATTAAACTTATGTCAAAAGCAGCCATAAATCCTCCATGCGATGATACACTACATCAGAAATCATAATAATGTGAAAAACATAACACAATATTCAATATCCTAAAATATAGCGGGAAAATTGGATTAAGCATGTTAGCAAAAAACAAAGACAAATGTAACATATAAATTTAATTTGGCCGAAATAATGGGCTGCTAGATTGGAAATGAAATTAACATAGATATAAAGCTTATGTTAAAAGCAGATATAAGTCCTCCCCTTTAACCTGAACTAAAATACCAGAATCTTAGTTAGGAAGCAAAAGCGACAAGCCGTGCCGCGTCAATCATGCTAAAAAATGAAGAAACGACAGATCACCAGTTACCAAATAATTGAATAAGTCCCCCCGGTACACCACATTTAAAATAGAAGGAAGCTCCTCCGAGTCGGAACGAGTGCATGGTGTACAGGTACGTCAAATCAAAATCTACACAAGTAGCATTAATCATGTAATGTAACTAAAGCCAAATAAATAGAGTACATGGGAAAATAGTTTAATCCCGCATATTTAATGACCTTATAAAGGAACGTACCGAACGAAGTTTGTTTAAAAACACACACAAAAGAACCATTTAAAATGTATAATTTCTGTATAAACTACTGTAAGAACTTGAGAATGTTCGGGAAACTGCCCCATTGTGTTATTTTTGAGAGGCCAATGGAATGTTCCCATTATGGGGCTTAAACGCACGATCCCCTCGGTAAAAGATGGGCACCTGATGGTTTGTACACAACATCGTTCTCGATCCTATTGACTTTCATAACAAATTTTAATACCTCAGAGATATATTTTATGCAAATATGCAGTTTTACTTGGGTAGAATTCATTGGCCATCAGTTATAACTACCTGTAGTTCTAACTACTGGCGGACCATGTGTTGTCTCGCTTGGGGTTTGAACAGTCACGTTCAGTGTTGTAGGCGTTGTTTCTGGAACTGGAATAAATAGAGTACGTGGGAAAATTAGTTTAATCCCGCATATTTAATGACCTTATAAAAATATTTATCGAACGAAGTTTGTTTCAAATAAAAAAAAATACGAAAGAACCATTTTCAATATATAATTACTGTATTAAGTACTGTAAACACTTGAGAATGTTCGGGAAACTGGACCATTGTGTTATTTTTGAGAGGCCAATGGAACGTTCTCATTATGGGGCTAAAACACACGATATCTTCGGTAAAAGGTGGACACCTCCTGATTTGTATACAACATCGCAATTTAACTACCTGTAGTTGTAACTACTTGCAGATCATGGGTTGTCTGGCTTTGGGTTTGAACAGTCACGTTTAGTGTTGTAGGAGGCACAAATGGAATAGGAACAGAAGGACAATAAATTATAACTACAATATCACGACATTCAATATAAAAGAAATCATCAACTTATCATCCACGTAAATGAAAGTTCTTGTCTAGAACATCACGTAACATGTATCAAGGTTATGCCAAATCAATTCAGGTTAAGGATAAACTACCACAGTAATTACACCATCCCTGTTATACACATACCTTTTAACTGGCAAGCATTGTCTTGAGGTGTTTTCATGGTAATACCCTTGTGGACAGACCGAAACGCAACTGTAGTCTGTGAATATCAATATTATTATTCATAGTTTAATTGATAACTATAACAAAAAAGTGTTAAGGTTATTTTATAAGAGAAGTTTTATGGATAAAGCCAGATCTTACATTAACAGTGAAAGAAGATTGTTCGTGTTTTCAGTGCAACAAATTTCCAGTTGGGGGGGGGGGGAATAATAATATATATCATGTGTGTCCGGTCCGGCTACAAAAATGCTACACGAGGCCCGTGTGTTCCTGTAAACTTGGCACGCCTTGTTACCTGTTTATGCACGTGCTCTCCAGTCGGTTTTCCTTTCATCCCGACCGGAAACACTTTATCGATATATTTTTCTTGCACACTTCAATTTATATTTTTGTGAAGACAATGACATAGAAAAATGCAATTTTGTACATTTCATCAAATAGGTGTGCGACATTGTTTACTGACGTCATAACCTGTACTATTTTTAGTTCAATGCTTACGTCTTTTAAAAAGTAACTCCTCGAAAATCAGTATTTTTATGAATTTTTATTTTCATTTTTTTTATAAATGTGAAGAAATGATCAACTATCAATAAACTACACAGTGATTGGGTGCCAGACTAAAGTTTTCACGGGAACTCCATATCTGTTGTGCAAGAAATACAGATTTTACAACAACTACAGTCTACTACCATATTATTATTTGAATCATTATAAAGACAGAATAGGGGAAAAGATTATTAAAAGGCAACTATGATGTATTTACCCAACGGAAGCCCATCTTTAGAGCATTAAAATTAAGTGCATTTCATAACAATTGTCGCCACTTTTATTTTAGTAAGTATACTTACTTGATACCAACTCGTGTCCTGATGGACATTTCTTAATATCACACTCTTCCATTGAGTAAAAACACATAGGTACATTTCCATTAAAAGGGGCATAGCCATGTTTATAATCACATCTACAAAATCCATCAGACTCTGTTCTGTCCTCCCATGGAATTCCACAGCTGAGTTTATGGTTCTCAAGAGTGCATCGATTCACTTTCACTAATGTACAGGTATGGTATATGTTTGAAGGAGTACTTTCTTTGTTGTTGTAGTACCAACTATCGTTACACTTGTCACACACTATGATCCCATTGAGTGATGGTAATTCCATGGTGTTTTTGTAAAAACTGATGTACGGCTGCTCTCCTATCAAAGTAACAAATTTGAGACGTGTAGAATGTCAATGGATTAAAGTGGTATAAATCAATAACCATTAAATTACCAGATTCATGAGCCTGGCTTTACATGTGTGAAAAGGTTCATCATGAGTACCAAGTTTCATTCAAATAGTGTAAACACTTTAGCACCGCCAAAGAAGAAGCCGCTGCCAATGCGAACAATGTCTAAGTTACGACAATAGTCTTTTTCTATAAAAAAACAACAACAAAACAGCCAGTTATTTTAAAAACAGATAAGCAACAAATGACATTGGGACACTTGATCCCTAAGTATAAGGCAGTACGTGGTTTATGTTATCTAAGTATGGCCATGACACTCAGCTGAAATATATGTTAACACGAATTCATATTGTACCGGGTCTCCACGTAGTAATATACGATATAACATAGCATCCCTCTAAGCGCTTCATGAGCATCTGCATGCCAAAAGTGGGAAAGACAGAAGACTGACGAAAAGGACATCCATAGCAAAACAAAATGTCTGTCCAGACTACTAGACAAGTTTGTGCATTGTAAGGGAATGATAATCAATTTACTTTGTTCACAAAGACTTTTAAACAAGTTGACCCATTTAATAACACTTGGTTCATATTTCACAGTGACAGTTTACCCGATCATGTTTTATGAATATTTAATGACATAGGTTTAGATTGTTTTGTAGTTGTATCCGTGATGCCGCTTGATGACGATTTGTCCTTCATATATACAACTAACCATATTGGTATTTAAACCATACACCTATTAATGCCTTGGCTAATAGGGGACAGCAGATCTATCAAGGGAATTTTTAAAACAAAATGGTAAATTCTGTTCCCTACATTCAATCTTTGGAGCAGGGCAGATTCTTGACTTCAGTGGGATGGGAAAGCTCAAGATAATAAATACCTACTCACCAGGTGGGTCAACATTATGGTTTCCGTTAACTCCCTTATGTGCCCGCCGTCATATACGCAAGGCAAAATATGTAAATGTGAAGCAAGACTATATTGTTGTTTTTCAGTTCGTCTAATAAACTAATTCTTTGGTATGACCTGCAATCGAAATATTTTATTGAAAGTTTGTGAGGGTTTTCAAAGTGGAGTACAAACCTTTTGAGCAATTTTGTACCACAGCCCAAGTTTCTATGTATTCGTTGCGGTTATGATAGTTGAGTGCACAGTGGTATTCGGTTCCAACGGGGTAACCAGTTCGGAAGGCGAGGCGCTGGACGGCGCATTGCCAGTCACAGAAGGTTTGTGGGCAGACTCCGTTAAACTCCCAATCTTTCTCAGCCAAACATTTACCAATACAGATTGAGTCAACTTCTTTGAACAATCCTTGAGTGTGAACTCCCTGAAATTGAAAAACAAATCAAAATTAAATGGACTTATGAAAGGACATAACTTCTGTAGAGGAAATACACTAGTTGTTAGAAGATTTTACATTTGAAAACATACATTGCAAACGTTTCCACATATATCTGATTTATAAATCAACAAGGTGAAAATGATTGACAAAACGTTCTCACGTTCAACATTGAAGACCTCCAGGCAACATAGATGCTATAAAATTAACCGCATATCAGTACAGATCTGTATAATACTACTCCAGCAATTATTTAAATACCTTTAGCAGCCATTGGTCTTCGGAGGTAATGAGTTGATCGTTAGCTATTAGGTGCAACTAAGAGTTTATGCAGGTTCATTGAATATCAACCTACTTACATGGTGAATTAGACTCAAGATGAATAGATATAACATCATTGTGTTCACTGTAGAAAGTATTGCATCTACTGTTGTCCACACCTGTATGAGAACAAAACAAAAGTTAACATAAATCAAGATGCACATGCTCTAGCTAACTTTGGCAATCAAATATGATCAATAAGAACAATATTATTTCAGGAAAATAGTTTTTGTTGTATAAGATCTCAGACAATCTATGTTGAAAAACTACCATAGCTCAATTTAGTAAATTGTCTGTTGTAAGACCTATCTTAGAATATTATTATTTGAACAATATAGATTTATTCAACAGCCACAAAGACACTGTAAAATAAAAGTTCATGTATCATTTCCATTAACGTAAATTAATTCGACCAAGGCGAGAATAATTCTAAGTTTTTAAATCAAAATGACTGATGTGTCATGGTCAATTTCTCAATGACTATATCAACATGACTGTATGAGTCATGGCAAATTACTTAATTTATAGACTCGACATGACTTATGAGTCATGGCCAATAGCGTATATGCTACAACATACATGTCTTTTGAGTCATTGTCATTTCCTAAATGGTTGCAGTCAATATTGCTCTTGATTAAGAGTCAATTCCGCAGTGAGAGCATTCCTCATGGCTAATTGACCTTACGACAGCGGCTTCTAAGCCACGCCCCCTGATATCAAGGGAGCGAACTCTGTCTATGTCCGTCAAACGAACGAGGAAGTAATGGCGTCTCGCGTCGTTTCGCTTTCCGATATTCCTGACAAATTATCATAAATGTGACATTACAATGCGAAAAAAATAGAAGTCAAAGGAATTTGTAACTGGCTGCTACATCGGAAGGCTCGATATATCTTTAGAAAATGACGATATCTAACATTTACGGGGTGAAATCTATCCAAGACAGAGAAAATCGGATAGCCGCCATGTTGTCAACATTGACATCGATACAAAGGTCGAAAGGAAAAGCGTGTGTGTTCACGCATACTGTAAATGCAAACAAGGGTAAGTTTAACTTTTAATAACACCGGTCCTTCTTACAGTATTGTTGAAACAAAGATTAAATCATCGCACAATATGAGTAAATCATAAATGGCCCTAATGGGGAACCCGGAAGTGACATTAACTAACAGTTACATGCCAGCTATACAGTATAACCTTGTATTCTATAGTATGAGCAGAAATGGTTTATTGGGGTTATGCATAAAAAGTTTCAGTTCTAAGCGAGTGAACACCTTATGAATAATAATGTAATAGTTGACAAGTGACAATCGTGGGTGATACCAATCTGTAACTTTTGCATTGCTCAAACATTCACATGCTTTGATTTTTGTTCTTACAGAAATTGTGGAACATGTTCACACACTCTGGCTGTAAAAGTAGACCTGGGAGGAAAAGTGCCCCCGGTGTGGGGCTCGAACTCACAACCACCAGAACACTAGCCCGGCGCTCTAACCAACTAAGCTGACCGGGCAGCTAGTTCTAACCCACACACACTACCCTCCCCCCATTTACCGGTTAAGGCTGGTGGAGGGTCTCCTTCTATTTACCGTTGACACCATTAAAGTATTCTGATTGATGGAGATCAGGAAGTCCCCTTATTATTGTCTTCAACAAGCCTACCGCCACAGGGGACCTAGCATAAGACCGGAAACCGCCCCCCCCCCCACACACACACATGATATTTGCCAGTCCAGGCAATGTCAACCGCAAGAGAAAACCAGTGATGACAAGTTTAACAAATAATCGGTAGGACCTATTTTAAAGCTTTTTATAACATTTAGTTTTACTTTGCTGTACAAAAGTAATGGACTATTTGTCCAGAGAAAAACAACAACCACAAAACATTAGCTAGTATCTTGTCAATATTTCATTATGATATACATGTAGAAAGCAAACATCAAAGGCAGTAGCATTTACAGCTAGTATTAAAATATTTAACAATACATGTAACTGATTTATTTTAATATTGGCATCTTTTATTTATTTCAGGAAAGTGTGGTCTTTTGAAGAGAGTTCTTGAAGTTGTTCAGCATGTTTTTTTGATGGATTCTTGGAAGGATGTACCTCTATGATGTTAGCTTCAGTTCTGGAGTATAACACCAGTTGTTGCATATTTAATATCAGATTTTTTAAATAAATATAGAAGTTTGCTTTGTGATTTATATATTAGGTCTTAATTTAAAGAATGCCAAAATAAGCCGATTCTGAGACAAAAAGTGTCAAACTAGAATTCTGTGAGAGTGCAACTTTAAGAATACTGTTAATCGAGTGTGCATGTGATCCGGACTCTGAACATTAGATGAACTATCATTAAATATTGTAGATTTACGTAAATGGCCCAAAATATAAGAATAACAATGAAAATATGTACATGTTTGACTTGTTCTTTAGTCATAATAAGTCTAAGTCTTTACAGCACATGTTTGGCATAATCAAGTTCTAATGAACATAATAATTGATTTAAATGTACAGTGAAATAAATTGTTTTAAACAGAAAATAATACCTTAACGATTCAGACCGATCTGTTCTCGTTTTTTTTTGGTGGCTCAAATATTTATCTGAGTTTTGGAGGAGGCCTTAAGCTGGTGTGAGCTGGTCAAATACAGTAGCTGCTTGAGGGTCAGGGTTTTCTTGATTGGATTTCCTGTCGACAAAGTGCTGATATGAAAATAAGAAATCTATGAAATGTGTCGGAATGACAGCTACAAAAGCCATTGTTTACATAGGAACCATACGAGTAGATGAGATTCGGAAGCATGCGATGGTTCGGACAAAAATTTAGTTGTACGATATTTCCTGATTTACTTTGAAAGCAAAGCAGTTTATAAAAACTACATAACGGTATCAACAAAAATACCTCTATCTTGAATGAAATCAATCGTGTCCATGTTGAACCTGATATTAAACGGCCATAAATGCCGATTTGACAACACAAGCCAAAGCATAAATGTACGATGTTTATAGTTTAAAAATAGTAACACTTATTTAGGTCATGCACGGACAATTTCAGTATTAAATAAATTTTGAGCGGATTGAAATAAGTAGTTTTGTTCAAAAAAAAAAACTTTTGTACAGACGTATAGATGTTTCGCCTTTGAACGATCTTTCAAAATTTCCAAGTTCAGCTGTTGATGAGGTCTTCCACAGAGTCTGATACAGCACTTGCATTTTTCTAAATAACTCGCTGGTTTCGAATACGGAACGAATTGTAAGCCATCTTTAGTCGGCCTGGCTACCTTGTATCCGAATTACAAGTGCCATGACAACACCTTTTTACCATAATACTTAAAAAGGCGAGGAATTGCCAGCGCATGTATATGACGGACTCTGGTCAGTTTGACGGACAAAATGGCGGATAGCAACACGGCTTATCAGCCCTACATTCTGATTGGCTGATAGGACTGTCAATCAAATCCTGTCGTAAGGTCAATTAGTCATTGCCAATTCCTCAATGTCTACAGTCAACATAGTTGTTTTTGTCATGATCAATTTATCAATGACAAAAGTCAACATGGCTTGTGAGTCATGGTCAATTTTTCAATAGCATCAGTAAACATGGCTTATCAGACATGATCAATTCCTCAATGACTTTAAGCAATATGGCTTATGAATGAAGTCTATTCCTTTAGTCAATATGGCTGAGGAGTCATGGTCAATTCCTCAGTGGCATGACTGATGAGTCAATGTCAATTCATCAATGGATGCAGTCATTTTAGGTCATGGTCATTTCTCAATGGATAGAGTATATGTGGCTTATGAGTCATATGCATCAATAACAGGGTCATTTTTTATGTTACGGAAAATGACATGCCCCCTCTTCGTTGGTGGATGATTGATGATGTTCTTAATCTTTCCATAGGTCGCAAACTCGATGCAAATTATGTGTGTTGGCAGATGAAGTTAAGGAAACAAGAGAGACAGAAGAATAACCTCACTTTGATGGGTTTGACATGGAAAACTGTGCTTGTTTTTTCTTGAAGACATAATGGTTTTGAAAGCAGTTTTTAAAAAGAAAAGGCTAGATCGTATGAAGCTGAACTTATATTATTTCAAGTATATGTAGCACTTGCAGTTTAGGCAGACGCTAAAGAGTTCTAGTTGACAATGAAGACATACACTTCATTAGTTCCAGAAGTCGAATGAGGGGTAAAGAATACCGGGCCCAGGATTTAATATTGACTGTATTTGTCAGGAATAAAATACAGATCATACAGCTTTTTACTCATTATCTTATTCAGAAGGTTTCATCTTATCTCCAATAATTGAAAGATGTCGAGTGTTTATTCCAGCTTGACAGGATCCGCGGTCGACCACGTTTATTATCAGGATATGCCCCACTATTTTTGAATCAAACCAGGCCTTATTATTTAATTATTGTGTAATTCATAAGATCTGTCTGATCAATCGTTCTCTCATGAACCGTAAGTATTTCGACAACTCAGAAATTCCAATAGACTTACATGATTCCATTTTTCTTTAACCAGAACTATTTGTATTGCTACTAGTTTTACATACTTAGGTTTTTTTTAAAATAATATCACATAGAAAGAGCTCCAATCGCAGCATACACGCCGGTGAAATGAAAAAGTATGACTTAATGACCGGTGTAGAGTCATTTTTCTACGATCCCCTTTCGTAATTCAATATAGAATAACTTGTACATGCAATATATAAAATTGACTCACTATTACTACTGCAACCACAAGTGGTGCTGGTAGTAGAAGTAGAAGTAGTAGTAGTAGTAGTAGTAGTAGTAGTAGTAGTAATAGTAGTAGTAGTAGTAGTAGTAGTAGTAGTAGTAGTAGTAGTAGTAATAGTAGTAGTAGTAGTAGTAGAAGTAGTAGTAGTAGTAGTAGTAGTAGTAGTAGTAGTGGTAGTGGTAGTCGTGGCGGCGGTGGTGGGCGTGGTGGTGGTTGGGTTGGCGTCTTAGGCTGTGACATCGGTCGGAGTTGTAGTGCTGGTGGTGGGTCGGTGGTGGTGGTGGTGGTGGTGGTTGTGGTCATTTTCTAAATAGAATTATGACCCCCGGATCAAAATTATATAGTTTTCTACGCATGGTGGTCTTTTTTACGTATGGGGGTCTTTTTTTAACTGGGAGTCATTATTCTACGGGGGTCATTATTTTTTCATAAGACCGGAAATATGGAACAGTACTGGCCCGATGACTCCTGATGCCGTTCAGTGTCGACTTGCATGTGGAGTGAAATGTCTTCGAAGTCGTTAAATGTCTTAAAGAACCAGTGTTCTTCACAAAGAATACTGTATACTTATCAAGATACAAGAGCGTTTCTTATTGGATGAACCACACGATGTGATATAACCACATTTGTGTCGTTATATCAGACGTGCGCAATAGATTCTTATAACTGCATTTTATCTGTAATTCGTAAAAAATATATAAAGATTTAAAGATAAATAGGTCAAATAATGCAATGCAATAATAAAATATAATATTTAAATACTAATTGATATCCTTTATATATATATATATATATCTACTACTACTACTACTACTAGTAGTAGTAGTAGTAGTAGTAGTAGTAGATATAGTAGTAGTAGATATATATATATATATATATATATATATATATATATATATATATATATATATATATATATATATATATATATATATAAAGGATATCAATTAATGATATTCTTAACTTTCATAATGCATTATTGTTAATATGGCAGACCTAAATCGGACTTCAATAAACTTGACACAATTTTACGTACTTATCCAACATTGTGAATCAAACGGATACTCATCCTCAGATACGCAATAGACACTTTTAAGATGACTAACATGTCTTAGTGTTTTGTTCCGACGGCAACAATATGTAAATACTCATGAAGGCGAGACGTGTTCGCCGAACAAGTTTTGATATATCTAAGTTGTAAAATATGCAAGTAAGACTTACCAAAGCTTCGGGCTTATTAGTTAAATTCCATTTTAAACGAAACAAACATCGAACTAACGTTGGAACTTCCGCAAGGGCACATTATTAATCTGGTTCTGGTCCCCCAAAACAAATGACACGAAATGATAAACATACCCGAGAAATATAATTCTACATCTCCTTTTGAATGGCGTGTTTAAATTGTATTTTGTTAAGCTAATTTCGTTTAACTCTAATAATCAAGATTCTTCCTCTTAAAGTGTAACAATTGAATCATAATCAGACAGAGCAATTATCGTCCTTATGGGTTTTACGTTGGAGAGTCGTGACTCGGAAATGACTCACTTGTGGTTTTTTACAATAATTTGGTCACGTGACGCCGGTACAATTACAACCGCTGTTTGCATAAATTCAAATGAGTACTATTCTGCTTCGTAGCCGTTCTGTTGGCGACTTCCAGGGATATTTGAGAGAAAGGGGTGTTATTTTTAGTGAGTCTAGGATGATGCCTGCATTAGTAGAGCTGTGTAGTTTGGCACAAGAGCTAAGGATTGAGTTCGCTCCCGTGGATTATTTGAAGATCGGCCTGAAGTTGTCAGTCAGAAGTTGATACTGAGTGATATGTGTCTTATGCCTCCACAATGGCTGTCTGTGACTACCGGTTTGTCTATCGTTCCAGTGCTGTCAATTTATGAAATTTATAATTACTTGATTAGATTTTATGACCACGCCTCCTTAAGGGCATATCACCAGTTTGAGGGATATGAAATGTTCCAAGATGGCTATACACGAGATATTGAGACGGTGCTATATCCAAATACTGGTAAGTCTGTCAGTCTGTGGTGTTTACATGTACTTGTATATACTATTCTTTGACAGTAATGATGTTGATTTTGTTGTTGATAGTGGTGTAAATTTATTCCAATAATCTTGTCATTATGCATGTTCTGCATATTAAACCAATGCTGCATACAATGTATGTTTATTCTTTGTTGCAGTCTATTTTGCTGTGAAGGTAAAGGTGAAACCCCGGACGAATGATAAAGATCCGATAACCAAGAGAGACTTATACAAATGTTGGATCGTGACGAAG
The DNA here is from genome assembly GCF_026914265.1 of Mya arenaria. NCBI lineage: Eukaryota > Metazoa > Mollusca > Bivalvia > Myida > Myidae > Mya > Mya arenaria. The sequence goes on along the minus strand of NC_069130.1, from coordinate 64,408,874 downwards.
AACGTTGAAGAGGGATCCATTAAATATGCTTATTGCATTTGCAAAGGAGGGTAATGGTCTAATTTACTATTCCTTTACTTCACTTCGTGTACAATACTTGTCACAGACTCAGAAAAGTATGGGCCAGTCCGGGGATCGGACCAGGGACCCCCTGCTTGCAAGTCATATGCTATACCAACTGAGCTAATCAGCCCTGGATAACTAATATACTCTGATATGTACGGTTCAGTACCGTGACATACATCGCCTCTATCTTAGATTTTCCCCCGAATTTCCATACCGGACCATATAACCAAAGGGTGTTAGTCTCACTAACATGCAGGGTACTTGCCACGGTCCCTTGTTGGGCACAATCTTTTACATACTCAGAAGAATATGCAGTCAGTCCTGAGATTGAACCAAGGACATCCTGCTTGCACGTCAGATGCCCAACTTACTGAGCAAACCGGCCCTGAATAACTTGTATACTCTGATCTGTATAACGGTTCAGTACCGTGAACATTTGTTTGAGTTACACAAAAACATCCAAATATATAGGATAATATTTAATTAGTTATTTAGTCATATATTTATCATAGCTTAATTATTGATACTGTTATATATACAGCTTGATAAACCCTCTCCAAATTATCAGATAAATATAAGGCAAACCTATCCCTGCTTCACAACTTGAGACTTCAATTATGGCGGAGCCCAGGTATATTTCATTTGTCTTCAGTTTCATTTACTTAAAGATAGGTTCTATATTTAGCACCCAGCATCTAGGTCACTGAAATTGTTTGTCAGCACTATGTGTGCGTGTGCAATTAAAGTCAGAGGTAATAGGTTAATTCAATGTTTAATTTAATAATCAGGCTGTGTCTGTGTGATTGACTCGGGCTATAAATGTACATATTGAAAGAAGATAAATTTCTCCTGCATTGCACGTCTATTGATGAATGTGTGTACATAAATTATCTGCATAATACTACCAAAAATGCTCCCCTATTTACTATTTACTAGAAACTGACGTACTGTGATTTTGTAATATGTTTAAGTTAAAACTGAATAATAATTTTATGAAGTATTGAAGGCCAGAAAATGTTAGAATCTCATCCCACGCCCCTGTCTAATAGCTAATCAATTAGTTGATTAATTATATATTCATAAGTAGATGTATGTTTAAATATAATAAATAAATTGCCCACCCGCCCCATCTTAAGAAGATAACCTAAACATTTCTTTCTCTGGCCTTTTCTTACATGTCTACAGTTAAAGTTTTGTTTCCTGTTTTCAGCACACAGACAGCAATGCCACTGTACTCACCATTGTCTGAAGAGTTCCCAACTCCTGATCCAAACATTTTCCTCCAAAGAGTAAACGATCTTCAACCAACAGCATGCGCATTACGTGCCGTGTGACTGTTCGAAAAATAAGATTTAAAATGTATCACCTCTGAGCGTCAAAACACCGATGGACAACAACAATACTTTGTTATTTCACTTCAAGATGTAATTGATTCAATTATGGTTAAAACAGGCAAAGCAACTGCTACATACAACTAATCTTTAAAAATCAATAGAAGGTATTAAAAAGTGTAAAAGTAAAGAAGCGATAGTAAAACAGTATTAAAAGACACGGGCCGAGTTATATAAAGTGTACAAACATCAAAAACTGTTCTAAATATATCTAAGAAGTACAAATTTTTCTGATCTAATGGATCGTGTATAACTTACAAAACCAGTGGAATAAAACTTAATGCAACATTAATACAGCCAGTAAAATGGACATACGGAACGATGGTACTAGAATAACTACAGAATGATAAAAAAAGATAAAAAAGAGAAAAATGACAAGTTAAGGTAAACTGTGTATAATGCCAATTAGTTCCCATAAATTTCAATAAAGAAGTGTGTCTTCAGGGCTCTTTTAAAAGAAGCATACGTGTCACAGACCCTTATTCCTCTTGGAATAGAATTACACAGCTTTGAGGCAGCAGTCACACAACTTCTGGCACCATACATAGCAGTCCGACTTCTTGGTACACGTACTGTTACAGAGTTATTGCTTGATCTTCGGTCTCGTAGGGGTCTATATACCTCTAACATGTTTTTGATATAATCCTGTGATTGGTCATGCAAGGCATTGTATGTAATAGAGAGTGTTCTGAACATTTTGCATTTTGTTCATCACGGTTTTAGGTATGCCAATCAGTAGCACATTACAATAGGTGAATCTTAATTTGACTAGAGAGTTTAGAAGATATTTCGTGGCGTCATTAGTCAGGTATGGTATGATGTGACCTATTTGCCGTAAGTGACCATAGGAAAATCGACAGACCGAGTTCACATGCTGTTCCATGTTCATCATTGAATCCAGCATTGCTCCAAGACTTCTGACGCATGTGGTTGGCTTTATCTCAGAGACTCAAACATTAACTAAGATAACCGAAACTAATTTAGCATTGCGTTTTTGATGTAAAAAGTATTTCTTCTGTCTTGTCAGCGTTCAGTTTTAACATGTTGTCATACATCTAAGACACAATATCATTGAGACAGGCCTCAAAACGACGCAATGCCTGGGAACCCGTATCTGTTGGTTCAAAAGATAAGTACTGTTGTGAATCATCGGCATAAAAATGATGCTTATGTCTATGATTTCTACAAATGTCACCAACTGGCTTGGTGTAAATGATACAGTTTTTGGGTCCTAAAACCGATCCTTGGGGTACACTGTTATTCATCAGTACTTGTCTTCACAGTTCACCGTCAATACACACAGTCTGGTAGCGATCACTAAGATATGAGGACATGCGAGCGTTTTCCTCAATTCCGAAATGATGTTCCAAGCGGTTTAAAAGAGTGTTGTGATCAATGGTGTCAAAAGCTGCAGACAGGTCGATTAGAAAAAGTACTGTGACTTTGTTTTTGTCAAGGGATTGGAGAATGTCATTATTAGATTAAAGCGGTGTGTATTCTTGTTGAGTCCAGGTTTATTTAAAAGAGGTCTGATTCGTGGGCTTTTAAAAGACTTTAGTACGTATGCAGTTTCAAGCGAGACGTTGATGATCTTTGTCAACATAGGTAATAGTTCATCTATGCACATCTTCAGAAGCCATGTTAGTAGAAGGTTTATTTCACACGATCTATTAAGGGATCGTAAAATGATCTTCTTTACCTCTTCTTCTGGAGCTGCCATAAATTCTACAAGCTGGCATACGGTTAATGGTTGATCAACCACTTGCGTACCTGAGAAAGAGTCAGACTGACCGGTGTTTGTAATTATTTCTCTACGTATACTTTCAATTTTATTGATAAAGTCACTAAAGTATTGAGCCAGTCCTTTAGACTCTTTGTTAGAAGGCAAGACAATCTCATTCGAACCTCCCAGTAAATGTTTGGTTATCTTAAATAAACTCTAATAAATAGCTATGTACTGAGGGAAGTAGCAATTAAAACTTCTTACTCACTTCGTGACCTTTTTAATACCTCACTTCGTCTCGTCAATGTACCATGTAAGTGGAAGCTGGCTCATATATGTGCTATTTATAAGAAGTCTGACCCACAAGATGTTGAAAGTATCGTCCTATTTCCTTACTACGTTTTGTCTGTAAGGTTTTTGAAAAAATAAATGTATAAGTATATTTTTAACTTCATTTTAATCTGGTTTTGTTCCTCCTTTGTTAACCAGATCGTATCGATTTATCATTTTTTGTTTGTCTTGTTCTAGATGAAGATGAGGAAGTAAGAGCAGTATTGTGTGATATTTCGAAAGCATTTGATCGAGTATGGCATGACGGTCTTATCAATAAACTTCGTGAAAGTGGCATTACTATTTTTTATTGTTATGGCTTTGTGATTATCTCAGCGAACGTAAATAAAGTGTTGTTCTTTCTGGTTCTATGTCTGATACGGTTACAATATCAGCTGAGTCCCTCAAGCTCAATATTGGCCTCTGCTCTTTCTCATCTACATCAATGACATATGTTCGCGATATACAATCACATATACGTCTATTCGCAGATGATACAGCCTTGTATTTAATTGTCGAAGAACCCGTGTTTGCCGCACATCAACTTACTGATAACCTAGAAAATAATCATATGAGGGCTGACAGATGGCTTGTTACATTTAATCCTGCGAACACCAAAATCGCTACTATTCAATTGAAAGTCTTACAGGCAAGTGCACCCCTCAATAATCATGAATAATACCCAACTATCTGAGGTTACATCTCATAAACACTACGGCGGCACTTTTTCTAGCACCTGTTCCTGGCACGATCATTTTCAGACCGTCAAACAAAAGGCAGCGAATTCACTTCATGCGATCATTCAAATACGTTCTTGATCGTAAATCGCTTGAGGTTCTGTATTTTACATTTATAAGGCCTTTGTTGGAATATGCCGATGTTGTCTGGGAAATTCTGACGCAAGCTGATGAGGATGAGTTAGAAAAATTACAACATGAGGCGGCCAGAATTATATCCGGTGCAACTCGACTAGTATCTTTGACCAATCGTTAGGTTACAACTGGAATCCATCCACTCAAAGAAAGTCGACGTTAACATAACCTTATCATATTTTAAAAGATGTTTCACTCTCATGCACCAGCATATTTAACTTCACCGATTCCAACGAGAGTAGGCGATTCTACTTCGTATAACCTTCCAAATGCAGATAACCTTCGAAACATTTCATGCAAATTACAGTTGTTAACAAGTTCATTCCTACCATCAACTATATCCGCATGGAACGCACTACCGGAAGAAATCACCATCCGTGCCTTTTTTTCAAATTCAAACTTAAAAAGAACATAAAACAACATCTTAACTTCTACAGTTACTCTTTGGACCGAGTTAAAACCTCATAACAAACGAACAAACTTAGCTTTGACAACGACCAGAACTATATGCGTCAATCTAAATGTCATTGAATACAAACTCTAACAAACTTTATTCCGATCTGACCAGTGTCTATACCATCCCCCTTATCCCCTTCTTCAATCTTTATCCATTTTTCCTTCTAACTGATTACAGAATTAAAACAACTCGGTTTTTTACATTCCATAGTTTACACCATACGACTTCGCGATAAAATTCATTCGAGTCACCGCAACTTGCTCAACAGCCTTTACAGCGTAAATGGCATACAGAAACGAGACCCAATATAAGCCTTAAAACTTTCTCAATTCTGTATACGCTATTGTTTTGTGCATAATTTACATGTTCTTTGTTTCAATGCATTACATAGTTGGTCTTTGTTAAGGTTGATTATGCTCAAATGTGTTAAACTAAACTAATTGTAAATATTATATCGAAGTAAGTATTGTTTAAACCAACACCGATGGAACGAATCGAACAATTTATGAAGGAACATCAATGTGAAAGTATATCGTTTTGCTGTGCTAATATATTAATTTATTTTAAACTTACTTAGTCAGAGAGACTGAATGTGAACATATTGAAAAATCAATAGGTCAATCTAAATCTATTAACTGGCATCGAGAGAAAAAGGACTATTAACTGCATCTAATTTTCATAAGATAATACATTCAACCGAGTTACATCGAACAGCAATTGCATTACAAGAAAAAATGGTTTGCAGAACACACTATACCAAACTCAATATTATTTGGACAGCGATTTGAAAATAAAACCCGTGACAATTTTGTAAAGACACAGGTTTAAATATAAACATTGTTCTGTAAAAGTTCCCGGGCTTGTTGTTTCTAACGAAGACCCAGTTTTGACTTATCCACCAGAATAGTTGATTGCAAAATATATGGGATTGTTTTTTATTCAAATAAAGTGTATGTGTTTCCAACCTAAAATGGCTTGAACTCTCAAATAATTGTGTTGAAGATGAAAACAATAATTTGACATTGAGGCGTTCACATGCATATTTTGACCAAGAAAAGGAAAAATCGGGGTTAACAGCATCACGAAATGTGTGTTAGTTGGGTGCACCCACAAAGGTATTTGTTCCGTTACTGTTGACTTTGATGAGGCATTTTGGAATAATTCTAAAAAACAGTATTTATAGTTTTACACTGATGCATACTTTCCACTTCTGAAAAACACATTGCCTGTTTTCATCTCATATAGACAACACTACAGTTATATTATTACTGTTACTTTAATTAGACTTTTTATCTTAATTATATTGTTTTGAATCTAGAACACATGTTAAAATATTGTTGCGGTTGTAAGATCAATTGTTAACTTTAATGTATATGGTGTATAAATGGCATTGCTGTTTTTCCTTCCTTTTAGCCGCATAATTTGATTCTGATGCCTTATGATACCATATTATTTTTGTATAATTTGTACAGGCAAGTATATTGTTTTCCTGATATTCATGCATGAAAATTATCAAAGGCAATATATCTACAATTCAAAAATGGTCCAAGGAAAACAACTACAATTACAGTATTGCACGTGTTCTTGGATATCTAGCAAATGACTTGGGTAAATTTACTTTGGCTATTTTATTTGAAGGCCATATAATTATAATAAGTATTTAAACACTGGATAACAAATTGGTCCAAGAGATAAAAAAATCTACTGACATGACTACTAGATACACCAAATAGGTATGACATGTGTTTGTTTCCAAATCCCATTCGAATTTTCCCCAGTAAATTTACATTTTACTGACCGTTCCAAGGCGGTACCTAACAATCCTTGATAAACATACCTAGTTTTTATACAGTATATATGCACTGTGCTGTTTGTGGAGTTTTGTGCTGTTGTTCCATGTTTCTTGTTTGTGATTTTTTGTTTTTGTGTTCTAAGTATTTGGCGTGTACCCAGTGCCATTAAACGGGGTTTATGTTTAAACATTTGGCTACTACTTTGTTTCTGTAGTTTTTTCACATAGGTATTCAACTAAACATAGTAACATTCTATGAATAAGGATTGCGATATGTTTTTCCCTCGGGTTTGGTTGGAACGTGGATTGTTCTTGTATTTTCCATCTCAAAGCTTACTATTTTGAGCTTTAGGCAATATCCAGTCAAAAGGCAATACTGTCTAAAAATCTTGAAACTTGTACAATTTTGGCATCACTAATAGAACCTGGGTAAATGTTAGATATAAATGTTATATACCCAGATAGAAATATTCAAATTAATTGTTTGAATGTATTTAAATGTGTATAGCTTGACCATGTTGCCTTTTGAGGAGCTGGTCTCAATGACTGTTGTACAGAATACTCAGTACAGTAATTGCACGTGTTCTTATGTAGCAAATGACTGGGGTAAATTTACTTTGACTATTTCTTTTGATGGCCATATAATAATAGTCTTTAAATACTGGTGTAACAAATTGGTCCAAGAGACAACAAATCTACTGGAATGACCACTAGATACACAGGTATGGCAAGTGTTTGTTTCCAAATCCCATTCGAATTTTAACTAAACAGAGTAACATTTCTATGAATTAGGATTGCGATGTTTTTCTCCCTCGGGTTTGGTTGTTAGACCGTGGAGTGTTCTTGTATTTTTAATCTCAAATTTTACTATTTTGAGCTGCAGGCAAATATCCAGTCAAAAAGCCAGTGAAGAAGTGTAACTGTTGGGAAACCAGTATATTGAAAACATGTAGCACTATTTTTAGAATATGGTTAATAAAGTCAACCGATGTGTTCATTAGGAGCTCCTCGGCCATTTTTATCGAAAACACCCTCGGATATATGCCGGTACATTAGTTAAAGTAGTTCGTAATTATATCATTAATTAAAAGAAGATTTTTAGAGTTGTATTTATTGGTCTAATTGATTGCCAGTGAAGTGAATTATTGCAAACATCATTAAGATTCCAAAGAGTTAAGTCATAAAGATTAACTGCTAAATAAAAGTATTATGCGATCTATTTGCAGACGACTAAAACGTACCACAAGTATGTAAAACGTCCAAATATATCCGAGGTTGTTTTCAATAAAAATAGCCGAGGAGTTCCGAATGCCGATGTGTTCTCTGATGATTGTGTTCCAAAGTCTGTTGTGCTACTAATACTCTTTTTTAACATCTGGGTTATTTTCACACTGAATTATATCCTGAAACATAGGTATGTTTAAGTTGCATGGAAAATTAGTTTCATGTGTAATGTTGTCAGCGCTAAAACTATCACGGTTGGAATGTGTTGCTTTAGACTTTTTGGACTGCGGTTAAGATGTTTTACTCTTTGAAGGGCGTTTGCGACTTTGTGGCAATGGATGTTGAGGTTAGGGTAGGGTAGATGCAGGTAATTGATCTATGGCTCTCTCAATAAAGTGCTGAAAATAAATTCATTCTTTGTTGTATCAGCTACAAAAAGTATTAAAGTTTTTACTTTAATACATTGTCAAATAAACTTTACGGCAGTGTGCTGGTCTTATTCGAGTAAATATTAATAAAAAGTAATATCAATAAACCACTATCACACATATATATCATTGTCAATAATATATGCATACTTCTGATACGAATTCTTCGTTTCACAAATATCTAATCTTACTAGTATTATACTTTACAAACATAAAAACAAACCTTCTAGCATAGGAAATGATGTATTACAATTTTGTCAAACGATAGATCGTGATTTGGCCCGCCACTATCCTTAACCCACTGTTTACAACGATCGTGGCTCTTTGTTGGTTTAGGAAATGACCTAAAATGAATGCCTTTCATGTGTTGTTTGTCTTTATAACGACTGTCACTTTTGCAAATTCCCCAACTGCAACGTTTGGTAACCATTTTTTGTTTATTTACTCTTCTATTACGGTAGTTTTGATAACAACAGCGTTTTAGATTTGGCGGTATCAATTGACTTTGTTTGTACCGGTGTCACGTGACATAAATATTGGAAAAGCTCACAAGCTGATTTCCGGGCTTACCATTAAAAGGTACAAATCTGATCTTCTATTTTATTTGGTTTACCATTTGTTATTTTCCATTTAAAGTGTATACTCGTGTAATTTCTGTGATGTTATATGTTTATTAACATTTATAGATTTGTTTCAGCTTCATAATTTAATATTAAATCTATCTCTGATATATGATAGTACATGTGTATTATGTATGTAAGATTTCTTCCAACAACACCCAAGCATGAAATCTAAAAACCTAATAATTCCGAATCATCAAAATTGGTTGCGAAGTAAAATTCTCAACACTAGTTACAGTTCAATCAAAAAAGCAACTAATAGGAAAATTAAATTAGAAACGTGTTATCGTGTTTTTGCATTTAGTCGTCAACAATTTCTATTCTTCAACAAATAAGTTAAAATATTATAATAAAGCCAACGGCGAGAGTAATTATGTAGCCTAGGCAAGGATACTGAATCAGAAGAAGAATATCACTTTTTCGGTATGCGTCCTTTATATATAGACCTGAGAAATACATATCATTTTACACTATGCATGTATTTGTATCTAACTTATTTAGTAACAGCATTAGGGCTATGAGGAATCAAGCGAAAAATGTATGTATTGCCATGCCGAAGCAAAGTACTTGCTGCCACTGTCACTTGATTTTTTTAATGCATACAGTAGCATTTTGAATGTATTAATTTATGTGTGTATTTAATGCGCGAATGTGAGCATGTGTATGTAATCAATTGTAGTTTAAAATCATAGTAATCAAATACTTAAACTTTGTATGTTTATGTTTTTCTTGTTGTTGTTTTTTTCTTTGTGGCAATCTTTGTAACATTTGATGTTATTTTTGGTCAAAACCATGTACTTGTTGATATTACCAATAAACTGAAAGTGAAACTTCTAATTTCAACACCAATAGTATCATTAACTACAGTATCATTTATAAATAAAAATGGCGAGGCGTAGAAGTTTTGAATTTATTAAAGTGTGAAAAGCAAACAGTTAATCTGAGGATGACTGGCAAAGGCAATACACCAGGACTACCCGGAGCTCTAGCCGACACGCATCTGGAACAGATTTATCAGGCAAACATTAATAGTGATGCCAGTGCACGAGCCTTCGTCCATTTCGACACGCATCTGGAGCAGATGTATCAGGCAAACATTCTTGCTGATGTCAATGCACGAGCCTTCGTCCATTCCATGTGGTACATATGAACTTCGGTATATGAGATGGGTTCCAACGCATGGAGTTGAACGCTTGAACTGAGCAAGAATTTAGTGAACTTAGTACCAAACAACGGAAAAAATAAGAACTTGTTAAAACGCACGAAACGGGCGAAAGTTCCTTAAATAGAACAGAACGGCATAAGATCAACACCAAAAACTGGTGAAACGCCCCAAAATGTTTTGTACGCTCGGTTTGTCTATATATATATAAAAATAATTTGGTTTAGGGTTAGCAGGTTAGCAGTAGAGATTGCAGTAGTAGTAGTAGAAGTAGTAGTAGTAGTAGTAGTAGTGGTGGTGGTGGTGGTGGTGGTGGTGGTGGTAGTAGTAGTAGTAATAGTAGTAGTAGTAGTAGTAGTAGTAGTAGTAGTAGTAGTAGTAGGAGGAGGAGGAGGAGGAAGAGGAGGAGGAGCCGCAGCAGCAGCAGCAGCAGCAGAAGTAGTAGTAGTAGTAGTAGTAGTAGTAGTAGTAGTAGTAGTAGTAGTAGTAATAGTAGTAGTAGAAGTAGTAGTAGTAGTAATAGTAGTAGATGCAGCAGCAGCAGATGCAGCAGATGCAGCAGCAGCAGCAGCAGTAGCAGTAGCAGTAGTAGCAAAAATGAAGATTAAGGTTTTTAATGCACGTTTGTCTCGTAAGCAACATACCCTATAGGGTGTAGACTAACACACCGTTACATAATTACATGACATGTATGTATGCATACTTACTTACCTACCGATTGCAATGTTTGCTTCAAAAATCTTATTAATTATAAGGGAGTTAACTCTAGTTCCTTCAAGTTTGTTTTCGGTAATTCTACGCTTGATTTCTTTTATTTGGCGATCACACTCATTGTTAGAATTTTAGCCATGGGATCGATCGTCTAATATTTTTACATGGCGGATTCGGGAGCTCGGCCCAAAACTTCGCAGTCGAAGAGGCCATCGTAGTTGGACGAACAAATTTCGGAGTTGGAACGTGAGGAGGATGTTTTAAAAAGGGACTACGAATTGTTGAGCCCCAGACAGAATCCTATTCCGCAGGACATTGAAGCTCTAAAGGAAGAAATTTTCTGAGGCCTGGCGATTAAAGCGTGATTTCGAAGAGCTAAGGGGTCAACTTTCAGCGTTGGAAGTGTCAGATTCGCAAAACCCCATCTCCCCATCCCGACCCAGGTTTGGACATAGGGTTCCAGAGAATACTCAGCTGCTGCGTTCTTCAGAATCGCTCAACCGCAAATGCCGCTTGAAGTATTGAACAGTAATGTCAAACCAAAGAACCAGGAACATCTTCGAAATGTAATGATATACAAGTTAAACGACCCCAATTGTGGCCTCATGCATTTGTACCTAGCCATTTATGTAAACAGTCCGAGATCGAGTACAATTAGTTATCCATGATTAAATTAATTACGGGGTATTGTTCAAGTTTAATCCATTTATTTCATGAAGGCTCGAGGGTTTCTTTGGTAGAAATGGACCGTAGGATTAAGCATTTAAGATATATGATGTGCTTTGCACATGTGTATCAATGGAAGTGCATTTTAAACATTAATCAAGAAATATTGCTGGACATTGAAAGAGGCAATTGTACATGGCACGATAGTTTTGCAGATATTAAAAGCCTGAACCTGCTACTTGACCGGGGACCTCTGCTCCCGCGACGCGCGCTTCCGGTCAGTCTGGTACGTCGCTTGGATCGTCAGAAAAGTGATCGTGGTTCTGCTCCTTGTATCAGAAGGGTGAGTGCAAGAAAACTTCACCTCACGCAGCGCGTATTTTGTCGGATTTACGCGCGGTAAAACTTGTGTGTGCTATTTGCTACATGAAGGATCGTGAACTGCGGGAACATCCGGAATGTTCCAGTTCCTGTCCGCACACGCAGGACTAACTAGATAATCTGTGTCTTACGACTGAGTTTTGCAGTGCATTTTCGTCTGCTACGTCTATTAATCAGTTGCTAACGTCTGATGTTTACCATTCTAGGAAGTCGGCTGTAGTAAATATCATAGAAAACTCAGCAGTTGAAAACAGTGTGTCCAAGACTGTTGACGTCTCTGATTCCGTTGATCGTTGTCATGAATCGGAGGCATCTACGTTGTCTGGCGTCACGTCGTACACACGTGACGGTAAGGCATTAAAGATTGTGCAGATACATGACATTGTGTACAAATCAGGTGTGCCAAATTTTAAAAAATATGAAATATGTGATTTGCTGGAATTTGGATTCCCTATCGGCTATTGCAAAACTGACCTACCGGTTCCTGACCCAATCAATCATAAAGGTGCTTTTCGTTTTTCTGATCACGTCGATAAACATATTGTCACGGAAATGCAGCATGGGACTATACTAGGACCGTTTAAGGAGAATCCATTGTGCTGTAATCTATGTTTTTCTCCCCTTAACACTGTATAGAAAGATGAACTTTCTAGAAGAGTTATTGTGGACTTAAGCTGGCCAGAATTGACATCTGTCAATAGTGGAATTTTTGAAGACTTTTATTTCGGTGAAGAGGTTACCTTTACGTACCCGACTGTGAATTCGTAAGTAAACATTGTGCTAGATTACGAACGCGGCGCTCTTATGTTCAAGTCGGACATATCTCGTGCATATAGGCAAATATTTGTTGACCCTGGAGATATTCATTTTCTAGCAGTACATTGGCGTGAAAATATATATATATTGACTGTGCATTACCTTTTGGATTGCATATTGCGTTCTGCAGCGTATAAGTAAGTAAATTGTTTATTATAGTGACATGTGTTCATAGCATAGTAACATTTCATAATGAATAGTTTTACATTTACACCCGGCCCATCGGGCCTACAAGTCACCTATTTATCGGCGTTATGTGGAGCATATTTTCATATAAAACATAAGTTGTATGTAACAGTGCAGGTGTACAAACAATCAAGTACTATATAACATAGCATCAATGACTGGAATTAAGACAACAATAATCAATCGGGTATAGTGCAATTATTGCAAAATGATACATTTAAGTGAATCATGCATTGCATACAATGATTGTGTAAGAAATATTCTAAATAAATAATGATGTTTAAGTGTACAATGTTCATGTGATATCAATAGTGATAATAGAGCGAATACACATTTATCAACACAATATAAGAAGTTAAGAGAATAGGACGTTTCGTCTAAGCGTGTAAGCTTTTACAATATATTTCGCTAATTGCCTGACATGGTTTTGCATTAAATGTGTATTTTTTCCTAAATCAGGCAGATTTAAAAAAGTCATCATTGGACAGAAATTGTCCAAAACAAGTGGTTCTAATAATATCGTACACTTGACATTTGAGAACAAAATGACATTCGTTCTCAACTTCCTGGGAGTCGCCCAGCCTACATATTCTAGAGTCAACTGGTTCCCCTAAATAACACCCAGTTGCAATTCGTTATGGAAGTATTCCGGTTCTGAAATGAGCAAGTAATGAACATTCGTTTGTCTTCAGTCCAAAGTTCAAATAGCTTTCACAGTTGAGTTCTTGTTTAAATTCACAATAAGTTCTTAGTTTTGGCATGGAACCTACATCTGCTGACCAAATTTTATTAGTGTAGTGGTTTCGCACAAGTATTTATATATTAGATATGTTAACAGGTAACTTATTGTTGAAAGTGTCAATTAATCCATACCTGGACGATTTCGATAGCGCTGCTACTCCAAAACGTGCCCCTCGGTCATTTGCTGTTTTGTCGGAGACATTGAAACTCGACGGCACACAGGAGAACACCAAGAAGGCATGTTTGCCTTCCACAACCATGGTTTTTCTTGGAATCTTGCTGAATTCTGAGCTCATGGAGCTTCGCATAACACAGGAAAGGATATACGAGATCAGCAGCTTACTTCCGGTTTCGATGCACCTTAAATACGCGTCCAAGTGCCAACTACAATCTTTGTTAGGGAAATTGCAATTCGTCGATTAATGTGTTAAGCCTAGTAGTGTGTTTATTTCACGTATACTTATGCTTTTACGTGGTCTCAACATGAAAAATCATTAAGTGAGATTATATTCGGAATTCAGAAAGGATATAGTGTGGTGGATAAACCGAGGATTGGTCTGATCCTGATGTCGTGTTTGCTAGTGATGCGTGTTTGCCAGGATGTGGTGCCTTTCATGAGAGCGGAGAGTATTTTCATAGCATGTTCCCTGAATTCGTGTTAAAGATGTGCTCTAACATAGCCCAGTTCGAAATTTACTGCGTAGTTGTTGCTTTAAAATTGTGGTCGAGTAAATTGATAGGTAGAAAGATCTTATGTGATAATGAAGCAGTGTGTTGTGAGCTAAATTCTGGTAAAACCAAAGAGTCAGTGTTACTTCAATGTTTGCGAGAGGTGGCTTTTCTCGCGTGTACTCGCGAGTTCGAGATTCGCGCCATCCACCTGACTTCCGCGGACAACAGACTCGCGGATCTACTAAGCCGTTGGCACATTGATGCACACTATAGATAGATAGATAGATAGATAGATAGATAGATAGATAGATAGATAGATAGATAGATAGATAGATAGATAGATAGATAGATAGATAGATAGATAGATAGATAGATAGATAGATAGATAGATAGATAGATAGATAGATAGATAGATAGATAGATAGATAGATAGATAGATAGATAGATAGATAGATAGATAGATAGATAGATAGATAGATAGATAGATAGATAGATAGATAGATAGATAGATAGATAGATAGATAGATAGATAGATAGATAGATAGATAGATAGATAGATAGATAGATAGATAGATAGATAGATAGATAGATAGATAGATAGATAGATAGATAGATAGATAGATAGATAGATAGATAGATAGATAGATAGATAGATAGATAGATAGATAGATAGATAGATAGATAGATAGATAGATAGATAGATAGATAGATAGATAGATAGATAGATAGATAGATAGATAGATAGATAGATAGATAGATAGATAGATAGATAGATAGATAGATAGATAGATAGATAGATAGATAGATAGATAGATAGATAGATAGATAGATAGATAGATAGATAGATAGATAGATAGATAGATAGATAGATAGATAGATAGATAGATAGATAGATAGATAGATAGATAGATAGATAGATAGATAGATAGATAGATAGATAGATAGATAGATAGATAGATAGATAGATAGATAGATAGATAGATAGATAGATAGATAGATAGATAGATAGATAGATAGATAGATAGATAGATAGATAGATAGATAGATAGATAGATAGATAGATAGATAGATAGATAGATAGATAGATAGATAGATAGATAGATAGATAGATAGATAGATAGATAGATAGATAGATAGATAGATAGATAGATAGATAGATAGATAGATAGATAGATAGATAGATAGATAGATAGATAGATAGATAGATAGATAGATAGATAGATAGATAGATAGATAGATAGATAGATAGATAGATAGATAGATAGATAGATAGATAGATAGATAGATAGATAGATAGATAGATAGATAGATAGATAGATAGATAGATAGATAGATAGATAGATAGATAGATAGATAGATAGATAGATAGATAGATAGATAGATAGATAGATAGATAGATAGATAGATAGATAGATAGATAGATAGATAGATAGATAGATAGATAGATAGATAGATAGATAGATAGATAGATAGATAGATAGATAGATAGATAGATAGATAGATAGATAGATAGATAGATAGATAGATAGATAGATAGATAGATAGATAGATAGATAGATAGATAGATAGATAGATAGATAGATAGATAGATAGATAGATAGATAGATAGATAGATAGATAGATAGATAGATAGATAGATAGATAGATAGATAGATAGATAGATAGATAGATAGATAGATAGATAGATAGATAGATAGATAGATAGATAGATAGATAGATAGATAGATAGTTTATTCACTATAAGCTTAAAGCCCATGAGTAATACATATTTCAAACGATAATATAGATAATAAAACATTTCCGGTATGCACAATGATAATACTTTTCTTACAATTTTCATCAATTTCTAGATCAGACACATATATATTTTCAAAACGATTAAAAATTGAATGTGAGATGATGCAATCCAATACAATTTTCAACTGAATATATATATATTATTTTCAACAATAAATTTACAAGTGAAAATGTTAATTTGGTTGAATAATGATTTATAGAAGCATTGCCTTATTCGAGGAATTTTTAAGATATCCATATCATATCCGATATATCTTTACATGTCACATTTGGAGAAAAGTGTTAATTATAGTATGTATTTTGTCGTATTTTAAAACTTTTAAATATATAGCACGATAGTTTGCGTAAAGTATTTATGTTATTCGTTGAAAGAAGTTCAGTGAATTTCATAATATTTGGGCGACGCCAGTAATATCGACGTATGTACGATTTCCGTAATTCATGATATAAAGGACATTCTAAGAGAAAATGAAATTCGTCCTCCAGAGTGTTACAAAGTTGACATTTTCTTTCATTTGTTGGGGTTTATGCCATCGTCCCATTTCTATTTCGAGTCTATGGGAAGATAACCTAAGCCTTGATAGAGCGTTCCTGTGATGTTTGTTCTGGATATTGTCTAGGTATAATTGGAAGTTAAAGTTTGAGAATAATACATAGGAGGAAGCTCTCGAAGAGTCTCTCAACTCTTCATTCCATTTTTGCATAAATATATCTCTCGCTCTTTGTTTGAAGATGTATAAAAAGTAATTAATGTTTCCGACACCTTGATTTAGCCAAACGTCGTTAAACCCCATTGATTCTAACATAAATTTGACTTTATATGCCCAATTGAATTGACCGATATTGTCTTGTATATCTGATATCATTGAATTGTATAAAAGTTTTACGTATTTTCTGTCATTCGACATTGTCAATCTTAACCAGTATCTGATGATAGACGTCATTCGATAAAAATAAAGAGGGGTTCTTCCCAATTCTCCGTAAATAAAGTTGTTTTGTGTTGATAATTTTACTTCAAGTAAGTTTTTAAAGAAATGAAGATGAATTTTTTCCAGTGAATCTGCTCTTAGGAATCCCCATACTTCTGACCCATAGTTGAGTATAGGTAATATAAGTTTGTCGAACAATGAAACAATGTGGCTTAATTTGATGTAAGTAAATTTAGATAAATATTTCTTTAATTTAAAAATAGCTTTAAGGGCTTGACCTCCAAGTGCTTCAAATGTTTTATCAAATGAACCGCCTGTAGAGAATGTGATTCCTAAATACGTGAATTTATTAACAATCTCAATTTCACAATCTCCGTAAAAGAATTTGATATTATTTCGTAATCTTCCGCCTTTTCGGAATACCATGATCTTAGTTTTATTGACATTTACAACCAGTTTCCAGGTTTGACAGTAATTTCTGAGAATATTTAGTCCGTTTTGCAGTTCTACTTCTGAGCTTGCAAATACCACTATATCGTCTGCGTAAAGCAGTAACATGAGTTTTAATGTGTTTAAATTGATCCCCTGAAAACCTTTGAGTATAAATTCTTCCTCTAAATCATTAATGTACATGGAAAATATAAAAGGGGATAAACAGTCCCCTTGTCTTGTACCAAGTGAGGAGACAAATGCCTCACTTACATTTTTTAACTTTATGCTTGATTTAACATTACTATACAGCGAGTATATTGTTTTCATCATATTTCCACGTATTCCGTATCTAATAAGTTTGTAGAAGATGTTACCTCTCACCAAAAGGTCAAAGGCCTTTGTAAAATCTACGTAGCAGACATACAGTTTCTTATTTTGGTTAAGAATATGTTCAATGACACCATTAAGGACATAGATATTGTCAACTGTTCCCATATTTTTCCTAAATCCTGCTTGCGCTTCAGTATAAATGGAATAATTTTCGGCCCATGTATTTAAACGATTACTTATTATTCTTGTAAAAAGCTTCCCTAAAGTACTTAGTAAGGTAATTCCCCTGTGATTTTCTGGGAGGTTTTGGTCACCCTTCTTAAATAATGGTATAATATAGCCTTCCGTCCATTGATTAGGGAAGTAGCCTTGTTTAAATATATTATTAAATAGAGCACTGAAATAATTCGATAAGTAGGGAAAACCATATTTAAGAAATTCATTTAATATAAGATCGGGTCCTCCCTAGCGCCCGTTACTTAATTGAGAACATGCTTGTTTGATTTCATCATTTGAGATTTCAATATCTAACTCTGAGAAAACATTATTTGCAATTCCCCATTTAGAAATCTGTTATTGAAATATTCTGTATCTTCATCCTCTTGATAAAAGACAGAGTTTGGGTCGTTGATAGATTTGAAATATTGCTCAAATTGAGATATAGTTACGTTTAAAGAATTCTGTTTGTGATTTTGACTGTCTTTTAACATGTTCCAATACATTTTTGCATTTTTATATCTAGCTTGCAGTAGCTTCTCGGTGACGCTTTTGTCGAGTTGATAACGTTTAGACCGCAGAAGTGTTTTATATTCGGTTCTAGTTTTAGTCATAGCTGACCTATTGTTTGGCGAATCGTCGTTTCTGTATTTATTAAGTTTTTTGAAAAAATCTTTGCGTTTATCCTCGCATTCATTATCGAACCATTAATTTGTTTTGTTACTAGAAGGCCTGCTGCGATGACCTGTCTTTTTCTTAAAAAGAGGGTCACATATGTTACCAAACTCTGCGTAGAAAGTATTTAAGTTTTCTTCTAAGCTATAAGACTCCGTTTCTTAAAGAAACTTCCACATTGAATACATAGGAGATTAACTTGGATGAATTATTGTTCATGTTTGAGAATAAATGGTGATGCGCGTATTGCAACTTAAGACATTATCTGTATTGATTATTTCTATTTGAAATCTTATATTTGTCAAAAATATCTACATTTCATTTGATAGACTTAATTCATTTTACGTTTCTAGTTTCCCGCATATAATTAAATACTTTGTTTATGTTTTATTTTGTTCCGTGTGGATGCCAAAAAGTTTCTTTAATTCTTTAATTTGCTGACGAAGATACAAGTGGCCTTGACTGTCTCCGTCGTCAGTTAAAAGTTACGCAAAAATCACTTTTTGCTCTTTGAACTTACAAAAATCTTAAGACGCAAATTCGTTTCTTTTCTTTTGTGAATATTACGACCAAAAAGACTGTCCTGTAACTGTAGAAACATTGTGTTTGTACGCTCAATTCTTAAGTAGAAATATGAAGTCTGTACAATCTATTAAGAATTATATCAATGGTGTACGTTTATATCACATTTTTAGAGGATTTGTACTTCCCGACATTTCTAATATTTCTTTACAGATGTCATTTAGAGGTCTAGCTAAGCTTTTGTTTCATTCTCCGCACAAGGCACCTCCGATTACGCCTGGAATATTGCTAAAAATCAGAGACGTTTTTGATATAGAAATTCCTTTTTACGCCACAGTTTGGTGTGTTCATGTATTTGCTTTTTATATGATGTGTATAAAATCGAGTATTGTGCCTCCTAAGAAATTGTCTTTTAATGGCACTAAATATTTATGTCGCAATGATGTGACTTTGTCCGATTTGGGTATTTTTTCATAACCTTAAGACAAATCAATTTGGAAACAAGAATGTTGTTTTACCTATGTATAAGAATGACAAATCTCCGCTTTGACCAGTTGCCTCATATAGTAATATGTGAAATCTAAATCTAGCAAACTCATAACATCCTCGATTTTGTGTCGGAGAGTCTCATTTTTTAATTCCGCTTGATGAAAGTAAGCTTGACAGAACTTTTAAACGCATCATGAATCTCACTTCTGTATATGGAGCCTCTTTGTATACTTTACATTCTTTTAGAAAAGGAGGTGCTTCTTTTTACTTTAAGTGTGAAGTTCCAGATGAACTTTTTCAATTATTTGGCAACTGGAAGTCGGACTGCTATTTACGTTATTGAGGTTTTTCTGACGAATCTTTGATTCAGGCCGCTAGACATGTAGATCTGTCATTTTTTGGCCGAGTTATGGGTGATTTGACTGCTATTGTTCTGTATCATGTGTGTGGAATAAGTATGCAGCCTTTTTTTCGGCAAAAATAAAATATATTTCATGTTATGTGTTTTAATTATTCCCGACATAATTTGCTTTTTTTTTTGCTTCAAAAATCTTAATTATAAGGGAGTTAACTCTAGTACCTTTATCCCTTTTTGTGATTCTACGCTTGATTTCTTTTATTTCGCGCTCACACTCATTGTTAGAATTTAAGGTTACACACCACCAATGTTTTTCCCTATATAATTCAATGTAAAATGATAATTTAAAGGCATTTCGAGCGAATGCAGGCTATGATAACCATACATATTCTTAAAGTACAAGCTTTAAATTACCTTTTAAGCCAATAAAAAAGGGGGGTCAAGTTATTCCTAAGAAAAATCACTCCACTTGAAAATCAAACTCTAAAATTTGCACCATCCGCCATGACAGTTCTTCCAAAATGACCTTCCAACTATAGGGCAGCGGTTTATGCTTAAATCTCTACTCTAAATGATAAATCAAGCAAGAATAGATACTTAAGGTATAAAACTTTCAGGAATAATGATATTTTTGATTTACAGTGTATTGAGCATGTGAAAACATGGCTGTCAATCATAAGAACTTTTTTTTTTATTGAGAATTTTCCACACAACAGAAATACATATGACGTAATGGTGACGTCATTCCTATAAGACAAAGTGTTCTTTTAGTTGAACATTTTAAGGCCATTTACTCATTTTATGATCTATTCTTAACAAGAATCCGGACTTATAGACCCCAATTATGAAAAATAATGAAAATATAGCATTATTAAGAAGGACACCATAATGGGTGCAGGGGCACTTTAACAAGCCATATTATGTGTACTCTAGTATTAGGGTATAACTCAACATAGCAGCTTAATAAGCAATATAAATTTAAATATTAATGACTTAATTAGATCTGAAGACTTTCATTTAAGTCTGAAAAACATTTTTTTTAAAACTGTATTCCAAATCTTCATTTTCCAAGCCATAATTGAAATTTTTTACACTAAAAAAAAAAAAAAAAAAATGTTGATCTCTTAAACATCAAAAAGCATGCATGAGCCACTTTAAGCTCATTTCCACAATAATTGATAGTAATTAAAAGCAATTAAGCAATCAAGGGGACAAAACTGCCAGTCTTTTAAAGTCCAGGCACAGTTAAGTCCAACCACCCACAATGAATCAAAGCTGGCTAGTTTTTCACACATCTTTGACACAATAGATGAACATCTCCTGGAGAATATCTAAGCCTTGAACTGTGTGGGAAATGGTTGTAGATGGTCAGGACCATCTACAATAAGGCTAGGTTAGGTTAAACGCGTAAATAAAGCAAAATTGAGCTGTTAGGCAGGTTTTGCATGTTTTTTTTAAAAAAATGGGGGCAATTAAACGCAAAATTTCAAAATTAATAAACCGGGGCTTTCAGAAAGGACAAAAGAGCCTTTTAAAGGGTAAAAAAGGGCAATACTTAACAGACAATAAAAAGAAAAAGGGTTATGTTAGATTAAACGCAATAACTTATCGTGACCGCATAAATGAAGAGAACAAAATACTTACGTTTAAGGATGTCGATGGATCCAACACTCCAGTTAAGCCACTGCGTCCGAAATGCGAACAACCGAGCTATGCCGAAGACTACTGTAGGTCTATATGCGAAGGGGATGACCCAGACAGCAGTACGTACAAACTATGGCACCCTCAAAAAACTGCGCTGATGTTCAACACTGAAATACGAAAGCATATGCAATCAAATAAACTATGTATAGGCAATCTGGTCGTAGACGGGTGCGCATCCAGAAAATGGGGTCTCTGCTGGCAGGAAAGGTTGAAATGTAATGAATGCGATTTTCTTAGTTCTTATTATAAACTGTATGATGAGGTTCCTAGCCGTAAGCGTGGCAGGAAGTCCGCAAAGCCAAATGTAGGCTTTCAAATAGGAATTGCGACAACTCCTATAGGTAACACCGGCGCCTGTAGAATTCTAAATAGTGCAAATGTAATAGCACCATCAATAAGTAGTATGCAAAAGCAAGCTACAAGGGTAAATAAGGCAAAGGAGACTTTAAATGAGTTAGACATGGTTAAAATTAAACAGTCAGTGGTTTCAAGCAACAATAAAATAGGACAAGAAATTCCCCAAATGATAAATGTTGAGGCCGATAGTTGTTACAATAACCCAATTTTTAAAACAGACTCAACGCCCTTTCAAGGCGGAACCATTGTAACAACTACCATGTGTGAAATAATACTAAAAGCAAGAAAATATTAGGTGTTTATGTAGGAAGCAAACTTTGTAAGATAACTTCAGAGCTTAGGAACAAAGTGGAGACAATTGAGTGCCCAAATCACAGGGGGCACTGCACTTCAAATCTCAAACCGGACGAAGCGATTGGTAGTGAAGGAAAGTGGAGTGAGGTTGTGGCCAGTTCTATGTCAAAAGATATCAAAATTGCTAATTTTACATGTGATGGGGACAGTAGGTCATATGCTGGTGTATGTAAAGGCCAAAAACATAAAATAGGACACCTAAAAGACTTGAGACACTAGATGTATGGCTGAACTGAAATCAGCGAATAAAAACATAATGGTAATATCACTGCCCTTAAAAAGGTCATGCCAAAGGTAACAGAAACAATAGTTCTGTGTTTTAAGGGTTACTGTGGAAAACAATGTAGACAGTTTAGTTATGTTTGCAATGGTAACTTCAAGCAGGTGAAGAACTATATGCCAGAAAATGTTAAGGTTAAAATGACTCAAACAGATGAGCAAGTATTGACAAAATGCCTTGAGATGGTTCTAGGGGGTTCTAGGGGGTTCTAGGGGGAGATAATCTTGAAAATACCAAATTAATGACAACTACTCAAAAGTGTGAGGCTGTAAATAGGTCGTACCAGGCTGTGCACCCGAAATCAGTTACATTTTTGCGAAACTGTTCGGGTCGCATACATGGACAGATATTAAAACTAAATAATGGTTATGCAGGGTCAGTATTGATGAAAACTGAGGCATTAAATTGCCAAATATCAAGGGGTTCAAAAGTTATTAGGCAAGTTGTTGCAACAAATAATATAGAAAACTCTAAGAAAGAACCCACTAGGCAGGCAAGGCGTAAACGAACCAGGGCTATTGCTCGGCAACGAATGTTCAAGTTGCATACAAAAATTCACTATAGCAAGGGAATAACAGACCCAAAACCAAACTTTTCTTCAATAAAGCATCTTGAACACCACAATTATGCCTAGTACTGTATGTTTTATGTGTAAATATGTATTGTGAGTGTAAATAGGCATAGGCAAAGGTATATTTTATGCACAGAATGGTGTGGGGAGGGCGGTGGTAGTCAGGAGGTAAAATAAATCTTTAAAACCACTAACCCGCCCCCCCCCCACACCAATATTTGGTGTTTGAAAGTAGACGTAATAGGTAAATAAATATGTAAATATTGTAAAATGGAAATGTCTACACTACTGAGCATACCGCTTAATTTATACAAGCCGGGTGTTCACCATGCCCGTCACAGCGACCCGAAAAATGGCAAAGTTTGCGGCTATTATTTACACATGCAGGCTCAATATTTAGATGAATTGGATTGAAACAAAGTGAAATTCCACATAAATGTGATAAACAGTCCAAACGGGTTAGAATTACTTTGCGATCTAGCATGTATGAAAGGCGGTGCACATAATAAACCTTTTCTTTGAAATTAGGGGGAAGTTTTGCCCTTACACAACCATAGG
The DNA here is from genome assembly GCF_026914265.1 of Mya arenaria. Taxonomy (NCBI): domain Eukaryota; kingdom Metazoa; phylum Mollusca; class Bivalvia; order Myida; family Myidae; genus Mya; species Mya arenaria. Next base: position 64,385,064 of record NC_069130.1, on the reverse strand, counting down.
GTGGGTTATTGTGGCCACCAATAGCCCCAGACCATATTAAACACCCTTTTACAGGCTCTAGATATGATCTGGAATACAATTTTGTCTTAATATTCATGAAATCTGAGCTGAAAAAGTCCATTTTTATTTTAAAAACAGACGACAAAATAATCCTCCAAATCTCTTATAGGTTACACACCACCAATGTTTTTCCCTATATAATTCAATGTAAAATGATAATTTTAAAACACCATTTAAAGGCATTTCGAGCGAATGCATGCTATGATAACCATACATATTCTTAAAGTACAAGCTTTAAATTACCTTTTAAGCCAATAAAAAAGGGGGGTCAAGTTATTCCTAAGAAAAATCACTCCACTTGAAAATCAAACTCTAAAATTTGCACCATCCGCCATGACAGTTCTTCCAAAATGACCTTCCAACTATAGGGCAGCGGTTTATGCTTAAATCTCTACTCTAAATGATAAATCAAGCAAGAATAGATACTTAAGGTATAAAACTTTCAGGAATAATGATATTTTGGATTTACAGTGTATTGAGCATGTGAAAACATGGCTGTCAATCATAAGAACTTTTTTTTTTATTGAGAATTTTCCACACAACAGAAATACATATGACGTAATGGTGACGTCATTCCTTAAGTCGCAGGAACGGTCGTCTTATAGGTTTACTCTCCCTCCCGCCCCTTATGTACTGCATTAATATTGTAATTTATATAATTAATTTGTAATTACATATACTGTGTTTTATTAATATTTCCCCGATTTAAGGTTGATTTGGCTGTTATTGTTCTGTATCATATGTGTGTAATAAGTATGCTGCCTTTTTTTCGGCCAAAATAAAATATATTCTCATATCATGTGTTTTAAATATTCCCGACTTAATTACACTAGAATAAACTGGATTCTGGACGTGGTGTTTTAATGTTCGTTATAAAGTTGTGTTTATCATGTTCATATCAGATATGCAAAATGTATATAAAAAAAGATTCTATTAGTTTTCGTCTTTATTTTATTTAAAAAAACTAATGTTCATTCTTTCATTTCAGATATATTTTTCGGGTCAACACTTCTGAGGGGCAAGTTTTAAACGCGCATTGTGCAGTGGATTATTTTATACAGTCTTCTTTTAAACAGACAAAACGAATCAAAAAGGCAACATTGCATTTTTTTATCCATAAATGCGTAAGAACAGATATGAATCGTAATTTAATGATATCGCTCTAAAATGAATAATGATTGTTTAAATAAGACAATAATTAGCAGAATTTGCATATTTTGACCTTCATGTCTTATATTACTCGTTCATATAGCCTTGTTTGTTAGCCTTGTAGTTTAGCTTCGCACTCAATCATGTATTTGCTGTAATAACGTTAAATGACAGCATGATGAACATGTTACGGAATTCTTAGCGTTTGTAATTTAACAAACATATTATTAGGTACAAGAATAAATTAGTTATTTTATTTTTTCAGCTACAAGTTCACAGTAAACATATGCCAACGTTTCTCATTTTAAGCAGGAGATGAAGTGGCATATCTCAACAAATGAATAATGCAGAGCTGATGGACCTAATATGCGTTTAAGCACTGGTAACATGACACTATGTAGTGGTTTCTGTTGTAATGGACAACACAGGGTTGACGATGCTTACTAAATCAGTTGTAACATGAAAATAATAATTATGAAGAGTTTAAATAATTGTGGTCGAAATCTCAAAATAAACTCTTTTTGCTTTCCCATTCCGCTATCCTTGTATCTGTAACACTTTTTAAATAAGGATGTGCATATTCTTGTGCAATTAAGCTTGGTGAGGTTTTTTTCTAGATTATTGCGTTGTTGTGAACATAGGTTGGAATGAATCTGAATGTTTTGATGGGTTTTGGATGTATATACAGAGAATATTAGGTTAGTGCCGTGGATGGAGGAAGTTTATCTGGCAAGGCGAACTCTATGAATTCCGAAGCCGAGCCAGATAAATCCATCCACGGCTCTAACCTAATATTCTATTTAACCTACTACTGTGTTAAGTATAACACGATAAATTACCTTAAAATAACTTTTTAATAAGTACTTTTTAAAAAAGGGGGACAACTGTTTTTCCCTGTTGACATCAGAACACTAGGTACCCATGTTGAAAAAAATCGTTCTCAAAACTGTTCAATTTTATTCAATACGATTATAGTCAGAGTAATTGCATTTTGATACGTCAATACCAATTCAAAACAAAAAATATTTTAAAATTGCACAAACATGGATCAGTCACCAAACATTATCTAATCATGTAACAATTATTCCGCAAGTCACAGACTACACAGGTCATGGGTCAAGATCATGAATGTTTACAAACAATCGCCACATGTTTAATAAATTTAATTCATGTTGGTATTAAAGAATAAAGAGTTGGATGTTCAAAACTGCATCGACAAAGAGATAATTCATTTCTGTTGTAAGTTAGAATTTGGTATTCATCACAGAAATGGAATTAACTATCTTTGAATGCTGCCAATTCAGTTTTTAGCATTTGCGGGTGGGGTAAGTGCACATGTAGATTTTCTGGCCGATTTTCTTTGCCATTGTCATTATCATGCAGATTGATGGAACTTTCTGGGCGAGTAAATGTTGAGGTTAGTTGTTGGCGGACTATTGATAAGATATTGAGGCATTATTTGTGTTTTTCCTCTGACATCAAAATAGAAAAGAAGTCTGTTTTCGCGGTCACATGACCAACTGACTGTAGATAAACATCACGTGGTCAACTATTCTAATAAACTAAAATTGACACGGCACCTTGTTATTGGACCGATTTGTATGCAAGTGACAGGATAAATTCATCAACAATATACAGTTCCGACAGAATGTTTGTAGAAAAAGCTTTGGCGATAACTATTCAATAAAAATAAATACACAGGTAAGCTGCAATTTAAGAAATTCATTACCAAGGTAATATGCAATTCAATAAACACATTTCCAAGGTTACCTGCAATTTAAGACATCATCACCCAGGTAACCAACAGTTTAAGAAATATTTCACCCAGGTGACGTGCAATTTAAGAAACACATTGCCCAGGTAACCTGCAATCTAAATAATCCATTGCCCAGGTAATCTGCAGTCTAAAAAAGTAATTACCCAGGTAACCTGCAATTTAAGAAGTTCATTACCCATTTAACGTGCAATTTAAGAAACTCATTGCCAAGGTAACCAGCGTTTTAAGAAATTCATTGCACAGGTAAGCTGCAATTTAAGAAATTTATTATCAAGGTAACTTGCAATTTAACAATTTAACAAATTCATTACCTAGGTTGCTTGAGATTAAGAAATAAATCACCCAGCTAATCTGCAATTTATGAAATTCATTAACCAGGTGTCCTGCAATTTAAGAAATTATTTACCCAGCTAACCTGCAATTTAAGAAATTTATTTCCCAGGTGTCCTGCAATTTAAGAAATTATTTACCCAGCTAATCTGCAATTTAAGACATTCATTACCCAGGTGTCCTGCAATTTAAGAAATTATTTACCCAGCTAATCTGCAATTTAAGACATTCATTAACCAGGTGTCCTGCAAATTAAGAAATTCATTACACAGTTAATCTGCAATTTAAGACATTCATTAACCAGGTGTCCTGCAATTTAAGAAATTCATTACACAGTTTATCTGCAATTTAAGATATTCATTGACCACGTGTCTTGCAGTTTAAGACATTCATTAACCAGGTGTCCTGCAATTTAAGACATTCATTAACCAGGTGTCCTGCAAATTTATAAATTCATAACAAAGTTAATCTGCAATTTAAGACATTCATTACCAAGGTGTCCTGCAATTAAAGACATTCATTAACCAGGTGTCCTGCAATTTAAGACATGCATTAACCAGGTGTCCTGCAATTTAAGACATGAATTACACAGTTCATCTGCAATTTAAGACATTCATTAACCACGTGTCCTGCAATTTAAGACATTCATTAACCAGGTGTCCTGCAATTTAAGACATGCATTAACCAGGTGTCCTGCAATTTAAGAAATTCATTACACAGTTAATCTGCAATTTAAGACATTCATTAACCAGGTGTCCTGCAATTTAAGACATTCATTACCCAGGTATCCTGCAATTTAAGACATTCATTAACCAGGTGTCCTGCAATTTAAGACATGCATTAACCAGGTGTCCTGCAATTTGAGAAATTCATTACACAGTTAATCTGCAATTTAAGACATTCATTAATCAGGTGTCCTGCAATTTAAGACATTCATTACCAAGGTGTCCTGCAATTTAAGACATTCATTAACCAGGTGTCCTGCAATTTAAGACATTATTGACCAGGTGTCCTGCAATTTAAGAAATTATTTACCCAGCTAATCTGCAATTTAAGACATTCATTAACCAGGTGTCCTGCAAATTAAGAAATTCATTACACAGTTAATCTGCAATTTAAGACATTCATTAACCAGGTGTCCTGCAATTTAAGACATTTATTAACCAGGTGTCCTGCAATTTAAGAAATTCATAACCCAGCTAACCTGCAATTTAGGACATTCATTAACCAGGTGTCCTGCAATTTAAGAAATTCATTACACAGTTAATCTGCAACTTAAGACATTCATTAACCATGTGTCCTGCAATTTAAGACATTCATTACCAAGGTGTCCTGCAATTTAAGAAATTCATTAATCAGGTGTCCTGCAATTTAAGACATTCATTACCCAGGTGTCCTGTAATTTAAGACATTTATTAACCAGGTGTCCTGCAATTTAAGACATTCATTAACCAAGTGTCCTGCAATTTAAGAAATTCATTACACAGTTAATCTGCAATTTAAGACATTCATTAACCACGTGTCCTGCAATTTAAGACATTCATTAACCACGTGTCCTGCAATTTAAGAAATTCATAACCCAGCTAACCTGCAATTTAGGACATTCATTAACCAGGTGTCCTGCAATTTAAGAAATTCATTACACAGTTAATCTGCAATTTAAGACATTCATTACACAGTTAATCTGCAATTTAAGACATTCATTAACCAGGTGTCCTGCAATTTCAAGACATTCATTACCCAGGCGCCTGCAATTTAAGACATTCATTCACCTGGTGTCCTGCAATTTAAGACATTCATTAACCAGGCGCCTGCAATTTAAGAAATTCATTACACAGTTAATCTGCAATTTTAGACAGTCATTAACCAGGTGTCCTGCAATTTAAGACATTCATTACCCAGGTGTACTGCAATTTAAGAAATTCTATACACAGCTTACCTTGCAATTTAAGAAATTCATTACCCAAGTGTCCTGCAAATTAAGAAATTCACTACACAGCTAACCTGCAAATTAAAATATTCATTGCCCAGGTAACATGCAATTTAAGACATTCATTACCCAGCTAACCTGCAATTTATAACATTCATTACCCAGGTGTCCTTCAATTTAAGATATTTAGATTTATAAGCGAGCTCTAGGTCGGACAAGAATTTGGTATTTTAAATATTGTAGCCCAGATCTTTAATTGAACTTTATTTATACGCATGGTAGCTGTACGCCATCCGCAGTAACATGATACTTTAGGTCGTTACTTTTAGATTCGTTGTAAATCCATTCTGGTTCTGAATAATTATTTTTGAGACTCAAGAAATGACAATACATGGGCACGCACAATAGCTACAAACTAAGGCTTACCGCGATTTGTTTGGCTGGACAGATATCAAAAGCCAACATACACTTACAATTCAACATTTCCAGCTAACATCAAAATCAAAATATTCAATGTTTGAGTTACCGCTATAAACACAGGCAGAGAAAACACAGGGGAAATCATCCTTGTCAAATAATCAACCTGCCGTTTTATCCTAACATTAATTTATAAAGCAAAAGTAACATTGTTAATAAAAAGCCTTATCAACTTAAATATGTATAATCATCAAATTAGCCATGTCAACACATATTTTAATTAATGACCTATAATAGCTATCATTGAACCTTTTTGCATGAATCTAATTGATTGTTTAACCGTTATCGTGCAGTTATAACCTTGAGAGTTTGTCTTTGACATTAAACAATCACTTCGTCCTCTCATAACGGTGACCACAGTTAAAAAGTAATTAAAACCATAACTGCATTTTAAATGTCAAATGCATGCAAATACTGCCCGTTTAATAACAATTAAAATTAATTAATGAGTGATTTCAATCGACAGAGACAATAACATGTCATTTTACTTGTAAAAACAATTTTTGCAACTGGGTGTCATCGCTCATCTATTTAGCTGGTCTTAACATTGATTTTTCTTGTTGCAATTTACTGCCTTTTGTATGCGGTTTTAAATAACAGAAGAAGTGTCAAGTTTTCCTCACAATACATAATTCTCTACCAAAGTGTTTGCCACAACATAATATACTTCAAGAAAAAAACCCACAACATCTTCACAAGACCAGATCTGGCTAAATTGTTTATTGAAGAAATGAAATGAGGATTTGATGTCATTATCGGGGTATGAACGCAATTGGGCTGGTCAAAGTGTGTGGAGTCCGAATGCGTTCATATCCCCGATAATGACATCAACCCCGCAATTCATTCCTTATATTTACACCAATAGTTCATTATTTCATTCAAGAATTGTTAAAAATAAAATACTTCATTTAATTTAATAAAACCTTACAGTAATCCTCTATCACCCATTCTGTAAATAGAACGACCCGACTGTAACCGGAAACACTTTATCAAATGACGTCACAATAACGCGGGAAAATATCAACCACTTGAAATCATTTTTAAACGTAAAATTTAAACACTTATAGCAACAATACATTTAACATATCATAAATTAACACTTGCTTAAGTGTTGATTTATATGTTACGGGACCTGCCGACACAAAACAAACAATAACAAGATCAACAATTTTCATGTATATTGTTATGCATTGCAATGCGATCCGAACATATTCGAAGATGTTGCGTTCATCGGATGATAACCACAATTGCAGAAAGGCAGTTCATTTAAGGAATGGAAGTTGAGGTGTAAATATAACGAAATAGTCGAAACATTTATATGTGTTACTTAATCATTTATTCGGAATGAGTTTGCATTTTTGGCATTGTCTGAAATTGTTCCCATTTTGGAAGAGATAGGCGGTGGGAAAATTTCAAAAATAAAAATATAGTTCTAAATACCTTTTAAGTATTTTCCGTTTGCTCCTTAACTGACAAATTGCCAGTGAGTCGCACTTTGTTCTTGGTTGCTTTTTTTGGTAAATGTATACATGCTTCTCGAGTCTTATACGTTGTTTAACCTTGCATAACTTGGGTAAATATATCTCGTACAGACCCAACCCTATTCTACATGGGTGTAGCTAGGAAGGCCCGGCCTGTTAGGGTTCCGGGGCTATGCCTACGAATATGTTTCATTCTTCCACACATGTTTGAGCGATTTGTTCGCATATCAAGACAAACCACACACTAATAAAGACGATGACTAAGGCTAGCTATGATCTTGCGAAAAACAGTCGAGCGAAAATTAAGTTAAAAACTGAATAATGACAAACTGAAATTAAAATAAATAACAAAAAAATAAACATAGATTAATGACATGGTAAGTGTATAACAGTCATACTTTTTTGGTTTGGGCAGTATAAATACAGCACTGTTGGAGCATAAACCTACAAGACACTGACGGCCTCATCATGGGTAAGATCGTTGGTCTTCTGATTGCGTCTCTCGTAGCGCTCCAATCCTTCAGCGATGGTAAGATTTTTTTGATTTTTTTAGCTCTTATAGACTTACTTGCACTATCCTTGTATCGTACAATGGAAGTGTTGTTGTGTTGCTGTTGTTTTAAAATTAACTTCAATGTTATATATTTGTATTATTTACGATGCATTGCAATAACGGTTATCGTGTTTATTTGTTCGATTGTTTACTGAACTTTATAAGATACTGAACATAAAGACAAGCTCATGTAAATAACATGATACCAAACAGAATGCAGTTAACAGGCACTATGGTCACAATGTGGCCCATTTTCGTTATGTCTTATTCGGCATCATTGAATAACGATTTAGATAGCCAGTGCTACGGGCGTTAGCAAGTGTTAGGGGTAATAGGCAATGCTAAAGGGCGTTAGCAAGCGTTAGGGGCAATAGCCAGTGCTATAGGGCGTTAGAAAGTGATATGGAACTTAGCCAGTGCTAGTGGCGTAAGCAAGTGCTAGGAACATTAGCCAGTGCTAGGGGCATTAGTCAGTGCTAGGGGCGTTAGCCAGTGGTGGCGGCATTGGCCAATGCTAGGGGCGTAAAAAAGTGTTTGGAACGTTACCAAGTTTATAGGGGCATTAGCCAGTGCTAGGGGCGTTTAGCAAGTGATATGAGGCATTAGCAAGTGCTTGGGGCGTTAGCCAGTGCTTGTGACGATAACCAGTGATAGGGGGCATTAGCAAATACTAGGAGCGGTAGCCAGTGCTTAGGACGTTAACAAGTGCGAGGGGGCATTAGCAAATACTAGGGGTGTTAGGCAGTGCTTGAGATGTTAACCAATGCTAGGGGGCATTAGCAAATACTAGGGGCGGTAGAAAGTGCTAGGGACATTAGTCAGTGCTAGGGTCGTTAGCAATGCCTAGGGGTGTGAGCCAGTGCTAGAAACTCTAGCCAGTACTAGGCGGCATTAGCCGCTGCCAAGGGACATTGGTCAGTGCTAGGGCCGTTAGGGAGTGCTTAAGCGAACGTAAGGTGCGAAAGCCAATGCAAGGCGCGTCAGTCAATATATGGTGCGTTTGCCATCGCTAGGGGACGTTAGCCAGTGCTAATGGGCGTAAGCCATTGCTAGGGATGAATATAACGTATTTGCTGCTGACCATTGCTGCAAACAAACAGTCTAAGTATGTACTGAGTACTTCACATTTGATAATGGGTTTTACTTTCCAAATGTATTCACATTCTTTTATCTTAAAATTGTTCCTTTTAAAATAGTAAAATTTTATTTCAATATAATTTGGAAGTACTGTATCAGTATATTTTTTTTCAAGAATTCTCCAATCCGACATAAATGACTTCATTTGTCGTATTTTTGTTAACGGACATGGTATGAAACTACACATGCAAATTAGCTTATCTTTACAGTTTTAAATATTTAAACGTACCAATCGAAATAAAGAAAAATACTTTATAAATGTTTATCGTATCATTATTTTGTTTCACCCTCCTGGTAGCGCGCATATGCAGAAATATACTCACCATATTTATGTATCGTATCAATAAATTACTATTTTCATTTTTCTATTTCTATTTTAAACTTGAAACACCCCCTTTAATATAAAATGTTTCGTTAAAATCAAACAAATGCAATATAAGGTTATTTACCATTATATAATGTGATAGTATCGTTTGTTGTTTATGGATGTTTATTTAGAAAACCATCATGTAAATAATTCCAACACAGCAGATATATAAGGGATTTTTTATTTTCTCCCTTCCAGGAGATATCCATTGTATTCAGCATATCTTTCGCGTTTTAATAATGATTTTAACGTGCAATCGAACATACAAAATTGGTCTTGTTAATGAAGTTTTTTTTAAATACATTCTCAATTACAGGAACAACCCCCGTAAATATTCAGGATTGGAGGAAATTTAAGTTAATGATATTGACGGACATATAAGAAAGTTAACATAGATTCTTCTGGTCATATCAAGATTTAATAGAAGTAGTCGTAGTTGAAATTTACTTAGTTATCAAGCATTCTGATTCGCTGATAGTTTGGAATCACTTTCCTCTTTAATAATCATCGACAGTTTCTCCTATCGATAAATTCATATTGTATGTATTTATTCCAGGGTATAAATGGGGCTACGGGTACGGTGGCATGATTTCCCGAAGATATATGGGTGAGATAAACGTTTTCAAACATTTACTTTGATATCATTTGGTTCTAGTTGTTGTTGTTTTTGTGTTAGGTTTGTGTTTTTTGTTGTTGTTGTTGTTTTTTTTGTTTTTTGTTGTTGTTTTTTTTTTGGGGGGGATGGGGTCAACCTTTTCAAACACTTCCTTTGATATCATTGAATTCTTTTTTCTTTTTCTGTTTTTTTTTTTTTGGGGGGGGGGGGGTCAACGTTTTCTAACATATCCTTTGATATCATTGGATTCTAGTGGTTGCTTTTTTGTGTGTGTGTTTTTTGTGGGGGGGGGGGGGGGTGGCGGGGGGGCCGGGCAGTATCGCTCAGAGATAGTCAGAGGAAGTCAAAAAATAGTTCGTTACATCATTATAAACATAATAGGAAGGTTTCCAGGACTAGGATAGCCTACTAAATCTGAAATTTTCAATTCATAAAACAAACAGCACATTCTAACAGGTATTTGATCGGATATGATGATACTGATAAACAAAGAGCATCACATTTCCTTTTACACCGTTTACTTCATAAATCATTACATGTACCTGTAACCACGTCAAAAAAACGCCTACCTTCTTATTTGAGTTCCTGAAGGAGAATCGCATGTTTTGTAACTTTATGAAGAACGCTATCAAAAGCTTTTAGTAAGTCAATGTAGACTATATTTAATTATACATGTGAGTAAATGTAACACAAATCAAGTTCAAATTCTAAGGTAGGCATTTGATTTGGAAGTGACTTTACCGGCACATCAAAAATTGCACGAAAGAACGCGTTTAGCATCATAAAATCTTTAGATCCGATATTCTAAAACAATCGGTTTCCGCCAAGTGTATAAAAGCTTCTCAGAGGTTTATGCCTTTTAATTATGTTTTACTTAACATTGTATGTTTATTGGGCATGGAGTGATCACGGTCTTAAATACATTGACTGTACGCCCGTGTTATCACACAAAGCATTCGATATCATGTTCTATGTTGTGTTTTAAAGGTCATGGTGGACACGGTGGCGGCGGTATGATGGGTGGCGGCATAATGGGAGGGGGGATGTATGGTGGATATTCAAGCATGATGGGCGGTGGTGGTATGGATGGAGGAATGATGGGCGGTGGTGGAATGGGTGGCGGCGGCGGTATGGGAGGCGGCATGATGGATGGTGGGATGTATGGTGGCTATTCCGGTGGAGGTATGGGTGGAGGAATGATGGGCGGTGGTGGAATGGGTGGCGGCGGTGGTATGGGCGGCGGTATGATGGATGGTGGGATATATGGTGGCTATTCCGGTGGAGGTATGGGTGTAGGAATGATGGGCGGCGGTGGCATGGGCGGTGGCATGGGCGGCGGTGGCATGGGCGGCGGAATGATGGGCGGCGGTGACATGGGCGGCGGAGGCATGGGCGGCGGCATGATGGGCGGCGGTGGCATGGGCGGCGGTGGCATGGGCGGCGGCATGATGGGCGGTGGTGATATGGGTGGCGGCATGATGGGAGGTGGATACGGTAGCTATGGCATGATGGGCTCCATGATGAGAAGCGGGTATACTAGTTGGGGATGGCGATGCACGTGCAGGAAGTTCTGCAGGTGGCCCGAGATGGACTTTGGAAGGTGTAGATGGTGCAAGTGGTGGAGCTGCAGAAGGAGGTGATGCAGGCGCCGCAAGTAGAGATTATTACGTGAGTTATCTCTATTCTTATGTTCATATATCGCCAGCTGCTGGTAGACAGCACAATTGAATTATCTCCCATATGCAGGCGCTGGTAGTTGACATTACGTGCGTTGTCACCGCTCCCAGATTGATTATATATTTAAGGTAGAAGAATACCTGATATATTAACAAGACCGTCATGGTGCGAACGGCAACGAGAGACTGTTGAGTAAAAAGGGCCTACCTCGACCAATCTCATGGTGCTCTTTTGTGCTTTATACATGATGTAAATATTGTCTCTGCAAAAATGTTTTTATTTCTTTCAAAAAGCAGACTAGTTTAACTGTTAGCGTAATCTGGAAGACAGTTTATAAACTACCAGCTGACTTTCAAGTTATTCAGTCATTAATACACCTTCACAATGTTATTTCTAGATCAGGGCAGCTGACGTCTCGTCTCTAAAGTTTGCATTGCATTATAAACCATAATAAAGTTTTAAAAAAAATATTAAGATATCTTGATTGAATTAAAATAAATGGAAAACAGTGGTTGGTCATATATCTTTGATTTACAGTTCACATGGAAAGGACTAGATAGCGTTCCTCTCACATTGTATAGCCCTATTCTATTTAAATGAGTCTCATACATTCAAGCGCTTATTTGTATGATTTTTTTCATTCTCAGATTGACCTTCCTGATAAACGACCCTCGCTTTGTCTGGCTTTTGCGAATTGTGTTAATATTTTGATTTGTTTTATTCCTGAATTAAAATTCTGCATTACAATGTGTTGCCTGTGCTTATTTTCTAGGACATTGCCAGACACCACACTTATCTTGAACACTCTCTACACGTGTACAATGAGGAAAGTTCAATTGTTTAATAACCTTCCCACAACGCTAAGCTGTTATATACTTTTATAGAAAAAACAGAGACTTTAAAAAAATGAAGTCCAGCTAGTAATAACAAAATATAGCTTTACAAATAATATTTGCAAATAATGAGGTAGCAATGGATGCTACAGCTATTTTTCTCAGACGGATAAAAACACTTCCACCAGAGAGATTGGTATATACGTGCAATGTTTTTGTTAACATGGTTGTGTTTTTTATGACGGCGTAAAAAAAAATATTGAAATAAAAGATTCATGTTGATATCCTTGTGTCTACTATTGTATTCTCGGACGGTGCCAGCTACATGTATGCAGCCGCTGCCCAATACGACACAATCAATTATAATATTTCGAAAAACCTTTTCACAATACAACCGTCTGACGGAGCACTGTCAAAACATTACTATGGAAACAGGTGTGTTGAAGTGTTTTAGGAAACTAGTCACCTAATCAAACTTCGGTAATAAAACGAAGGCGGGGATCTTTGAGTTGCATAGACTGCCCTTTGTTTGATTTAAAATGGTGTAGTAAAAGAAAAGTTATGTTTGATTTAAGGCAACATTTTATGCAAAAGATTGCCTTCCGACGTAGCATATATGACGTAATTTATCACGTGGTATACACACACTGTTTAAACAAGTAGACATTTAAAGCGATTTTATGAAACAAGACCGTTTCGGAGCGAACGCAGATACTTGTCCGACTTGTTAAATAAGGGGAATGACTCACCAATTGTTAAAGCCAGAGTTATATCCATTGCTACACATACGCACATTGTCTCCTGCAACATAATTATGTTCCATGCTTCATATGAATATCTTGTATGGATTTTGAATATTATTACCAGTGTGAAAGATTTTGCACGACAATGCCCCGACGACGATGACTACAACGACAACAAGGCTTTAGCAATATATCAACTTTTTTAAGTAAATACATTATCAAACATGCCACTCAACAGGGTAGTCTTTATTGATAAAGCTATTTGATGCAAGTGTGGTCAAATTGCGGTGTTGAATAATTTGTGTTTCTCATTCAGTGTCTTATGGGCCCTTACCTTGTGTCTCTAACCAGAGTTTGTACTTGAATTTAACACTATTACCTAAAGATTTGCTGTATGCCATGTTTTTGTTTAAAAAAACAACAAATTTCTGCCAATCTCTATGTTGATATATTATGCTTAATATTTTCTACACTTCCTTATTCCACACTTACTTATATGTGTTATTCCTTCATTTGGATATCAAAATCCTGATATTCATTACAAAAGCATTCTCTATGGCGAGTTATCTCCATGAGCTTCAATTCTAAATCTCCTTGTATAATGATACTCATTACCCCCTCAAAGGCCCAACACACAGTGCTAAACTCTTCACTATCTTTAAACTTTCGGTCATGTAAAACGTAAAATTCTATAAGAGGACTTACATTTATCTGAAAGCCCCTCATCGAAAACTGTCATAGTCTCCCATTCAATGAGAGCATATTTGAACGAATGCTTCCTTTAAATCGTTTTCGAGCAATGCACCGGACAAATTTCACGTTTTAAGGAATGAATATAAAAGGAGAGACATGTATAAAACGCCCAAGAGATATGATTCCTGAACTGTGAATAACTTCATATTGTCACATATATATATCGTTTCAAACGTCTTTCAACTCACAAGTGTATGCTTCCAACAAAACATTTGTCTTTCAGTAAATCAAAGTTTAAGGGATATATGTTTACCATCCTCATATTCCAAGGGTTATCATTCTTGAACGGTGAATAGTGTCACACGTGCCAATTATCAACTAATACCCTTGTATGGTATTCGAGCGCTCTGAAATTTTGCTTTTGAAATAAAGCACAAGGGGAGATAACCTCACAGCAAAATACACGAGACTTATCATTTCTGCACTTTGCACAACCGTACATTGCAATTACTTCTTAATTAGGGAGATACGCTCTCGACAGAATTCGCTCTAAAAATGTTCGAGGGGAGATTACTTTGCAGTCACGTTTCTGAAGAGTGTCAACTATTCTTCTATGGCAAATTCACGTTCTTCAAAAGCTTTTAAATAGTTTTCAAGTAATGTTCCAAACGAAATTACTGAGAGTTGATTAATTCCGGACCCTGTACAAATTTATATTTCGATCTATCAATAATCCAAGTTGCTTTTAATTCCTTCTAAAAGGTTCCGAGATGTTTCTTGACCAAAGTTTGATCGAAGAAAATCATGATTTCTCAAAAACAGTTAAATGTGTTAAAACACAGTGTTCATGTGTTTGTGCATACTGCAATGTATAAGTTTTATTGCTCAATTTTAAATGACAAACTATATATATGGGTAGAAACTAATAATATAATTGCTGATAAACAAAATGGTTTCAGAATGAAAAGAAGTACTGTTGATCATTTATCATCTCTTACCAATAGCATTGACTCCAGAAAGAAACTTTAAAAAATCAACATATTGTGCTTTTATTGATTTTAAAAAAGCGTATGATTTTATAGACCGTAGTATTTTATGGAATGAGTTGACTAGTTCTAAAGAAGGAATTCAAGGTAAAATCTTTGTTGCACTTAAATCTCTATATAAGAATACATCATCCTGTGTAAGAGTCAGTGGATACTATACAGAAAGCTTTGATGTACATTGCGGCTTGAGACAAGAATGTTCTTTGTCTCCTTTATTGTTTAATCTGTGTATAAATGATTAAGCTGTTACAATGAAAGCTTTAAATAAAGGCATATCAGTTGGTGATGTACAGATATTTGTATATTGCTTTTTGCTGATGATATTGTTCTTATGTCAGAAAATGAAGAAAACTTACAAATAATGTTCAAACGACTGGTGTAACTCAAATAGTAAGTTTGCTAATTCATCTAAGAGTCAGATTGTTCATTTTAGACCTCTGTCGGTCAACAGAACCCCATTTGTATTCACTCGTGGTGATAATACTTTGCAAGTAGTGGATACGTATACCTATCTAGGGTTACTACTGAATGAATATATTGATTATAATATTTCCGCCAAGTGTGCTGCCCAGAGTGCAGGCAGAGCATTCGGGCTCGTAATTGCAAAGTGTAAGTTAGCCGGTGGTCTACCGTATAAAGTATTTGCCAAATTATTCAAAAGTACTGTGTTGACGATAATATCTTATGGTGCCTCAATATGGGGAAGAAAATCCTACTCATGCATTAACTCTGTTGAGAGTAGAGCTATGCGTTTCTTTCTTGGCACTGGTCGGTATACGCCCAATAATGCTCTATACGGTGAATTTGCTTGGCACCCACCACTGGTGAAACAATGGAAGTCTGTTGCCCAGCAATGGCATAGGATGGCAAAAATGAATAACAATAGAAGTAATCATAAAACGTTTGACTATTGCTATAGTATGAGTGGTTCACGTTGTAGAAACTGTAAGTTTGTTTTTAAAAACCATATAAATAATATTGGTTTGTCACTTTATGCTAGTGAACTGCAATACCTCATCCTCTAAATACTTCTGTAATATGGTGCTATCATTATCAATGCAAAAGTTTGTATCAGTGTAGAAGTATAATATTAATAGAGATGTTGGTCCTTCAGGAAGAGGGCGTAACAAGCTCAGAACCTATAAACTATTTAAACAAGAATATGTGTTATAAAACTATGTTAAGACACAATTACCTATTAAGCATAGATCCGCTTTAGCTAAGTTCAGATGTAGGGTTGCCCCATTAAAACTAGAAACTGGCAGATACGAAAATGTTCCAGAAAATTTACGCCTATGTCCAATTTTTAAAACTACAGTTGAGAATGAAATACATGTATTGTTTTATTGTAATGCTTATCAGTCTATAAGAGATAGTTTGATTACAAAAGCTTGTATAGTTGATAACAACTATGTTAATCTATGCGATCAAAACAAATTGATAGTTGTACTGTCCAATGAAGATATGCTTAAAGTCAGTGCCAAAACCTGCTTTATGATTCTAAAAACTAGAAATAACCTGTTGTATAGATGACTTGTTTCCTTGGTTTAGATATTAAAAAATGTGTATAAACTATTTTAATAACT
The DNA here is from genome assembly GCF_026914265.1 of Mya arenaria. Classification (NCBI taxonomy): domain Eukaryota; kingdom Metazoa; phylum Mollusca; class Bivalvia; order Myida; family Myidae; genus Mya; species Mya arenaria. The sequence goes on along the minus strand of NC_069130.1, from coordinate 64,368,609 downwards.
TTAGCATCTCTTTAATCTGTAAATTCATTTTATATAGATGCTTACTAGGCTTCTTATAATTCTTTAGTCTTATTTTTTTTGTTTATCCAATACATATGTGCACTATTGTGTGTTAAACATATATCGATCCTGAATGTTGTATATATATTGTATGTTTAGTGTTATAGTCTCCTATAACTCATGTAATGAGTGGCAATACTTACTTTTTTAAAAAGGCTTTATCTATTAAGTTGTTGTAAGGTGTATTGAAGAGCCTCAAATAAACTATTGAAACTACTGACACTTCAATGTAAGTTCAACGCGTTCATTAATTTTGTTTAATTACTTAACAATTTCAGGTTTATTGGACAAAGCGTTAAAGCGGTCTTAAAAATTAAAACTATTTTTTTTATGTAACCAAAGTTGTCAGTATCCGGTCAAAACGCTGCACTGCATGTTAAAACCGATTTTGCGGTAAAACTAGGTAAATATTTGTTTTCAAGTCATTATCATTCACAATTGTTACCTTTGAATTTGTTTACAAAGTTAATAAAGGTATGGTAACATGTGGCTATTTTACCGATCGGTCAAAGAACTTCTGATCAGTGAAAAATATAAATGATAATTTCCTCCAGGCTATCTTGACTGTATGATAAGTATTTTAAGATAAATGATTACAAATGGTGATTTGAATTTGACTTTTGTGCTGTCCTTCCATGTTTCTTCATGATTTTTTTTGTTTTTATGTTCTATGTCTTTGGCGTTTATCCAGTGCCATTAAACCGGGTTTATGTTTAAACTTTTTGCTACTGAGCTTGTTTTCTGTAGCTTTTCGCAAAAATATTAAAACAATTTTAGCGAAAATATTTGGAAATCACGTTAAAAAACACACAAAAAAACAGGAAATTAATACTATGACTTCGACTGTCCTAAAACAACCGGTGCTTGTCTCAGACGTAACAAAAACTTAATAAAACTTCCGCAGCAAACATAAAATGTGTTAAAACAAACAAAATATGGCCAAATAGGACCCGTGTTTAGTGCACAAGCCGTCGTAAAGATAATAATTTAACTAAAATTGTTTCAAGAGCTGTTTATTTGTACCAAAAACAGTTTAAAGACAGGCAATTTTTTATTTTTTATTTGTTAACAAACAATTGTTTAGCTTATACATTCAATAACGTTTTTTGTTAGTGCCACTAGAAACACCGGTTTAAAAATCGAGAGGCGCTTACACGTCTGGCCTCCGGAGTGCCCTGCACTTAAAAATCAGCAAATATAATTTACGTTGGACCGTCTGGTTTAGTCTAATTTGGCTTTAATTAAGGTCATTTGACTTTAGTGTCCTTTTATTATCTTCAATTATTATGAAACAGACTTTACATACTTATCTTTGTTATCAATGCGAAATAAAAATGTTCTAAACTCTTAACATTCATCAATTAGGAACGTACTGTAGCGGATCAATATGAAGATACAAATTATTGCAGTTCAGCTACTTTTTACAGTATGGTTTACCGGTGCGTATTCAATGTGTATACGATAGTTTATGAATTTTACATTATTATTGCAAACTATGTGTCAACAACATTGATTTCATGTGAGCTCCTTTTTTGCATAGTGCAGTGCGGAGCGTAGAACCGAGTATAAAATGGTCCCAAAGTCCCCAATTTATGGGCTCACTGTTGAGTTACTCCCATAAAATATGAACCACCAGTCAATTACGTATGGTGCATCTGATATTATTTTTATCGGTGCACTCATAAAATATGAATTTACCAATCAAATATTTATTGGCGCACCAACCATATCTTTATTTGTACACCAATAAAATATGAATTTACCTGTCAATGCTGCCGTGTACATTTTTAATGGGCTTCCATTTACAATATTGACGCAAGTACATCTGGGACTATTTGACTCTTTCGTACAAAAATGTGTTCGCTGTGATTGATTAATAGCTTTGTTTTGTTGATGAGATCTTTCAGATATTCATTGCTACTTCAAATACAAATCAGTGAATTTCTTAGTACGTAAATGTTGTAAACATATTCGAACTTCTGTGCTGTATAATCTATGGGAATGAAACTTCTATATTTCTTTAAATGCATAAATATGCGTTTTACGCATATAACTTACAAATTACATTATTCACTTGAAACATACTATTTCTGATATGTGCAGATGGGGCCACGTTCAGGACGGCGAACTACTACCATTCCCATATGGTACTCCAGAAATCTCCTGCAAAGGCGAATATTTGGGGTTACGGTAATGCCGGCGCTGATGTGTCCGTTACCATCGATGGGAAGACGGTTTCCCATGTCACAATTGGTTCGAACACACAATGGAACGTCCTACTGCCTCCGATGGGTGCTGGAGGGCCACATGTATTGACCTTCACATCTGGCGGTGTCAATGTGACCTTGAATGACGTCATGTTCGGGGATGTCTGGGTCTGCTCCGGACAAAGCAATATGTACTTCCAAGTAAAACAGGTCCGCTGTTCGTTGTTTAGCATTTTATTAGTATAATTTGCAATAGGAACACCATATTACGTTTATAGATGTTTGTGCGTTTGTACGTGCGTGAGTGCGTGGATGTGCTACCTGCCTCCTTAAGTAATACCATGTGAATTTCGGATGCCTACTGGTCCCATATAATATTTGATATCAATTGAAAGGGTTTAGGTGCAGAGAGTAAGATGAAATATTACATAACAAACACGATTTTGCAGCCTGATAAGATTGCTAAATAGGTCATTTCAGTGTATATAACGAACGAAAATTAAAACTGCAATAAATGTATCTATAATGCTATTATAGTCCAATATTTGACATATAAGTAATCATCAAGCAGTTACACCCCTTTCTAATGAGGCCAAGTTCCATGGATCACCCAGCATCAAAAACATAATTACCAATGGTTTGATACTATAACACTCTTAAACGCAAAATAGTACACCGTAATGTCGCTACGGGCTCATACAAAATGGCGTGTTATTCTAAACAGAGTGTAATTAAATGTCTTTTAATTCCAATTAAAGGCATATAACAAAAAGAAAAACTGTTTGTTTCAGCGTAAGATAGCAATATATTTCACCTTGTGAACACCGAAAGTGAAAATTTCACTCGTGATATATATATATATATATATATATATATATATATATATATATATATATATATATATATATATATATATATATATATATATTGGTACTCACTCGGTAAAATTTATGACGATCTTACACTGAAACAAACGATAATCCTCTATTTAATTGATTAATAACATGCCTATTTTGTAGCTCATCAACCATACCGATGTCATGAATCGAGCCCATGCTTACTCGTCCTTGAGGATTTTTAAGCTGGACCGTGTCCAGTCGGCCACACCCTTGACTGAGCCCACCATACTTAACCAGTGGCATCGACCGGGAAACGGTGGGCCTTTAAATCAGTTTGATATCAGTTTATAAAGTGTTGATGTTATAGTCACTTTTCAAATAATAATGAAACGCACTTGACCCGAATAAGTTTTATAGTAATATTTGATGTTATCGGGGAGGGGGGGGGGAGGGGGGAATGGCGTCATGGTTTCCGGCACGTGTGCCCATAGTGTAACGTATAAGAAGGATCAATGTTGCATCTAAGGTAGTTTACGCTTCTAAATATGAATAAGATATTTGATATGGCCACAAAAAGATAATTAGACAATCATAAATAAGACCCAATTTTGCATGTTGCGGTTCTGAAGATTTCACAAAATCGTTCTAGTGGAACCTTCATCGGAGGGTTGAAACATCGTCGCCACTTTATTGATTATTGCTATACATGCCATACATTGTTTATCTCTCAAATTTCGTTACTATAAATCACATACATATCGGTATTTTGTCTTCTCTGTACCATGACACTCTTCCCAGACATAGGACACCCCAGCTATGGCAAGACGTAGGCGACATTAATACTTTCAACGCGCAATTTAAACTTCGCTTAATCGACTGTATGACTCAGGGATGGCACGATACCGTTAATTCATCTTCAAGATGCGATCTCTATAAACATGTTAAATCCTTACTAAATCCGGAAAAATATCTTTCCATAAACTTGTCACATAAATTTGTCCGTGCGCTCGCGCGATTTAGGTGTTCAAGTCACCGGTTAAATATCGAAGTTGGCCGACATCTTAACATAGACAGAAACGACAGAATATGTGCGTCCTGCTTAATCAACGAGAACAGGCTTTTATTAGAAGATGAATTTCATGTGTTTTTCATATGCCCAAGGTTCTCTACTGTAAGAAATCAGTTTTTATTTAGCTGGTACACGGGTCGATCTGACCTACATGCCTTTTATAGACTCCTAAAGTCAGATAATAGTTTTGTTATTCGACAAGTGGCAATATTTATTTTTTACTTGTTAAAAATAGCAGATTGAAGTTTGTAAACAATTTGTATTAAGCAATGACACCACTGTATTGTAATTAATGATGTATATATTATAGTATGTATTTTGGGCCGGAGGCCTTTATGTACTGAATATAATTGAGTTGAGTTGAGGATATGGTTTAAGGCTACTCAGTGGCAGAAACTAACCTTATGGCTGTCCTTCTTGTTCTATCTAACAGATGCTACTACCTCTTCGTTTTCGGCTGTATGTCTTCTCTACGCTATGGAGCTCATCCCAGACTTGGGAATACCAATGGGCATGGTTGAGTCATCTTGGGGCGGAACGCCAGTTGAAGCATGGTCGTCACCAGATGCTATCAATGTCTGCAATGCTCATCGTGGAAAACGGTACCTAGTAGTTTATAGAATGACAATGGGACACATAGTCATTTCGGTTTAAGCATTAGAGAAAGCATTTTGTCCGAAAAGTCCGAAATAGTTATTATAGAAGAAAATATAACACACATTTCATATTTGAAATGGGCCAAGACTCGCGCATAAGTATGAATAGCGTACCATAGTGTGAATTATGAAAGTAGGCCATGAATTGTTTTAATCAACATGTTATAAAGTGTAAATTTATTATTTGTTTAATGCGTTGTTGTCCACGCGTCTCAATTTTACGTGAAAATTAATTTTATTTAAAGAGTATTTTGAAATGTAGCACTTTAAGGGTCGGCCACAGTGCAAAAGTGGGTGGGGAAGGTCAAAAACTAAAACGTTTAAAAAAATCATGTTTTATTTAGTTTTGAGGAACGAACCTTTGGGGGAGTGAAACATATATTCTTGGTGACATGTTTTCGGGAAGTATGGAGATAAACAAATTTTACAAAAGAAGATTTTATCAGATTTTGGATAAAAAGCATTCACATTATTTCGGAAAAGTTTGTCGACATTATTACTTTGTTTTTATGTCAAATGCTCCAGACTACCTATTCAATAATGTCTTGAGAGTTCTTGATGATATCTTGTCAAATAAGAAAGTTATTCGGAAAAATAATGAAAAATAGTGGATAAAATTTATTTTCGGGTTACAAAAATGCATATATTTTTTTTTTCATAAAGCCCCAATACATTGTTGATTGGGCAGTTCCGATAAATTTGACTGATAAACATATTCTTTTTGTATTAAGACATTTGCGGGAAAACGTAAATGCTTTTTGATTGGAAATCTGATAAAATATGCTTTCGTAAAATTTTCTCAACTCCTAATTATAGCTTTTCATAATGCAATGGATATATTAATCAAGCTTGTTAAAAAATTGAACCTAAAACATAAATAGATTAATCTTTTAAACATTTTAAATTTTGGTCCTTCAATCGACTTTTGCATCGGTGCCGGCCCTTAACGTGAAAAACCGCTCGGGTGCATGGGTGAGAAGGAATTTCTGTAAGGTTTTCTTAAATGAAATTCAGTAATTTATTCCCAATAATGGAAAAAATAATGAACAATTGGTGTAAATACACACTTTATCCAGCCCAACTGCTTTCATATCCTGATACAGACATCAATCACGCAATTCATTTCTTAAATAAATTCGTATTTTAGGACAGACAACGTCGATTAGTTCACTTACATCAACGTCACAGTTTACCGCATTAAATTGCCATTTGATCTGTCATGTTTGTACTATTAGAGGTATTCCAATATATTACGTTCATCAAAATATGAGTTCATTTGAAAGGATACACGTTCATCTAAAAATGCGCTAATGGAGTGCAAATATTAGAGAGTAAAATGAAGAATTTTAAACATAAATTTATATTACATACTCTTTAACTCGTCATATAAATAATGTCCTTATTACATGAAGAAATACATTTTATTTCCCTTCGTCAGTGGTCCCGGTACTCCGAGTGTACTATGGAATGCCATGATCCACCCGATCCTCCCTATGACCATCGCTGGAGCCATCTGGTACCAAGGTCTGATCATGTGACTTATAAATCCATAGAGGATAATTGTCTGTGTAACGGTCCGCTGTAGGCGGCGGATGTGCGTTCATAATAATATTCCGTATAAAATGGAAGTACGTTCGTAATACGTATGTTAACTTGGTAATATGCAAATTAGCAAAGCCCGGGATCTGTTGGTGTTTGTTTCATTACGCCAGAAAGCTCGGCTGTCTGGCGTCGCACGTTACATTTGTTTCAGTGTAAAATTGTAATATATTTCATCGAGTGATCACCGGAAAGCTATATTTCACGAGTGACGTAGCCACTACTTAATACAGTGAAATAACATTTTAATTCCAGAGGTAAATCTCTATAAACCATCGGAAAGTATATTATGAGATAAATTAATTTTCTCGAATAAAAAAACTCGAATGCTCGTATAACTTTATGTGGTATATTGTCTCAGAACTTCAGAGTGTGCTTTATAAGTTTTGTTTTTGTGCTAATATTGAATATAAAAGGCTATCATGGTACATACGGTCGTGTATATTGTTCTTATATAGAAAATGCTTTGCTCGAATTGAGTAAGCTTCTTTACTTTTATACACGAACAGCAAATAGCAAGTAACATAAACTTATTTGAACGCAATTGTGTAACTTCAGGCTGAAAGAAAATTAAAATTATTTTTTTAAACAGCGTTTCTTAAGTTTTTCAGAAAATAGTGCATTTTGTGAGATGTTTTTTTTTTCAGTAATGTTTATCAACAGTGGTCTAATTTTAATTTTGGGTTTATTCGATGCCTGGCCCTATCAAACGTATATACATGTATCAACATTTGACTTTGATTATAACAGTTACTTCAATTAATACCATAGATGCTCTTTAAGTATCATTTTCACATCAATAATCTTAAGAAAATTAGTTTTTAGTTTTCGGTATTTTATTTGGACTTGGAAACTATGTACAGTACTGCTGGTGTAGATGTTATTCATACCCTTTAAATCCAGAATGTTTTCAGGCGAGAACAATGCGGGTCACGCGGCACAGTACAGCTGTCAGTTTTCTTCTATGATCCAAGACTGGCGGGAAAAGTTTCACCAGCAGTCAGGACAACAAACTAGCCAGTTATTTCCCTTTGGCTTCGTCCAGGTGCAGTTCTATAGTTTATGTATCCGTAAAAAAATATTAGTTTACCCCACCCACACCTTAAAATGTGTCAACAAACTAGCGTGGTCCTCATCATTACCTAGAAATCGACCTGTCTTCAAGCAAAACAAACTGGTCTCTGACAATAAGATGACTCAATATCCATGTGTCATGGAACACACTCTAAAACAAAGAAAATTGTTCTATATTCAATGATTATCCGCAATTATTTTGCTTACACAATTGACCTTTCAAATGTTCACTCAATAAATGGCGGCGTAGTAATTTGGTTATGTATTCATGCCCTGCTGAAAATGAAAGTGTTTTCGTTATTGTTGGAACAAAGATGCACTAATAAAACTTCATTGATTACTGTTCATAAAGCCTTTGCACTAAAAAAGGAAACACGAGTTCACTGGAGCACGATTCTGTTTGTATGGCGATTACCTCATAATTGTCCAAACTTTTATCGATCATTACATAATTTTAAATATAAGCCTCAAAAAACATTTTATTAAGTGCTGATAAACGAATTTCTTCTGTTATATGATAATAATAGTGCAATATTTTACATAATGTTCTCAGTTTTAAGCAAATATGGCCTGAAGTTGTTAATGTTAAAACGGCATAAGCCCGTTTAACGATTACTCTATGGTATGTGTTTAATTCAGCTAGCACCAAACGCCAACAAAACGATCCATGCTGGCTTTCCGGACTTACGGTGGGCCCAGACAGCAAGCTACGGCTATGTCCCTAACCCCACCCTTCGCAATGTGTTCATGGCCGTGGCGATGGATCTTCCAGATTTTCACTCGCCTTATGGAACGTAAATTACCCTCACTACCCACACGCGATATCATAGCATATAAATAATGTACATACGTATTAATCAATCAATTATCAATACATAAAGGGCCTTGAATTATGTATAAAGGTAACTTTTAACCGGGGCTTTAACCAATTTTTGAACTCTCAACAGCAATCTAATCTCAACTATTAGATTTAAACCAAACGCAAAATCACACATCTAGCCCTTGTCAAAGACAGCGTCATACTGAAGACAAAAAATAGATACAAACATACAAAAAAACGTTTACATTTCCAACAACTACACGCAGAGAAAACGATAAGCTCTAGGCTCAGCAATAGAACTACGTCCTCTTAGACGATCTTTCACAAAAACATATGAATATATTTCATATGATTAAATTATTTATTCTTGGCCTACCTTTGAGGAGATCATCCAAATCATGGTAACGCGCTCAGAGCCTGGTCGGCCCCAATTCGACCGGGACTAAACCCTCTGTGTCCTCTTTTGTGAGTTGTGTAACGTTTGTATCATGTAATTCATCGTTGTTGTAACACAGCAACTTTGAAGAGTTTGTGTAAATGACTAAATTAGTCTGGCTATATACCACATTCAATGACAAGGGTAAATTTGGCCCTTTAGGCTTCTGAAATCCTTTAAAAGAGCACAGGGGATACGGTGAGAACAAGCCATTATGCAACCAACAGGCGCGGATAGATCTTTTAACTTAAATTTTTAGAATCCATCCACGCGACAAATATGACGTTGCCGAGAGACTTGCCCTAGCTGCTCGTGTTGTGGCCTACAATGAAAGCAACATTGAATATCAAGGGCCATTTCCCTCCAAGTTTACACTCAGTGGACACACTATGACCATTGAGTATGACCAAGGAAACAACCCGATTGAAGTGAGGTCCGACCGTGGATTCGAGGTGAGGGTCGTGTCTTATGCTATCATGTAATCGTTGTTAAAATAAAGAATCATCATCATCATCATCATCATCATCATCATCATCATCATCATCATCATCATCATCATCATCATCATTATCATCATCATCTTTAATGGTGTGTTTCTTTGACACTAGGTGTGCTGTGGTCACTCGAACAATTTCACGTGCGGTATCTACAACTTCCGTCCCGCTCCAATCACGCAACACGACCAATCAACCGTTACCATTGATACGTCAGTCTGCCATGGTACAAACCATTTTGTCACAGGGGTTCGTTATGCCTGGGAGGTGAGTCCGTGTGATGTCAAGATGTGCGCTATTTATGGCGAGGATGACGATCTACCCGCTCCGGCCTTCATCAAACACGTCCCCTTCTAATGTGTTACATTGGCATTAACCATACCTGATCTGAATGTTTGATACTGTCATGTATTCGATTCACATTAAATATTCTCCTTTCATTGTTTAGTTAAGTTGCATCAATTAGAAGTATATATGAATAATAATAAGTATGCTTTGTTTATGCAATAATAGAATTTAAAACTTCAAGTATTTACTTAAACTTTAATTATTTCTATCCCTTTTTAAGCATACAAAATTCAATGGACATGTAAACGCAATAAAAAGTGTGCCAGTGTACATAAGATCTTAAGTTTTCATGTGTTTTCATTTAAAAGTCATGCACATCTGTAAATTGATCAATGGTATTTACAAACGTATAAGTAGAAATCTAATTTAAATGTCTGCTGTATGGATGCTTGAATTCTTAAGACCCCACAACACACAACCCAAAAAACAACAAAAAAACAAAACGACATTCAATTCACTGTGCTCGAGTGACTTTATTTAGGTTACATATGTACGCAGCCGATAGCTCCGTGCTTAATGATTTAAACGGATGTATCAATGATATAATAGAAAATGCTCACCGATTTCTTATGTGACTTTTTTCGAAATACGTCGCATTATAGACGTGCTTTTTGATATGAAATGGGAGGTGTGATAGAAATTGTCGCCGTCCATCCGCCCGTAAAGATATCTTAGTTTTACGTAAAAATCATTTAGGAACTTTCTTAACCTACTGCGCCATTGTCGTCGTCTGCGTCATTGTCGTCATCTGCTTTGTTGTCGTCATTTGCTTCATTGCCGTCGTCTGCGTCATTGTGGTCGTCTGCGTTGTTGTCGTCATCTGCGTTGTTGTCGACATCTGCGTTGATGTCGTTATCGGCGTCATTGTCGTCTGCAGCGTTGTCGTCGTCGGCGTCGTTGACATCATCTGCGATGTTGTCGTCGTCTGCGTGTTAGTGGTCGTCTGCGTCATAGCCGTCGTCTGCATTGCTGTAGCCATCTGCGACGTTGTCGTCTGCGTCGTTGTCGTAGTCTGCGCATTGTCGTCATCTGTGTTGTCGTCATCGTCGTTGTTGTTTTCGTCTGCGTTGGTGTCGTCATCTGCTTCGTTGTCATCGTCTGCGTGGTTGTAGTTGTGTGCGTCGTTGCCGTCATCTGCGTTGTTGTCGTCGTCTGCGTCGCTGTCGTCGTCTGCGTCCATACCGTTGTCTGCACCGTTGTCATCATCTGAGTCGTTGTCGTCGTCGGCTTCGTTGTCGTCATCTGCGTTGTTGTCATCGTCTGCGTCATTGTCGTCGATGTTGTCATCTGCGTCGTGGTCTTCGTCGTTATCGTTGTATTAGTCATTTGCGAAGTTGTCGTCTACGTCGTTGTCGTCGTCTGCGCCGTTTATTGTCATATGCATCGTTTTTGTCATCTGAGTCCTTCTCTTCGTCCTCATTGTCTTCATTTGCTTGGTTGTCTTGTCTGCGTCGATGTTGTCATCTGCGTTGTTGACGTCGTCTGCGTTCTTGTCGTCGTCTGCGTCATTTTCATCATCTGAGTCGTTGTCGTCTGCGTCATTGTCGTCTATGTCGTTTTCGTCATTGTCGTCTATGTCGTCGTCTGAGTCGTTGATGTCATCTGCGTTATAATCGTCGTTGTCGTCATCTGTGTTGTTGTCGTCATCTGCGTTTTTGTCGTCGTCTGCGTCGTTTTTGTCATATTCGTTGTTGTCGTCATCTGCTTCGTTGTCGTCGTCTGCGACGCTTTCGCCATTTTCGTCGATGTTTTCGTCTGCGTTGTTGTCGTCATCTGCGATGTTGTCGTCATCTGTGTTGTTGTTGTCGTTAGCTGCGTCGTTGTCGTCTTGTGCTTTGCTGTCGTCATCTGCGTTGTTGTCGTCACCTTCGTCGTTGTAGTCGGCTGCGTCGTCGTCATCATCTGCACTGTTGTGGTCGACTGCGTCGTTGTCGTCGTCTGTGTTGTTGTTGTCGTCGTCTGCGTCGTCGTCAGCGTGTTTTTTATCATCATCAGCGTCGATGCCGTCGTCTGCGTCGATGTCATCATCTGAATCGTTGCCGTCGTCTGAATCGTTGTCATCATCTGGGTCATTGGCTCGGGTCATCTACTAATGTTTTTCGCTCACGGTTTATATTCTATAAAGATTTAGACACAAAATAATGCAAAAGAAATGTGTGTTGTGTTTTTTGTCATTCTAATAAAATAGATACTATTGTCTAACTTACAGCACGTCATACTAAGAAGTTACACGTCCGAATGTTCGTTACCTGCCTTCAACGACGTTTTATTTCAAATTTCACTTACCGTGCACGTACCAAATGCTTTTTATATCGATGGATCGCAAATGGAAACAACCACTATCTATGAGATTACAATGTTCTAAGTCGTCTACTGGGCTTGGCTTGTGAGGTTGTGCACACATAGAGTAAACCCCCAGTAAATTCCCATTTTCTGACCGTTCCAAGGTGGTACCTAAAAATCCTTGATAATCACCCTTAGTTTTATACATTATAAATGTATTGTGCTGTATGTGGAGTTTTAGTGTTGTTGTTCCTGTTTCTGGTTTGTGATTGTTAGTTTTCTGGTCTATGTCATTGGCGTTGACCCTGTGCCGTTGAACGGGGTGTATGTTTAAGCGTTCGACTACTGTTACTGTAGTTTTTCATATTAATATTGTGTTGTCTATTTCAGTTTTGTAAGAATGCCCATTTTAGTCAGTTGTATATTACCAAATGAATGGACCTTCGCCAGTGTAAAGAATGCTTAAACGATTGATTGTATGGCATTCCAATATGAAGATTTAAACGTTGGATCGACACACTTCAATACATGGTATGTACAAGACAATCTCCAATTAATATTTTAGAAGTGATTTTGGCACCTGTTTCATAGATGTCTAATTCAACCTGACCTCCTTGTATGAACAATAAGAATATCCCCGTTAAACAGTAAGGTGGGTTTGTTTTATCCTCTATGAATCTTCATTATGTATTCAACCCAACTTGGCTTGATACGGGGATAGTTTTTAAGACAGTTTATGAAACACATAAAGTGTACCAATAGTACAAACCATTAAAATATCTTATTAAAAATGACGTTAATTGTGAAATAAAGTGAAAATATTCTAATGGTTTCTGTTAATCACGAAATGGATAATACATTTTCAAGTACAGCCGAGAGTGCAGGTGGGGATGTCTCGGTACATAACGAAATTGGAACAACACAATACAAACTCTCGGACGATCCTAGGGCCCGGCTGATGTACTATATTTATACCGTAAGCCGGATTCTAAACATCGAAGGTCTTGATCCAACATTGGACCGCTTTCGCCGATTCCATGAATTCGAATCAGTCAAAGACAAAACAGTGGAAACCTTACTGGATGTTGCAAATGAATTTCGTCCAAGGTTACTCGTTGGCATTTGTATTTTTGTGAACAATGAAGTCTGTAGAAAGGCTGGTTATTCTACACTGACTCTTCCAAAGCTTCCTGATGTCAGTCATGAGTTTCATATTGATGACAATTATGTACGATTACCGACGTTCGGAAGGATACGAGTTACTAAGGTGCTGGTCGTGAAGAAATCCTGGCTGCGTTACACGTTTGCCGTACCTTTTTCTACTCTGGAAAGGGGGATGAAAAACTTCTATCGTGAAGAGGAGGAAGAGGAAGAAGAAAAAATGCAGATTGCCTTGGAAATCATCCAAGAACAAGAGAAACAGCGTAAAAGTCGATTTTGCAATATTTTATAATATCTGTACATAGTTTCATACACCAATAGCATAACGCTGCCAATGACAAATGATGTGATCTTGACTGTTTACTAAATCATTAACTGCGAAAGTGTTGTGTGTTTATGTGTCTGAAGCAGTTCACATTACTGAGCAAATGTCTGCACTTTAAACGACATGCTTAAATAATATGACTATAAAATGTTACCTTGTCAAAGACAACAGCCTCGTATGGAATCGTATAAGGGACGGCGTCAAAATATGTTATTGTTAATTCATGCACCAAAACACATTGTTGTTGTTTTTTTCAAAAAACAAAACATGACTGTGCTGACAAAGGTGCGTCTATTGTTATGCCTTAAAATATTTTTTGACTCTAAATTGAATTTGATACTCAAACTCGAAAATGTAGGACCCGTATTTGTATCGGGAATTAACCTTAGTTTTCCTAATACGGGATATCATTGGAATTTTTTTAGAGATTTCTTGCCGGACAACGTGTTTCATTTAATTATTTACTTGTAATTTAAGTTAATATTTAATTATCTCTAACATTGTGACACTACAAAATAGTATATAATTGTTTAATACTATCAAACAAACGAGTTTGATTTAGTATTATAAATCCAAGACGCGTTAGCTAAACGCTTTCAAAAGTGCCGAGACAAACAATTACAAATCTTCTTTAAGACTATATTTGTGTATGACATGCAAATGATAACAACGATTATAAAAAACAACAACAGCAACTGGAAACTATTTTTGCAAAATGTTGAATAATATTATATGAACATTTTCTTATCACAAAATCTGTAGAGACACAAGCTTTCCATTGTATCGATGTATGTAGCTCTAAACAAGTATACAAGTGTCTTTGTTTGAATTCAATGTAGATTCAACGATAGGATAATCATTTAATAGATAATTTGAAACACGATGGGTATTCATTGAGTTTCTGAAATATCTATTAGTATGCGGTTAAAACAGTTAAACTTGTCACATGATTCACTGTATGACAATCAGATTTGATTTAAAGACCTCGTATTTATCTTTATTTATTACATTGTTCATGGAATAGGTGATAGTTGTAGTGACCTTTTAAACATGATATAAGATGGTAGTAGGTTTGGGGTTAGATGGTGTGTGCCTTTTTATTTTCTTGTAACATAATATACTATGTATGTTTATATGAAACGCAGTTGGCACTCCGTAAAGAGTATATTTTAATACGTATGATCTCTGTTTGATGTTTTTCTTAGAGAGCTTTCGAATAAATGTTTGAACGTCTTTGTTATCACTTAGTTGTGTAAACCCTAGTTGGGTGAATGCTCGAGCACTTACTGATAAGCTCGGACACACTCCGGAACAGCTCGGGAACTCTCCAGAACAGCTCTTGCACTCGCTGGATATGATCGGGCATTCTCCGGAACAACTCAGGCATTCACTGGAACAGAGCAACGGGCAGAACGGGCAATCTTTGGATAAGCTCGGCACTCTTCGGAACAGCTCGGGTACTCTATGATATGTTCGGGCACTCTCTGGAACATCTAGGGCACTCTCCGGAACAGCACGAGCAATCCCCGGAATAACTTGGCACACTCCGGAACAGCTCGGGCAATCCCCGGAACAGCTCTGGCAACCCCGGAACAGCTCGGGTACTCTTCGGAACAGCTCGAGCCTCCTGGAACATCTCGGGCACTCTCCGGAACAGCTCGGGTCATCCCCTGAACAGCTCGGGCAATCCCCGGAACAGCTCGGGCAATCCCCGGAACAGCTCGGGTACTTTCCAGAACAGCTTGGGCACTCTATGATAAGTTCGGGCACTCTCAGGAACACCTCGGGCACTCTATGATAAGTCCGGGCACTCTTGAACACGTCGGGTACAATCTGGAACAGCTCGGACACTCTATGATAAGTCCGGCCACTCTGAAACACGTCGGGCACTCTCCAGAACAGCTTGGCCACTCTCCAGATCAACTCAGCCAATCTTCAGAACAGCTCGGTCAATCCCTGGATAAGCTCGGCATTCTCCGGAACTTCTCGGGCACTCTCCGTATCAACTCGAGCACTAACCGTTCTAAATTGCCCTTGATGTAGTCTCGGCGTGTGTGACCCTTTCATGGCCTTTTTATTCCCTACGAATGACTTGTGGCTAAACAGCCAATTGGCACTGGACTATGGAATAATTCAATGTAAACACGGGGCTGGTTAAGGCGGCCATAGCGGCGCTAACCTGTTTAAAAATGAGATTAACTTAATCCCACACATTATTTTATTTGTTGACAATTATTATTTTATGGCCTCTTTTTGAAGAGTGACACCAGTATCAGTATTATCGTTACCGAAAAGATTATCGCAACCAACTTATTTTTTTGTGAAATCCGGTTTAAATAAGGTATATTATTTAAATTATTAAGTGGGTTAAAGCTCGTTATACGTAAGATTGTTGGAGGAATAAGCCTGTGTATCTTAACGTTTGACAATTGTCGTATTAAAACACAAGGTTAAGGTTCATGACGTTATATAGACACTCAACGAGAGACGCACAACGTTAAGAGAAAACAAACAACATGTACACAATTATAACATAGATGATATCTATTGATTTCAGAGTAAGATCGTACTTTATCACACGAGTGTCAAAGAAAACCATATTGATGTATGTAGCTTTTCTATGATCAATATTGTTTCGATTCAAAAGTGAGGTAACAATTGTTATCATAATGTAGTTACTCCAATTGATTTTTGAAGTAGATCTTAAAGTTGATATTTTCACCCCGTTGTTTGCAGTGAAAATATCGATGATTATTTCTTGGCTGTTATTTGACTGTTTTACCGAAAAGCATGAACAAGCGGAATTCGTGAGTTAAGATTTTCGGAAATATAAAGTACGGCAAAGTACTGCCAGCTTAATATATTTTGCAGGAAGCGGCAATTTAAAGTGGTTATGAGTCATAACCCGTTTAATTAATACACTGACAATTTGGGCTCGTAAAGAATTCCTACAATGTAAATAATCAAACATTTATCAAACAGTTTCTACACTGTTACCTGCGTTTAAGATTACTTCCCTTCGACATTTTATTAACATTGCTATAGCCAATAATCAGAAGATTAAAACCATTGTTTCTTTCTGACAAGGCAAGTACAGTGTGTGTATACCACGTGACAAATTACGTCATATATGCTACGTCGGAAGGCAATATTTTGCTTTAAATAAGGACTTAAAACAAAGATAACTTTTCTTTTACTTCATCATTTTAAATTAAATAAAGGGCAGTCTATGCCGCTTAAAGAGTCCCGCCTTCGTTTTATTACCGAAGTTTAATAAGGTGATGAGTTTCATCAAACACTTCTACAAATCTATTTCCAAAATAACTTCATTCGAAGCAAAATGTTGCCTTCCGACGTAGCATTTAGGACGCAATTTATCACGTGGTATACACACACTGAAGTATTTTTGTAAATCGAATACGGCCTATATCTCAATAACGTATTCAAATGATCCAAACCGTAAATTGTAAATGATAAACCTTTTTAAATCAGAACAAAGCAATTGAAATAATGGATCACGTAGACGCTTATTATGAAAATAGTTTACTGTTTGTGAAAACTATAAATCTCAATAGTTTTATTTCATTTAATCAATTGTAATCGCATAAAAAAGTATTCTCCGCGCTTTGCTGTGCTTAACAAGTCAGATATAAGGTAACATTTTATATATAAATATATATGGTCAAAGGCGTTCCCCATCTACTTCTGGTTAAAGGTATGTGGATAGCTTCGGTTCAGATCCTTGGAAGGCAGTACATAAGGCGGCGTTTGGCCGTAATTGTTCCACATCAGTCTGACCTCAACCACCGAAGGGATTGGATCCAACATTTAATCTCTCCTGGCCGTGACGTCACGATCAATTGACCATTGTAATGATGCATCATAACTTTGACCAGTACTTATTAGTGATGAAACGATTATCGAAAATGCTTTGTCGGCGACAATCGATATAGTGGTTGTCCAAAATCGATGTCGCTAATGTTACTTCCGATAACTACGTATTCTTCAATAACCTATGGTGTAGTGAGTCCGGTCTTCCCTGCAAATACCTGGGATCCTGGCTAGATGCATTCTGTTTTTGAAACCTTATTTGGTATCGTTTGTAATTAACTAATTTCCTTTTTTGTGAAAGTTTTATGAAACTGATATATTCTAATAAAATGTTTAATGTAACAGGTTATTGAATGTTATGCTGGTTCCCAAATATTTAATATGCTTTTACATGGATAAGTGCTGAGATAACTTACTTGTTTTTTATTCGTCAAGTTATTAACGACAGAAAAAGGTTATGAAAATTTACTTACTGTTGCCAAAAGCATGACTATAGCATTACATGTACTAATTCCTGGTTTACCATTTAAATGATCATGATGATACTATGTATAAAGAATGTATTCCTTACTGATATTATGAACTTTCGATTATTGTCCGATAGTAAATCAAAATGCTTGGTCCGATTCGATTCGACTATCGATAAAATGGAGTAATACGGTCATACACAGACATCCATCTGCCACAGCTCTAGGCAACTCCTCGAAAGTGTAATACGGTCATACACAGACAGACATCTGCCACAGCTCTAGGCAACTCCTCGAATGTGTAATACGGTCATACACAGACAGACATCTGCCACAGCTCTAGGCAACTCCTCGAAAGTGTAATACGGTCATACACAGACAGACATCTGCCACAGCTCTAGGCAACTCCTCGAATGTGTAATACGGTCATACACAGACAGACATCTGCCACAGCTCTAGGCAACTCCTCGAAAGTGTAATACGGTCATACACAGACAGACATCTGCCACAGCTCTAGGCAACTCCTCGAATGTGTAATACGGTCATACACAGACAGACATCTGCCACAGCTCTAGGCAACTCCTCGAATGTGTAATACGGTCATACACAGACAGACATCTGCCACAGCTCTAGGCAACTCCTCGAATGTGTAATACGGTCATACACAGACAGACATCTGCCACAGCTCTAGGCAACTCCTCGAATGTGTAATACGGTCATACACAGACAGACATCTGCCACAGCTCTAGGCAACTCCTCGAAAGTGTAATACGGTCATACACAGACAGACATCTGCCACAGCTCTAGGCAACTCCTCGAATGTGTAATACGGTCATACACAGACAGACATCTGCCACAGCTCTAGGCAACTCCTCGAATGTGTAATACGGTCATACACAGACAGACATCTGCCACAGCTCTAGGCAACTCCTCGAAGGTGTAATACGGTCATACACAGACAGACATCTGCCACAGCTCTAGGCAACTCCTCGAAGGTGTAATACGGTCATACACAGACATCCATCTGCCACAGCTCTAGGCAACTCCTCGAAGGTGTAATACGGTCATACACAGACATCCATCTGCCACAGCTCTAGGCAACTCCTCGAAAGTGTAATACGGTCATACACAGACAGACATCTGTCACAGCTCTAGGCAACTCCTCGAATGTGTAATACGGTCATACACAGACAGACATCTGTCACAGCTCTAGGCAACTCCTCGAATGTGTAATACGGTCATACACAGACAGACATCTGCCACAGCTCTAGGCAACTCCTCGAAAGTGTAATACGGTCATACACAGACAGACATCTGCCACAGCTCTAGGCAACTCCTCGAAAGTGTAATACGGTCATACACAGACAGACATCTGCCACAGCTCTAGGCAACTCCTCGAATGTGTAATACGGTCATACACAGACAGACATCTGTCACAGCTCTAGGCAACTCCTCGAAAGTGTAATACGGTCATACACAGACAGACATCTGTCACAGCTCTAGGCAACTCCTCGAGTGTGTAATACGGTCATACACAGACAGACATCTGTCACAGCTCTAGGCAACTCCTCGAATGTGTAATACGGTCATACACAGACAGACATCTGCCACAGCTCTAGGCAACTCCTCGAAAGTGTAATACGGTCATACACAGACAGACATCTGCCACAGCTCTAGGCAACTCCTCGAATGTGTAATACGGTCATACACAGACAGACATCTGTCACAGCTCTAGGCAACTCCTCGAAAGTGTAATACGGTCATACACAGACAGACATCTGCCACAGCTCTAGGCAACTCCTCGAGTGTGTAATACGGTCATACACAGACAGACATCTGCCACAGCTCTAGGCAACTCCTCGAAAGTGTAATACGGTCATACACAGACAGACATCTGCCACAGCTCTAGGCAACTCCTCGAATGTGTAATACGGTCATACACAGACAGACATCTGCCACAGCTCTAGGCAACTCCTCGAAAGTGTAATACGGTTATACACAGACAGACATCTGTCACAGCTCTAGGCAACTCCTCGAAAGTGTAATACGGTCATACACAGACAGACATCTGCCACAGCTCTAGGCAACTCCTCGAAAGTGTAATACGGTCATACACAGACAGACATCTGCCACAGCTCTAGGCAACTCCTCGAAAGTGTAATACGGTCATACACAGACAGACATCTGTCACAGCTCTAGGCAACTCCTCGAATGTGTAATACGGTCATACACAGACAGACATCTGCCACAGCTCTAGGCAACTCCTCGAAAGTGTAATACGGTCATACACAGACAGACATCTGCCACAGCTCTAGGCAACTCCTCGAATGTGTAATACGGTCATACACAGACAGACATCTGCCACAGCTCTAGGCAACTCCTCGAAAGTGTAATACGGTCATACACAGACAGACATCTGCCACAGCTCTAGGCAACTCCTCGAAAGTGTAATACGGTCATACACAGACAGACATCTGCCACAGCTCTAGGCAACTCCTCGAATGTGTAATACGGTCATACACAGACAGACATCTGCCATAGCTCTAGGCAACTCCTCGAAAGTGTAATACGGTGTAATACAGGCATACAGGGACATCCATCTGCCACAGCTCTAGGCAACTCCTCGAAGGTGTAATACGGTCATACACAGACATCCATCTGCCACAGCTCTAGGCAACTCCTCGAGTGTGTAATACGGTCATACACAGACATCCATCTGTCACAGCTCTAGGCAACTCCTCGAAAGTGTAATACGGTCATACACAGACAGACATCTGCCACAGCTCTAGGCAACTCCTCGAATGTGTAATACGGTCATACACAGACAGACATCTGCCACAGCTCTAGGCAACTCCTCGAAAGTGCAATACGGTCATACACAGACAGACATCTGCCACAGCTCTAGGCAACTCCTCGAAAGTGTAATACGGTCATACACAGACAGACATCTGCCACAGCTCTAGGCAACTCCTCGAATGTGTAATACGGTCATACACAGACAGACATCTGCCACAGCTCTAGGCAACTCCTCGAAAGTGTAATACGGTCATACACAGACAGACATCTGCCACAGCTCTAGGCAACTCCTCGAATGTGTAATACGGTCATACACAGACAGACATCTGCCACAGCTCTAGGCAACTCCTCGAAAGTGTAATACGGTCATACACAGACAGACATCTGCCACAGCTCTAGGCAACTCCTCGAAAGTGTAATACGGTCATACACAGACAGACATCTGCCACAGCTCTAGGCAACTCCTCGAATGTGTAATACGGTCATACACAGACAGACATCTGCCACAGCTCTAGGCAACTCCTCGAAAGTGTAATACGGTCATACACAGACAGACATCTGCCACAGCTCTAGGCAACTCCTCGAAAGTGTAATACGGTCATACACAGACATCCATCTGCCACAGCTCTAGGCAACTCCTCGAAAGTGTAATACGGTGTAATACAGGCATACAGGGACATCCATCTGCCACAGCTCTAGGCAACTCATCGAATGTGTAATACGGTCATACACAGACATCCATCTGCCACAGCTCTAGGCAACTCCTCGAGTGTGTAATACGGTCATACACAGACATCCATCTGCCACAGCTCTAGGCAACTCATCGAAGGTACGTAGTTACGGTGTAATACAATCATACACAGACATCCATCTGCCACAGCTCGAAGCAACTCCTCTGAGGTGTAATACAGTCATACACAGACATCCATCTAGATGCCACGTACAGCTAAAATTAAGGTAATTGCTATTGATAAATATATAATAACTGTTTTTCAATTTAAACATCGTGTACCATATGCCAACCTACCTTAATTGTATTTTCTAGCATGTCCATTTTTTCTATATATATTTTACCACTATCGAGAACACTTCAGTAATGTGTCCAAAATGTACACGTTTCGACTGGTAAATGTACATGTACATATATGTACATTACAGACGGCAACATTGAGCCTGTAATTTAACCTACCTAGCTATACCAACTATTATACTATCTAGTGTGCTGATTGAAATAAAGACACATGTACACATGATAAGATGTAATCTGCTTGTATGGCATTAAGTATCGTTTATAATGAAATCTCCTCAATTATGTTTCCAATACAATACAATTGTATCAACAAATTGTTTCTATGTAAGGAAACGAGCGCTACCATTGTCGAAACACTCTGAGAAAATTTTGACTGTACCTGTTGACTGCCACCTTTATATTTCTATACGTTTTGAAATTATTTTCTATTTATATAAATTACTGCTTGTCATACGTACTAATTGCGTTTCTCCATATAAAATAAAACGTTTGAAGTTTTACAAGCAAGTAAGTTTAGTGTTGATGTTGGTGTTTTGTAAATGTGTGTATTAAATGTAGTGCATCATTCCGGATACAATTATTCGGATAAAATGAATGATTATGATAATTGATAGATCTTTTATTTTCAATTATCAAGGTTAGAACATCATGACAGAACAGCTGCTATTTGGTGGAGCATTTTCACTTGAATTGCCTGTTAACCGGAATGATATGAGGTACTGTAGTGAAGTTTAAAAGTTTTTTTTTTAGATTTATTAAAGGAATTTGTTTATTTTCAACCTCATATTTGCAGGCATACAATGACACACCTTAACAATAGGATCAACATTTTGCCTATGTCTTGAAATAAACCTGAATTTTATTATGATCAGAGTTAAGTTTGTTATAATTAACTTGCATTAAAAGATCTGAGAAATAGAATTCTGATCTGTAAAATACACATCGAGATAAAATTGTCTTTCAAAATCATAAATTTGTTAACTTGATTTTAATACCTTAACCTGAACTTTGTATTATTTATTACAAAATTTTAACAGTGTGGTACGGCAGATTCCAGACAACCAAGAGGTGTTTGCCCACCCGCAAACAGACCAGAGTTTGATCATTGAGCTTATGGAGGAGGTAGAAACACAGCAGCCGGATGGACACGCAATCAAGTAGGTGAATTCAGTTTATACAGCCGAACATCTATCTCTTCACTGATATGGGGACATCCATATCTCAGGCGCATAGGAATCAAATTGTCATTGGGGCCATGGAAGGTGTGGACTGGGGAGGGGTGTCCCCTCACTGCAAGATTTTTTTCAATTTTAAGCATTGAAAAACTCAATTTCCAGTGAGTTTAGATTTTGTTTTTATGTTTTCTTCTACACCTTTTTTGGTTAAAATAGTTGATAGATATAACACTAAGATATGATAAAACAGTAATAAACATGTTACGGACACATTTGTAAGCACACATGTTATACTAGTATTTTCTTTTTCTGTAGCAAATACAAATACAGTTTTAAACAGTCACAATGAATCAAACACATTTAATACATGAATATGCACACTTTGTCGTAGCGTCTCTCCAATCAGTGAAGCCGGTGATGATGAACCGCCCTCAACTATCGTGTTGCCAATCTTGCCGCCTTTTGTCACCTTCATACATGTAAAGCAGGACACACAATCTGTAGCCTGCAAGCATAAAAAATAACATTATGAGTGACATATTAATTATTGTGTAATCATAAATACACCAGTATGTTTTTACTCTTAAATATTCATATTCGCGCAGTCTCACATTGTATGTTCATTAGCAAATTAGCGCAGTTTACCACTCTATTGCAAGTTGAATGCTCTGTGTTCAGTGTTTTTAGTGCCATAAGATCTCATTTAAAATTCAGGCTGATTTGGAACGTCCATTTTAAAGTCAAACTTGAATGTGAGTTTGAAATATTACATATTGCTGGCTATTTAATGACAGTTCTGATTTAACAAGTAAATACAATTATCACTATCAACTAGACTTGTTGAAACATCGAAAACGATACAAATAATTATTGTCTTATCTTCTTCAACTTACCCTTCTTTCCACTTGCCTTAACTAGCCGTAATATTGGAGCCGCGACCCCTGCTGTAGACTAGCACTATTCATTTAGACTAAACTTAACACCTTTGTGCACTTCTAATTATCATAGCTGTTTGACTACAATTAAAGTATGTCACAACCTGACAATGGCCATAATTGGCCCTATTAGTTTGTTTCAACAGTACATGTCAGCTTGCTTTTAGTTATATTCCTGATATTATTCTTTGTCAATTATTCTGTGGCAATGTGTCAATTCTTTTCCAAACATAGTTATTGTATTAAACTAACATTTTGTTTCAAAAAGAATTATAGAACTACTGTAAAATTCTCTTTTTCAGAACTCATTTTGAAGATTTAGCCACAGTTAATGGTTCTGCATCTTCAAACATTATACAGACTGAAGAAATACCACCAAATGAAATCTCCTTACATCAGTAAGCAACAGGTTTCTTGCAAAAAAGTATCAATTGTATTGTAGGATTTTACCCTACAAAAACAGCTAAAAACTGACATTGGCGTAATTCACACGGGCTTTAGTTTGTAGGCCCATGTCTATAATATCTCTTTAGAAAATGTAGATAAAACTGGAAAAGAAAACGTTTCTATGGTCATGAAGGAATTCAGACCCCTTGATCACACATAATTGAGGGGGCCTGCACATCAAATTTTGTCTACATGTAGGTATGCACCTGAATGTTCTCAGCAATATATTTATTCTATGTAAGAACAATACTATATGGAAACATAATGTATTTTAATACCTAACAATACCGTAGTCTGTGGGTCCCATTCTTAACATTTTAACGTTTTGAAACCCTAAAACATTGGGGGAAAAACAAGGTAACATTGCTTATCTGTAATTTTTCATTAAAGCATGTACACTACTGAGCAAAAATGTAAAGCTTTCTGAAAAGTATTTCTGTGAAGGGGGTACTGTCTCCCTAGTGTGACATTTAAATTATCTTGTTTCTGTTCAGGGCTGGAAGTTGCTGGTACATACTGGGAGAGCAGAGCATTGCAAAATTCAAGGAGACAGCAAAAAACTTGGTTCAGATTCATATGGGTTTGATCCGAGTCCCAAAGTATTCCACTGATGTGCTTATTACGTTGAATGATCCAATAAATATAAGGTGTGTATCAATCAGTGAATGTTTTTCATTTAGAACACTTTTTAAAAAGTTATTTAACGTTAGATGTTTTTTTAAAGAAATGCTAGTTTCACTTTAGATACACAAGAAATGCTAGATTCACCTTACACAAGAAATGCTAGATTCACCTTAGATACACAAGAAATGCTAGATTCACCTTACACAAGAAATGCTAGATTCACCTTAGATGCACAGGAAATGCTAGATTCACCTTAGATACACAAGAAATGCTAGATTCACCTTAGATACACAAGAAATGCTAGATTCACCTTAGATACACAAGAAATGCTAGATTCACTTTAGATACACAAGAAATGCTAGATTCACATTAGATACACAAGAAATGCTAGATTCACATTAGATACACAAGAAATGCTAGATTCACCTTAGATACACAAGAAATGCTAGATTCACCTTAGATACACAAGAAATGCTAGATTCACCATACACAAGAAATGCTAGATTCACCTTAGATACACAAGAAATGCTAGATTCACCTTAGATACACAAGATATGCTAGATTCACCTTAGATACACAAGAAATGCTAGATTCACCTTAGATACACAAGAAATGCTAGATTCACTTTAGATACACAAGAAATGCTAGATTCACCTTAGATACACAAGAAATGCTAGATTCACCTTAGATACACAAGTAATGCTAGATTCACTTTAGACACACAAGAAATGCTAGATTCACCTTAGATACACAAGAAATGCTAGATTCACCTTAGAAACACAAGAAATGCTAGATTCACCTTAGATACACAAGAAATGCTAGATTCACCTTAGACACACAAGAAATGCTAGATTCACCTTAGATACACAAGAACTGCTAGATTCACCTTACACAAGAAATGCTAGATTCACCTTAGATACACAAGAAATGCTAGATTCACCTTAGATACCCAGAAATGCTAGATTCACCTTAGATACACAAGAAATGCTAGATTCACCTTAGATACACAAGAAATGCTAGATTCACCTTAGATACACAAGAAATGCTAGATTCACCTTAGATACACAAACAAGACAAAATAATGACAAACTTTAATGAGCTGCGGAGTATTGCATCATAAGATATTCGTTAAAAGTAATCATGCCTTATTCTTGATATTTTCCAGCACAGAGAGCAGTAGTCACCATGCAGTGCCGACATCTGCAGTACGCTGGAACTCTGGTGATTTCAAAAGAGCGCTACAGTCTATAAAGCTCCTTGATCCAGGCGTGTTTGGTGTGTGACGCTGTGATGATCAGTAGCTAAGCCTGCTACAAATGCAGATACTCTTTAGAAACTAGAGACTTGTATTGGGTCAAACATTTCTGTATAAAGAGATACTTAAATTACCACAGGTTTCTTAATAGGAGCTTGAAATCCAAGAATGGTATACTTATGAATGCTCATGAAAGTCTGATTCACTTTTAATGTTTGTGTTATTAAGGAATATTTTCTCCTGTACATAGGCATTGCATTAAGACTTGATTGATACAGAGCTCTTGTCTGTTGATACCATAACAGGTTTATCCAGTTTTGGGTCCATCTCATCAGTTTATGTAACAGTGCTCTAGATAATAAATGTACTTGTATTGTAGTCGGCTGGAAACAATAAGAACAGTTTATTTTATATTCAAGACTACCAAATAGGTATATTGCAGTAAGCTATCAATGCAATTTCTTGAGTTTTTATCTATTCAGATTTCTTTGTCATACACTTCATTAAAATATTCTTTGATAGCACGGATCTTTATAGGTCCATGATGATATGGAGTTTGTCCCAGTTTATTCACAATCTTATCAAGAGGTCTGATATTGGTTTGGTTTGATATTCTCAAATTCTGTGTAGAACACATGTTTCCATGGTGAGGGAAATCTTTCTTTACAATGTTACAAGATGATATAACAGTATAAAGGCATATTCAGCTTGGTTGTGCATTCAAATATACATGTATAGAATCCTTACCATAATTACTTAAAGATGCAGTTTAGACAGCTATTAAATATTTATATGTCCAACCAATAAAATATAATTTACTGAAATTATGCCAGAACCTGTACTGTATGGTAGTTATACTATGGGTATTATATTGGCGGTGTTTACATTGCTTTTCTTGTGTATATTAAAAAAAGTTTTTCATTAAAAAATATTTGCTTTAAAACTTGGAAAAAGTGATGGTTTCAATGAAAAGAAAACCCTTCACTCAAGAATGTCCTTCTGCCAAACTGTTTTGTTTATGTACAAGTAATATATGTTTGAAAATATTGACCTTATATATAAATACGATTAACCTTGATTAAGGACGTTCTTCTGTTAGTGCCTCACTACACATTTGTTAAATGAGTTATGAGTAGAGTACATTGTATGAATTGTGAATAGAGTATGAACTAGCTTATGCATTATTGTAAATTATACATGTGAGCTTTGTTAAGATGGAAGAGCTATATTTATAATACATCTTTGTTTAGTTTTAACTGTGAATGAAAGTTATGAAGTATACATCTGAACGTAAAACAGCTGGAATAGACCTTTTCCGTCTATAAGGGGTGGACACAAAAGGCCATGCTTTATACGCACGTTTTTGCTCCGTCAAGTACAGAAGTCAACTAATTAATATTGTGTGTTTTATTGAATCACATGAAAATGTTATTTATTGCACTTGTTTGAACGGACATTTTATACAATTTGGTTTCATTTCATTTCAAGTGGTAGCATAACTCAGCAAGTTGGCTAAATAAGGTATTAAAGCTGGTCAACAATGTTGATAGTGAACGGAAATGACACACATTCTGGGCAACTAAAATAAACAACGAAAACTAGCATAGGATGAAAATGATTGTATTTTGCGACACAAATGTGACACTTCAAAGAGAAGATTAGAAAGGAACACCGCGGCGAATTGGGCAACACAATCGTTGTCTACGCCAGCCCCATCCTCCTCCGCGGCATCGGCCCTGGGGGTACTCCCAGCGGCTACAGTAGCGCCTGCATCGGCAGCGACGCCCGGGGAATGGGGGGTAAGGTCCCGGTGGTGGGTAGGGGCCCGGGAACGATAGCTCGTTAAATCCTTGACCTGAAAGTTGAATGACTCGTTATTAGACAGTTACTTCCCTTGAATACATTGACAGCTACTTCCCTTGAATTTTTGACAGTAACTTACACAGTGAATTTCCTTGACTACTTAGACAGTTAGTTTTTTAATACTTACACAGTTACTTTCCTTGAATACTTAAACAATTACTTTCCTTTAATAGTTACACAGTTACTTCCCTTGCGTCCATTATTTTCCTTAAATACTTCAGTTACTTCCCATGGTTGAAAAACACACACTGTTTTTTTATATAATTAAATTCAAAAGAAGGTATCAAGGTAGACCGTTAATTAAGATAATAAATTAAAATACTAATAAAACTCCGAAAATAAGCATAAAAAACCCAGAAAATTTGTTTATTTCATTGTAAGATCGTATTTTATTTCACTCGTGATCATAGAAAAACTGTATTTCTTGCACTGAAATAAACAAATATCCTATAAATATTCAAGGCATCATCGTTATTTACATCTTTCACACTTAAATATTGAACTTCGAAGTCTAGTATTGCCTTTAGTCATTAACAATGCAAACATATGAACGTGATTGCCAGGACATTATTGTAAATACATACACAAACATGTATTCTATAAAACATCATATACAGCTAATATAATAAAGTATGAATTCATATTCTTGTAATTATTAATTATCGAAACCAATGATGTTTAAGAAGCAGCTAATTATTTCCTCCGAGTTTAGATGTTTATATAATTTTGAGTGTATTATCCTTATTCTATATTTTTCACGTATGCCATTTTATACTGGATAACATAGACAGTAAAAAGTGGTATTCAGATTCAGATACAGTTTTTATTTCAAAGTTTACATAAACTATTTTCTCTATCAATGTTATAATAGGTACAAATTTAAATTTAAGACAATTGTTAAGGTTGAGGTCCCAATGTTAAGGAATATAATTGGCAATACAAACCTTAATTCAGGAACGCTTAATCATGAATATGCCAGTTAGTTACGTCTTTAAAATCCGTTCATAATCAAACACAAAATGTACCAAAAGTAAACACGTAAAAAGAACGATTTTCAATGATCAGACCAAATTTGTTTTTCACTTAAGATTGTAATAGATATTAGTACTTATTAAATCATTCATCCTGGTCCCGAAATTATGTGGTTGTAACAAAGCGTTTAACATTTTGCCAAAAAAAATCCGTCTATTTCGCCAATCCTAAAATACATGTATGAGGCGTTCTCAGTAAGTAATTACTTCAAATGTTTATATTCTCTATAGTATATATGAAAATGCATACATTAGTAAACTTCCGGTACTTTCCTGAATGTTCAGGCCCCCAGTACTTTACCCACCAAATATCACTTAAACACTTTTTATATTAATTGTAACACATAGCAAAGATTGCATGTATTATATCCAATCAGTCAAATATTGTGGTAGAATAAGTCACTGAAAGGTTTGTAATTACATGGTATTGCTGAATAGTTATGGCATTTTGTCAGATGTACGAGTGAAAATCTAACCTATTTCGTAGCCTTTAAAATTATTCAAACATTTATTAACAGAGTTTTAAACAAGACGGGCTTTGTTCATGAGAACACTTTCATGTAAAAACGATATGAAGAACGTTTATTCATCGAAATAATTCAAATTTGACCCTCCGAAAAAACATATAAGTATGCAAATTTAACGTATTAAGTCTTGCGAAGATGTGTATTTGAACTTTTACAAATAAAAAATATATGATGTTGATTTTCTCCATGTTGGAAATGAGCGTTGTTGACTACGACATTCAAGTGCTTTAGTGAAGTTTCCATGGGGGTGCTTATATGTATGTCATTTTTCTTTATTTCTAGCCTTAATAATGCTTCAACATTTGTGCAGCAAAATATCATCGCTTAATAACAACATACTGAATGTTCCTCGTACTATTACATATATTCTAGCATATACAGGTGTCCCTTAAACAATTTCTAGTATTTGCGGTATCATTCGAATGACATGCATTTTGATAAAATACAAACTGTTCTTACATATAAAGTTAGGGTTAGGTCAGAAACAAAATCCCCACTATGAATTAAAAAAGTGCTAATGTTTTTAAAATAAAGTAAAAGAAATACGTAATATGCCTTGGCAAAACGTTAAACCAAATATGCTTGTAATCGAAAGGACGAAACTTTGACTTTAAGTTACATAAGTTCTAGTTGACATGCAAACTGGATTTAGTTTTCAGTTTAAGACACAGTTAATCATACTTAATACAGTTAAATGCAGCTATAAACACTTTGGCTTCGTATGTACCACAACCTAGAATCCACGCTAATACTTATTAAGGTAATCTAAAAATGAAAAAAGAAATCGAGCAAACCTTGGCTGGTCAGGAACAGCGTCCCCACAAGAATGCACGCCAGCAGCAGAATATGTCCTTTGTTTGCCATTTCGAAGTGTTGTCCCAGTTCGAATCTTCAACGTATTTATATCTTTTGAAAACTTGCTTTGAACTTAATTTGACCGGAAGGGGTCAATTAAACTCAGATTACCTTGTACTTATTATATGTTTATCAACCTTTACGACAACTAACAGACAAAAATGGTGCTTGTAATGATGTTGCGGTTATGTTATTTTGACGCCAGCTCCCGAAGTTAAGGGTCATAGTAATGTCATCACGTATATCTGCAATGACGAAGCTGTTTGTCATCAACAAACAAGGAAATAAAAAGGGTTGTTTTAGAACCATGGAACGCTGTTTGTACTGATGGTGAATGCTAAAGGCAATCAAAATGTCAGTATGTCAATGTGGAGTTAATATAGTTTTGCATTAAACGCTTGACACGAACCTGCATTCAAAAAAAAATTAATATATCATTAATATGTTTACGACGGTTGTAAGACTGTTGTAAACAATGTTCTTTGATCAGTATTTTAAATTCTACTTTGGTTGTAACCCTTTTAATGTTTGAACTATGGGAGTAATCAAATCATATATACAACAGTTTGCGATTAATTTGTTTTAACAGTCAGGTTGCCTTTCCTTCCTGTACCACAACAGATTGCTCACAGACAGTAACATCACTGTCGTAGTGTTGCCTTTTGGTAGGATTCGGAAGAAAAAAAACATTTGATCATACATCTATATTTTCATTGGACGGACGTCAAGTCTGGCCAAACACAGTTAGTCATGCTTTTGCTCTTGGTATGTTTTTATTTTATCATAGCAAGTAAGATTGTATATGTATGTAATTTAAGAGCTTTGCATGGAGTTGGGCAAAACAGTTAGAACAAGACAGGGGATGGAACCAGTACGTGTTGGTAACATTCAGATGTTTGGAGTTAGCTATGGAGGCTGATTTCTGCAATTTTGTTAGAAGACCAAGGTAAGTAGATAAAAAAATGACCATGCTAGAAATTATTATCTTTCCCACGAGCAAAGATAAAACAAATACCCGAATGGAACTCCTTTTTTATTGTCATCACACAATTACCTCCCTTGTTGAAGACCGTCGGCTGTAGCATCATGGTAATCTAGCTTGTCTTGTGGCAATATTAAGCGCGCGCATATCCATGACAACCACGAATTATCACGTATCTATGCGCATTTATTTGCACTACTCACAAAACAGTTCCAGCGAAAAAATACATTTTTACTTTATTTTGTTTAACTGGGGTGTGATAAAAAGCATCTATCAAAGCCGCTCGTGTAAGATAAGCTCGTCCAAACCCTCGCGCAGAGTGTTTTACGGAAACTCGGGAAACCTCGTTTCCGTAAAACACTCTACGCTTGGGGTTGGATGAACCTTTCTCCCACCTCAGATAAGTAGATCCAATAATTTAACCATGCTAGAAATTCGTTTCTCCCACCTCAGATAAGTAGATCCAATAATTTAACCATGCTAGATATTCTTTTCTTGCCCACGGGCGAAGATAAAATGCCCGTATGGAACTCCTTTTTAACGGTTACCACATTGTAATTACCTCCCTTGTTGAAGACTGCAGCATCAAGGAAATCTTGTCTTATGGTAATATTTAGAACGCTAATTAATTATTTCTCGCTTCAAATGTCACCATAAAAAAGTTCTCACGCACCATTCAAGAAATAATGCTTCATTCTCTTTAGAACTATTTAAAAAGACCGATTTGACTATTAACATATTCTGAATCACTGCGCGAATATCCATGACAACCACGTGCTATCGCATATCAATACGCAATTATTTTCACTAAGAACAAAAGAGTTCCAGCAAAAAATACATTTTTACTTAATTTTGTTTAACTGAGGTGGGAGAAAAAGCATCTACCATAGCCGCTCGTGTAAGATAGGTTCATTCCGACCCGAGCGTAGGGTGTTTTGCGGAAACGAGGTTTATCTTACACTCACGGCCATGGAAGATACTTATAATCTTGCCCACGGGCGAAGATAAATGCCCGTATGGAACTCGTTTTTAATGGTCACCACATTGTAGTTACCTCCCTTGTTAAAGAAAGTCGTCTGTAGCATCATAGAAACCTTGTCTTGTGGCAGTAATTAGAATGCTAATCAACTATTTCTCCCTTCAAATGTCACAATAAAAAAGTTTTCACGCACCGTTCAAGAAATAATGCTCCACTCTCGTCGGAACTATTAAAAAACCGATTTGACTATTAACATAATCTGAATCACTGCGCGCATATCCATGACAACCAGGAATTATCAAATACCCATACGCATTTATGTTCACTACGCAAAAAAGAGTTCCAGCAAAAAATACTTTTTTACCTAATTTTGTTAAACTGAGGTGGGAGAAAAAGCATCTAACATAACCTCTCGTGTAAGGTAGGTTCATCCCGACCGTCGCGCAGGGTGTTTTGCGGAAACTCGGTAAACCTCGTTTCCGCAAAACAACCTACGCTCGGGTCGGAATGAACCTATCTCACACTCTCGGTCATGGAAGATACTTATAATCTTACACTCTTGGCCATGGACGATACGTATCGTCTAAGGTGGGAAAAAAATAGATCCAAATAGTTTGGTCATTCTGGAAAGGTTTATCATGCCCACGGGCAAAGATAAATATGTACCCGTATGAAACTTCTTTTTTATTGCCATCATGCCATTATCTCCCTTGCTGAAGACTATCGTCTCTAGCACCATGGAACTTTGTCCTGTGGCAATATTTAGAATCAAAATAAATAATTTCTCGCTCTAAATGGCGCCAAAAAAAGTTTTCACGCCCCATTCAAGAAATAATGCCTCACTTTCCTCAGAACTATTTAAAGAAGGATTTGACTACACTGTATTTACATGATCTGAATCACCGCGCATATCCATTCTGGGCGCCGACTATATTTGATATTACTTTAGAAATGTTCCAATTTAGGGACTAGTTCATAAATTGCAGAACAATGCTTTCAATAGTTTAGTGATAAAATATGAAGTTTTTGTATTTTTTATAAAACTTTACTCTTTAATTGATAATGAAACCTTAAATTATAATAGCCCTGCTTATCATTTTGAAAACTTTGATTTTAAATACCAACTCAATCTTATAGGAATGACGTCACCATTACGTCATATGTACTTCCGTTGTGTGGAAAATTCTCAATAAAAAAAAAATGTTCTTATGATTGATAGACATGTTTTCACATGCTCAATACACTGTAAATCAAAACTATCATTATTCCTAAAACTTGTATACCTTAAGT
Source organism: Mya arenaria (assembly GCF_026914265.1). NCBI lineage: Eukaryota > Metazoa > Mollusca > Bivalvia > Myida > Myidae > Mya > Mya arenaria. Next base: position 64,335,151 of record NC_069130.1, on the reverse strand, counting down.
ATCTATTCTTGCTTGATTTATCATTTAGAGTAGAGATTAAAGCATAAACCGCTGCCCTATAGTTGAATGGTCATTTTGGAAGAACTGTCATGGCGGACGGTGCAATTTTTAGAGTTTGTTTTTCAAGTGGAGTGATTTTCTTAGGAATAACTTGACCCCCCTTTTTTATTGGCTTAAAATGTAATTTAAAGCTTGTACTTTAAGAATATATGTGGTTATCATAGCCTGCATTCGCTCGAAATGCCTTAAAATGTTGTCTAAAAATTATAATTTTACATTGAATTATATAGGGAAAAACAATGGTGGTGTGTAACCATAACAACTCGGCCATCTCCGAGATAGATACAGGCCGAGGTGTTCCGATTGATATCAATAGATGAAGGTTACACGGTACTATTACAATATCCATTATGTTTGTAAACCTCCTACGCAGTAGTCTCCCTTGGTGACAGCAAAAATGCCGAGTTCTGAAAATATAACCTTGAGCTTAATTGTTTGTTTTGAAAATGTTATTCGAAAGAATGAACTCCAGATATTTCCCTCTTGATGTATATTATTGTTTATCCCCGTTCTATATACTCATATGAGTGAAATGTGTTACAAAAAAATATACAAATATAAAGCAAGAAATTAACATAACATGCCGGTACAAATAAAAGTTGAATTTCATGTTATTGAAATATATGTTCTAGACCATATTTCTTCCGAAGAAACGTATGTATATTTTTGTTGTAATTTAGTTTTAACCGGAGGATTAGCTTGGGAAAACCCCCAGAATATCTATAATTCCGGGCTAAAACTATTGTAACAATATTATAATATTAACCATAATGTCCTTCAAGCATATGTACACCCAACATAAAAACAAATATTATCATTGAAATAATAACTATTTTTGGTTATCTGCATGCACGTTTTTCTTCTAATTTCATTGCGCCGACTTGAGGCTATGCATCAACTTTTTTCTTGTCACATATTTATACGCACATTAGTTTCACTACGCACAAGAGAGTTCCAGCGTAAAAATACATACACTGCCTTGAGAAGTGATTATTGCTTAGTACATAAGTCTAAATGATTAATAAACACCTGACATATGCCGGGCACTTATCGTTTAGACGTATGCACTTAGCAGTCGATTTAGGGCGACTGAAAGTTGTAAACATAGACAAATGCGGTAGTCATTTACAATTGTATGATATTAATATTTGTCATTGCCAACTTTGGAGCTTATCAGGGTAACGACAGTCTCTATCGATTTCTCCTCTCAGTGCAATAGTAGCGTTAAGATACGCTAGTTTAGCACTTATTTATCTACTGGACGCAGTGTAAGATCAGGACAGATAAGAAACATAGAATTTATGAGGGTCATAAAGTTGACCCGTCCTTTTATTATAAGTTGCGATAGAAAATTTCAGTTTTGGACGATTTTAGATTTAGCCATAATTAGGTAGAGCTGTTCTATAGGGGTAACGTTAGTTGATAAAGTACTGAAATATCAAATCATCTCTGATAAACCTACTTCTTTTACAAATTACATTCCGTGTTTTTTTTTTGTTGAAATTTATAATTGATCGTTTCTCAAGACATTTAATTGGGGCTGTTACCACACTTTTATTTTACCAGTTTGGTATTTTTTCTAATAGCAGTGTAACACAAAATTGTGTGTAAAATTTCGGCTAGGAACAGCAAGAATGAAATATTAACTGCAGTTGCTATCATTTAGCACCGGTCTTTAACGATACAAGTCAAGTAAAATGTCATTAATGTTGTATTGACAATAAGACAGGTATACCATTTTATTCCATAACAACACGTTGATTAAATGGTATTTTGACACGTTATGAAAACCAAGTGCACTCGTTACTAAAAATATGCTGACAACATTTCATGTAAGACATTTTTGGCCTAATCAAAATTATTATATTTACGCTAAATTTATGAACATGTTTGGTTGAGTGCAAAATGGTAGACCAAATGTTTACCATTAAGGATTAGAACATGAGCAATACTAATGACCATATTGACTCGATGTAGATATGTAAATTATTATCTTTGAATACCCTTATTTATGTTTCATAGCCCATATGTATTTCCAAAATTGCCAATGAAAATTGAAATATTAATGTTTTATAAGAAAAGTGTTACGTTTTAACTGTCTGTAATAGTGTTGGGAATATTTTTTTCTAAATATATTACTTTCTTTTTTTTACACAAAAACAATATATGACATTTCTTATCTACTAATGTAAATTAATTTCAATTAAATAATGATGATAAAAGGGAAAACAAATCCGAAATAGTTATGGAATAATTTTATTGCTATAAATGACAAACTTCGTTGTACATGTCACACCAAGTGTCATAACCTTGCCGATGGATTATTTCTATCCTGCTGTGAATACGCCGCGGGGTGGGCCATAAAACCATTATAGTACAGTTGAATACACAATATCTGGGCACCGATTTTCTACCAATTTTACATAAATGTTCAAAAAGGACCAAAAGATATTTAAAAATTCCTTATTTCGAAAAGTGCATTTGAAAGAGAAAAAAATTCTGCATCGTAATCCGCTGGAAGCTAAGCGATCGGATGTCTATAATAACTTTAAATAGCAAAACAATTTTTAGCTCCTTCTTATTTCAGTGTAACTTTTAATGACCAACAAAACCCTTAAAAAGGACCAAATGTAAAAATCATACAATTAATACAAAACCATCATCTTCAAGGGCAAGAATTATACTAACATATATGTAGGAAGTAAGTTGATCTGTTGAAAGACCCAAGTAGTGAGAACTGTTTAACCATATTTTCCCTATATAACTCTATAGGCACTTTCGATTCAGCGGATTTCTCCAAAGTTGGCAATGATGATGTTTGTATGATATTGATATAAGCTATTTATTGAAATTTGTATGATGTTTGTATGATATTGATATTTGTATGATATTAATATGTTTTATGTTCTTTGTATGATATTTGTATGATTTTAACAGATGTATGATAGCTGTATGATATTTGGCAACGTGGGTCTATAACTATCTGAATGTTATGTTCTATTCTGTTTTCATTAAGTCTCTATCGATGTTCAGACTCAACACTCAAAACTGCATAATAAATTTCCTTTTTTCGATATGGGTCCGATTGTTCAAAAACAGTTAACAACGTGATTAACGATATCATTGTTAACTGTTAAACGTGAACTATAATATTGCATGCTCATGTATTGGAATAAAACACTTACAGCTGTTATAGGTTGGAAATACTGAAGATCACAAATGTATCTATTTTCATTCCAGAGCAATAAATATCTAAAAGTTAACAACGATGACGTTATAAACGTTGTTAACCTAAACCATCGGTCTATAGTCCCTTTTGTTGCAGTACTGTATTTATGACGGTAAAGTTGGAAGGTAGTTGGTGGTTGGGGACTAACCGTTTATAAGAAAAACTATTATCCTGGTTTTCAAACATTTTGTTGTCCTTGAAGATGAATGATTGAATGTTGATGATGATATGCATTCGTACAAATCAAATCAGTTTGTTTACAGGCGAAACCAACTGCTCGTGCATCCATTCAATGTTATCATCAATCAAATATCTTTTTAAACGGTTCGACTTTGTAGTACGAACTTCCGGGAAAATTTACACAACAATTATCTGACATTTGTTTTAACAACAATTTTCTGACATTTGTTTTACCTCACCCGCCTTAAAACATTACAACAAACAAACGTGGTATTCAGACTTAATCTAGGTAACGACCCGTCTGCGGGCGAATCAGACTGAGCTCTGGCTGCTAGTGTTGACTGAAAGCCCATGTATCATATCAGAAACTTTAAAACTTGTAAAGCTGTTTTAAACTTATGTTTATTCATATTTGTTTTATTTACACGTTTGACTTTTCCGATTGTTCATTCAGTAAATGGCGATCAGTGTTTAATATTTAGTTATAAGCGGAGTATACGTCTAGTATATAATTGTTTTAAGAAGAATAACACAAATCTGATACACAAACACAAAATTGTAACGAAAACATATTGTATTTGGGAGAGCGAATGCGGGCTTTCATTTATACATGTGTATTGTTACCATAACTAGTTAACCAGTTATTGCATGGAGCCAAAAGTGCATTTATAGCTAATGCACCAGTCAATTGTAACCACGCCACCCCAGGTCCGGGGAATAGCGGGGACTTTGACTTTCGGCCCAGCCAACCCCGGCTAAAATCCCCGCCCTTTGGGATGAACTGATGGTAAAATCCCCGCTAAATGCCCCCGCACCAAAGGGACCTTAGGTCAGGCCCACTTCCTCTATATTTTGCGCGAAGACACCGCATTCACCCGGCACTTCGGGTAAAAACAGGGCCCATTTCTCCGGCTATCCCCGGCATACCCCTGGGCCCGGGGGGCGTGGTTACAATTGACTGGTTCATAAGTGGAATCGTATTACGTTAATCAGTTTGTATGCTACTTATTAAGTGGAATTTGCAAACCATAACTAGTTAACCAGTTGCTGCTTGGGGCCAAAAGTACATTTATAGATAAATGGTAACACGAATCTTATTACGTTAACCAGTTAGTATCTTAATTATTAAGTGGAATTCGCAGACCATAACTAGTTAACCAGGACATGTTTTACAGCCTAAAAGGGTAAAAGGTGGCAGTTATGGGCACTTTTAAACCATGTTTTTACTCTTATGATCTTTATCTTACCAAAAAAGTAACGCGAATATTAACTAGTTAGCTAGATAATTATCGCGAGAATTAACTGGTTAACACGAAACAATTCGCGAATGTTCACAGATTATCTTACGGCAGTTATATGCCACCATAATCTCCAGATATGGATCTCTGCTTCTTGATAAAGTCACCGTAAACATAATTATCTTGGCATCTTTTTATAAATGATTATACGTAATCAATATTCTGTACAACACAGAAGTCGTATTTCCATTGAAGCATTGCTGTCTGGTTTTGCGGCTTCGCCTTTTTCCGTTTCAATATACATAACACAGAGGTATCAAGTTATGAAGTTGTACATTAGATACTTGGACCAGGCCGGATTAAGCGTATTTGTAGTAAGATTGCAATTACATTCTACCATGCATTTAAACGCATATTTTCTCCAACAAATATACTTGAATATTGTTGTATTATTCTTGTTTTTTTGTCCTCTTGTTGTTTTTGGTGGTTTTGTTCCTTACTAAAAAATGACTCTCCCATTGTTTAAAAATAGTATTTTGACAAGAATATAACATAACAGTATGCTCTAACGTCTTATAAGTATCAAATCTAAATAGTTATGTTAAAGATTATGAAGGTAAACATTATCACCAATATAATCCATGTTATAACTGATTTGAGCCTCTATATTTCATTGTCTTTAAAATGCACCGCAATGTGTTCATGTTGTACATGAATTTGAAAAAATAAAACTATTGACTTGACTTGATAAGATGTAAATGCTACGTCACACTGACGTGCGTAATTAAAGCAGTCGATGTTGCGGTCTGGCGGTTTATTGAACCCGTAACCAATGACATTGCGTTACGGTTGTTTGACGTAAACGCCTCAATCTATCATGTTTAACCACTTCTTTATTACGTGGTAATGGTAACGTTTGTATGCTTGAAAAAACGCAACACCTTCAAGTTTGATCATTTATCACATCAACAAAAGGAATTAAATACATGGTTATTTACAATGATATATCTACACGTGTAATGCATTTATTATAAGCCGAAAATTGAATTTCGCGAGAAACATTCAGCCAAAACACTCCAGTTAGCGTAGGGGTCAATTCCCGCTCTTGGTCTATAAGAGTTTAGTTGGTGGTCACGAAGTCGGACTATAGCTAGTGCGTTTCCTCCGGGCACTCCCCCTCCCCAACACGCACACACACAGGACACACTCTCGTGCAGCACCTTTTGCACGGAAGTGACTAAGCATGAGTTGATGTAACGTTCTTTAAAATCGTTGTCAGAAAAAAAGTTTAAACTAAACGAATGACAATTTCAGTTGAATAATCTATTATACGAAGGCTGTCCCAGAATGTCGTAGACAACCACTGACACGTGCTTAGTAAAGGTGTAGATACATGGAAAGTTTGGATTTTTTTCACACAATGCATGCATGTAATTGTTATTAGGTTAAAAACGTAATATTAATAGTAAAATTAAAACAGCACCATAACGGGAGACGCGGAAACCGGAGCATCATCGGTATATGAACGGTTTACAATGTCAGAAATATTTACATTTCACTACGCTGCGAGTAGAGCGAGTAGTTACTGTAATTAAGCACTTAAGCCTAAGGACTACTTTTACGAGTCGTAATTATTTATGCATTAATAAATTATTGTATTGTTATTGATGTTGTTGCTGCTGCTGCTGTTTTTGAATTCACGAACGAGTGATGCACGGCTCGTCGTATGGAGGATATGGCCGAGGTGTTCCGATTTGAGACGCATAAGTGCTTAATTACGCATGCGTGAAGCAATACAAACATGTCAAATACACTGTTTGAACAAATTTTATAAAGCGTTCAGTACACACAACCTATTACATAAACATGCACTAGCTGACAAACCATATAACAGTAAGCAATGATAAATATTTATACACTTAAAAAACTCTTTCATTTTATATTTACGTTGTTCGACCAACAATTCCTCTCAGAAAATTGCCACTAAAAGCCTGGAGCTCAGATTTTCTAACGGGATCCATGGTGGGAAGTGTTGGCCAAGGCGTGGTTGTTGGAAAATCTTCAACAAAACCTGCTGGGAACTGCTGTGCACCTGTAGGCATTGAACCTCCCATCGCTACATCTTGACGTGCTTGCATCGTGGCCGTCCCACTTGACGCTATTCCTTGCATATTGCCAGTATTAACTGGTCGTGAATCTACGACATTTGAAACTTGCGGAAAATCAACGTCTGCTAATTGCATGCCATTATTTACCTGTGCAGGCAGGCCTTCATTGTTGAATGACTTAAGGTCAAACTCTTGCATTGTGTTCCATAATTGTACATTTTGCAGTGCTAAAAACCTTCTGAAACTCTCATGAAAGTCTATATTATTTACATCATTGGCCATGTTCATGGGTACTTCTTTTGGTGGCCCATTTGCAGATATTACTCCACCGTCCGGACTGGATGCACCACCGCCCGTGGATCCTATTTCTATTGGAGTAGTTCTGAATGGCGGTGGAATTTCTTCGTTTGGAGTTCCGACTGGAGCGGTATTAAATACGTTTATATCGTTTTGGAGCGCGTCAAAGAGCTGATTCGCGGCTGCTGAGTCAGAGGGATTTGGTCCTTGATTCGATTGACCAGTAGGGGGTTGTAAAAGTTGAATTTGGTTTTCGATATTGCCTTGTTCAAAGACGTTATTGGCCTGAGGTACATCACGTATGTCAGGTACACCAGGGGCAGGCATTTCAACTGCACCTAATTGTATTGGTCCAAGGGGTATATCTTCTGGGCGTGGATTTATTGGTGTGGGTATTGGTTCTAATGACGTTCCAAATCCAAATTCGTTGCCTTGATTGGGAATGTCATTGTTTGGTGAAAATGGGGCGGCGGGAATGCCTACCCCTTGAGATGGCTCTATTGGACGTTCAAATCCAGATCCGGAACCTTGATTGTGAATGTTGTCAATGGGTGGCGTTATTGGTGGCAGTTTTGCAGGGAAACTGTCCACACTGTGTGTCCCACTTATAGCCGTTTCGGGAACTACAGGTAGTCCCGATATTGGACCATTATTTTGAAAAACGACCTGATCATTTCCCAATGATGGCAGAACGGCAACGTTGGGCTGTGATTGGCCTGCCCCTGTCATTGAAAACCCTGCCCCGAGAAGTGGGTGCTTTTTGAGTACATCCAGGATCCCGGCTGGACCATTGTTCGCGAAGTCTAAGGCCTGCACATTCACATTGGAGTCGGCAACATTTCCCACGAAGCTAGGATTAGTGGGAATGTTTTGCCTAAGGTCATTTGTATTTGAATCGATGAGCACGCTTTCTGAGGCGGATGGACCGTTCGTTTGCATGCACCATTTCTGGATGCAAGTATAGTTATTCGTTTGCATGCAGAGGCCACACATCATGTCAGCTGCGTCCGCGATTACAGGTCTGTGTCCATCTGCAATACAAAGAACGAGGATAAAGACCGGGCGAATTAAGGTACTCGACCTATAGATATGCTATTTGTCTGACGTTTCCTTAGAAGTTTATTTAATATATTGTTATTTTCTAGAAGTTACAAATCATTTCAAAAGGCTATTCCATGATGATGACTGACTCTATGTAATACAATTGACCAAAAACTAAACTAAATTTATCTATACAATGTATTTCATATTGTTTAATGTGTCTCGTCCAGTGAGATACAATCTATAGACGTGACTTGTCCAGTGAGATACCATCTATAGACGTGACTCGTCCAGTCAGATACCATCTGTAGACGTGATTCGTACATTCAGATACCATCTATAGACGTGACTCGTCCAGTGAGATACAATCTATAGACGTGAATCGTCAAGTGAGATACCATCTATTGACGTAAATTGTCCAGTGAGATACCATCTATAGACGTGTCTCGTCCAGTCAGATACCATCTATAGACGTGAATCATCCAGTCAGATACCATCTATAGACGTGACTCTTCCAGTGAGATACAATCTATAGACGTGAATCGTCCAGTCAGATACCATCTATAGACATGACTCGTCCAGTGAGATTCCATCTATAGACGTGAATCGTCAAGTGAGATACCATCTATAGACGTGACTCGTCCAGTGAGATACCATCTATAGACGGGAATCGTCAAGTGAGATACCATCTATTGACGTAAATCGTCCAGTGAGCTACCATCTATAGACGTGTCTCGTCCAGTGAGATACCATCTATAGACGTGAATCGTCCAGTGAGATACCATCTATAGACGTGACTCGTCCAGTGAGATACAATCTATAGACGTGACTCGTCAAGTGAGATACCATCTATAGACGTGTCCCGTTCAGTAAGATACCGCATGTAGACGTGTCTCGTCCAGTGAGATACCATCTATAGACGCGACTCGTCCAGTGATATACCATCTATAGACGTGTTCCGTTCAGTAAGATACCGCATGTAGACGTGTCTCGTCCAGTGAGATACCATCTATAGTCGTGTCTAGTCCAGATTGATACCATCTTTAGACGTGACTCTTCCAGTCAGATACCATCTATAGAGGTGACTCGTCCAGTGAGATACAATCTATAGACGTGAATCGTCAAGTGAGATACCATCTATAGACGTAAATTGTCCAGTGAGATACCATCTAAAGACGTGTCTCGTCCAGTCAGATACCATCTATAGACGTGAATCATCCAGTCAGATACCATCTATAGACGTGACTCTTCCAGTGAGATACATTCTATAGACGTGAATCGTCCAGTCAGATACCATCTATAGACATGACTCGTCCAGTGAGATACCATCTATAGACGTGAATCGTCAAGTGAGATACCATCTATAGACGTGAATCGTCCAGTCAGATACCATCTATAGACATGACTCGTCCAGTGAGATACCATCTATAGACGGGAATCGTCAAGTGAGATACCATCTATAGACGTAAATCGTCCAGTGAGCTACCATCTATAGACGTGTCTCGTCCAGTGAGATACCATCTATAGACGTGAATCGTCCAGTGAGATACCATCTATAGACGTGACTCGTCCAGTGAGATACAATCTATAGACGTGTCCCGTTCAGTAAGATACCGCATGTAGACGTGTCTCGTCCAGTGAGATACCATCTATAGACGCGACTCGTCCAGTGAGATACCATCTATAGACGTGTTCCGTTCAGTAAGATACCGCATGTAGACGTCCAGTAAGCTACCATTCATAGACGTGACTCGTCCAGTGAGCTACCATCTATAGACGTGTCTCGTCCAGTGAGCTACCAGCTATAGACGTGTCTTGTCCAGTGAGCTACCATCTATAGTCGTCTCTCGTCCAGTGAGCTACCATCTAAAGTCGGGACTCGTCCAGTGAGATATCATATATGGACGCGACTCGTCCAGTGAGCTACCATTTATGGACACGACTCGTCATGTGAGCTACCATCGATAGACGCGACTCGTCTTGTGACTATCATCTATAGACGCGACTCGTCCAGTGAGCTACCATCTATAGACGTGTCTCGTCCAGTAAGCTACCATTCATAGACGTGACTCGTCCAGTGAGCTACCATCTATAGACGTGTCTTGTCCAGAGAGCTACCAGCTATAGACGTGTCTTGTCCAGTGAGCTACCATCTGTAGACGTCTCTCGTCCAGTGAGCTACCATCTAAAGACGTGACTCGTCCAGTGAGCTAACATCTATAGACGTGACTCGTTCAGTGAAATACCATCTGTAGACGTGGCTCGTTCAGTTAGGTAAAAGCTGTGCTATGACATGTATATTATATAAGATTGATATAGATTTTTTAAAAATCATTAGTTTATATTATTATTATTAACAATGTCTCGTTCAATTTTACTTTTCTACTTTCAATACTGTTAAACGATTTGTAAATGACGAAATAAAGTAAGATTTACATTGTAGCTCTAAGGTCGATTTCATATAAACTTCAATTGATAATAATAACATAAACTAATGATATATTTTTTAAATCGACCTTAGAGCTACAATGTAAATATCACTTTTATTGCGTCATTAACAAATCGTTTAACAGTATAGAAAGTAGAAAAGTTAACTTACTCAAGTATTTTGCTTTATTGCTTAATGCTAAAAATTGCTTTTTATGTACTGACAATTAATATTGTTAATATTGTTTGGTATATACGTTCTAATTACCAATATAATATTTGTCCACATTTGTCCATTGCCTTCTGGATGTTAATCAAATAAACTTTGAAACTTTGAAATTACATGTCTATATATTAATTATTGATATAGTAATTGTATTGCACACTAATGTGGAAAAGAATCGTATATATGTTATTACTTAAAAAACAAGACATCGTGGAATTTCCTTGTGGTCGACTTACAGATTAAAGCACAAAAGAGACAATGGGAACTTTGTTAAAGTAAACAATGTTGTTAACTGTATTGTTGTTAACTGTCGATTCTTTACTGCCCTGACAGTTTAATGGAAACACTAGTGACCAGCAATATTTCTTACAATATTTGAGACAAGTAATTAGCTGTTTTTGTTTATTTAAATCTATGAGCTAATCATAAACCTTTGTTTTTAAATTAAAAGTAAACAACGATGTCGTTAATTACGTTGTAAACTTAAACAAGTTATGAGCATTCGGCCCTTTGCGTTAAAATGAACTTATAACTTTTCTTAACAATCAAATGTATTTCATTCTTATTTTAAGATTTATACAATGAAGAACGATATGACTATAACATTGGCAACTTCTGAAAATGAATGTAATATAGGTATAATATAAAACTTACAGAAAAGCAGTGGTAAAAGCATTGAGCGTTCACTAGCTTTCAGAGCTATCTTTTGTATCATACCACTATTTAGCAAAAAATAATTTTACATAAAATGTGAAAAGTTTACCTGTAATATCTGGTAATTTTCCGACTTGAGGACCACCATTTGTTTCCTGGGAAACCCCGATAATCTTTTTCGTATCGTGTTGACCGGACAATACAGACCAAGTCGGCTGCTGTTGGAACCCTGGCAGGTGTGGCTTATCAGCACCAGTAGATATTCCTGTATGATGTGTTCCTGGTCGCTTGTGCACTGGCACCGCTTGTGGAAATCCAGGAATTATTTGATGAAGGTTGTTCGTTGGATCGGCCAGCCGTGGGGGAGGTGTACTGAAATTTGGCCGCATTGGTTGAACATGTGCGCCTCCCTGTTGTCCTTGTTGGTTAATTAGTTGCATGTTGTTGGCGACGTTGAACAGCGAGGCCAACATAGGGTGACTTCCGGCCGTAGCTTGTCCAAGTGTTGTAGGTAGAGTAAGGATACATGACAACACAACTAGTGATGTCCATTTGTTCACATGCAGTATCATTTCGTCCATGCTTATGGTATACTTAAATTGATCACAATACTTACACTATAATCTAAATATGTAAAACAAAAGTCCAGAATCAATGCAACGAATGCAATTTAATTCCAAATAAAACACGAACTCTTCAGACCAATACTTCAGTTCGAGTGTCTATTGTGGTGTGTTTATGCCTTCAACTGATTTTAATTTCAATTTCCTCGTGTACTTTATACAAAACATTACAGGGGATCGACAGTTAATTAATGATTAGTTAACGTATTCGTCGCGTTGTATTACGTTGGAGATTCGTCGTCTAGAGTTATTCTTTACACACATTACGGTGTTTCCCATTGATGTTGCGTGATTTATCATTTGTTATTCATAGAGGCAAGACACCAGTTACTGGTTCATTAAACGTGCGCTGTACGGACGCAAACCATGCATGTAAGAAAACGTCAAATCGAATGTCGGTAGTCAAGAAAAAAACCCATATATTTTAATAACATATATAAATATGTGTTTTGTGCAGCCGTTTATGGTAACGGTTGCTTTAAAACTTTATTATGATTTGACAAAACACGGCGTAGATATTAAAAGACTAAAGCACATACGCATATATTTATTCTATATGAAAAAAGAAATAAAAAATACATCAAAACCACACAGCTTTAAGGAAAAATTCTCAAATGAGACACCATTGTAATAGTATAGCAGTGAAATGTTGTTGTTTTCTAGCATGGCAGGGTAAGCAAACACGTAAACTGAACGTAAATGCACGTAAGGACAGTTCCAGGACGGCACAAATAGCGTATAGGGACAGTTCCATGACGGCACGAATAGCGCATAGGGACAGTTCCATGACGGCACGACGGCGCATAGTGACAGTTCAAGGACAGCACGAATAGCGCATAGGGAAAGTTCCATGACGGCACGACGGCACATAGTGACAGTTCAAGGACAGCACGAATAGCGTATAGGGACAGTTCCATGACGGCACGAATAGCGCATAGGGACAGTTCCATGACGGCACGACGGCGCATAGTGTCAGTTCAAGGACAGCACGGATAGCGTATAGGGACAGTTCCATGACGGCACGAATAGCGCATAGGGACATTTCAAGGACGGCACGAATAGCGCATAGGGACATTTCAAGGACGGCACGAATAGCGCATAGGGACATTTCAAGGACGGCACAAATAGCGTATAGGGACAGTTCCATGACGGCACGAATAGCGCATAGGGACAGTTCAAGGACGGCACGAATAGCGCATAGGGACATTTCAAGGACGGCACGAATCGCGCATAAGGAAAGTTCAAAGACGGCACGAATCGCGCATAGGGACAGTTCCATGACGTCAGGAATAGCGCATAGGGACAAATCCATGAAGGGGACAGTTCCATAATGGCACGAATAACGTATAGGGACAGATCCATAATGACACGAATAGCGTATAGGGACAGTTCCATGACGTCAGGAATAGCGCATAGGGACAAATCCATGAAGGGGACAGTTCCATAATGGCACGAATAACGTATAGGGACAGATCCATAATGACACGAATAACATATAGGGACAGTTTCGTAATGACACGAATAACGTATAGGGACAGTTTCGTAATGATACGAATAACGTATAGGGACAGTTCCATAATGACACGAATAACGCATAGGGACAGATCCATGATGGCACGAATAACGTATAGGGACAGTTCCATAATGGCACGAATAACGTATAGGCACAGTTCCATAATGACACGAATAACGCATAGGGACAGTTCCATGATGGCACGAATAACGTATAGGGACAGATCCATGATGGCACGAATAACGTATAGGGACAGATCCATGATGGCACGAATAACGTATAGGGACAGATCCATGATGGCACGAATAGCGTATAGGGACAGTTCCATATAGTCTGAACAACTGATACGGACAGTTCGACGATGACACGAAACAAGTATAAACCCAGTATAGGGGCATAACGTAAGGGTAAAAAATAGACCCAGGTCATTCCCGGCCAATGTGTTTGGTATCATCACTATTTTATCACCCTATCCATCATTCACAGCTTATGTACGCAATGCACATGGATTGTAACACTTCAAAAATCATGGCATTAAAATACATATAATGTGAAGTAATATGTGTGAGCGTTTTCATTTTATTTCATTCTTGACAATGGCATGTAATCATACGAAACAAAACATAGATATAATGGTCAACACATTCTTTATCATCATATTTCCCCAGACTACATAATGGATGCTTTGGTCAAGGTGTATATATTTCGGAACTAGCATTAACTAAAGGTTTTTTTTCCTTACAATTTAAAAGATAAGCAGCGCTTTTACAATCATAATCCTATGCATCTATTACTGCTAACTAGTGGAATACAAACAGCTCATTGGCTTATCAGTGTTCCAGAAAAAAGAAACAATCAATAAGGAATTGTAATGCTTTTATGAAAAGAGATTTTTTAACAAACTTGAACCATGAAGATGGGGCAAATGATGTGATAGACGAGGTTGCAAGTGCAGCTGTCAGATATAAATATTAAAAGGTGATAAATATAAACCATGGCTGTTTTGAGTTTTAAGAACTTTGAAAACTGTTATCCCTTGGTGTCCTGCCCTGTGCCATTCTTGAAAAGAAAAATAATCTTTAATTTATCTTTATTCAAAAGTTAAACTTTGAATGAATTGGCATAAACATGTCTTTCCGATGCATGTAAACAATCGATGCATGTAAACAATCGTCTAGCAGGACATTTGATATGTAGCATAATAGCATTTCATTATTTATTACCCTATGGGAATATGAGAAAAGCGATTCGTTAATACTTGAGACTTATAGTACATGATGCACTCGATACAGTATTATTGTATGTTGAATATAGTTTGGATTGATCAGAAATATTCCACATAAACTATACTAATTGTAAGAACATGATATTAGAACTAAAGTTTTTACGTTCTAAGTAGAAGAAATTGTTATTAGATTATGATAAAGAAAATTGCAATTCTATTTAAGAAAGCACGCCATTTTGGTAATAATATCAAAAAGCAACTTCTAGCACCTTTTATTCAGCAGTTTTTAATGTTAAATTGATGTAGTTTGGTTGGGAATTATACAATAACAAATTTATTTATGCCCTTTTATAGTACACACTCTTTTTCAAATTTGGTCATTACTCTTTCCTTAATCTATATATCCATACCAGTAAAAATGTAGCACCCATTATTACAGTGTACACTCTATATGCATGAAAAATAAAGATCAACAGAACGTATGTTCAGAGGACAAATTGTTAAATCTAACTAAAACATGACTTATGTGTCACTCATAAACATCAACTTCAACACATATATATATATATATATATACATGTATAGACATCAATCTGCAAGAGGCACTCCTTACATTGAATGAGATGCTCCTAACACCCCCCCCCCATGAGATGATCCTAACATCCCCATGAGATACTCCTAACACTGCATGAGATACTCCTAACCCTGCATGAGATGATCCTAACACTGCATAAGATGCTCCTAACACTGTATGAGATACTCCTAACCCTGCATGAGATGTTCCTAACACTGCATAAGATGCTCCTAACACTGCATGAGATACTCCTAACACTGCATGAGATGATCCTAACACTGCATGAGATGCTCCTAACACTGCATGAGATACTCCTAACCCTGCATGAGATACTCCTAACCCTGCATGAGATGTTCCTAACACTGCATAAGATGCTCCTAACACTGCATGAGATACTCCTAACACTGCATGAGATGCTCCTAACACTACATAAGATACTCTTAACCCTGCATGAGATGTTCCTAACACTGCATAAGATGCTCCTAACACTGCATGAGATACTCCTAACACTGCATGAGATGCTCCTAACACTACATAAGATACTCCTAACCCTGCATGAGATGTTGCTAACACTGCATAAGATGCTCCTAACACTGCATGAGATACTCCTAACACTGCATGAGATGCTCCTAACACTGCATAAGATGCTCCTTACACTGCATGAGATGCTCCTAACACTGCATGAGATGCTCCTAACACTGCATGAGATGATCCTTACACTCCATGATATGATCCTAACACTGCATGAGATACTCCTAACACTCCATGAGCTGATGCTGACACTGCATAAGATGCTCCTAACACTGCATGAGATACTCCTATCACTCCATGAGCTGATGCTGACACTGCATAAGATGCCCCTAACACTGCATGATATACTCCTATCACTCCATGAGCTGATGCTAACACTGCATAAGATTCTCCTAACACTGCATGAGATACTCCTATCACCCCATGAGATTATCCTAACACCCCATGAGTTGCTCCTAACACTGCATGAGCTGATGCTAACACTGCATAAGATGCTCCTAACACTGCATGAGATTATCCTAACATCCCATGAGATGCTCCTAACACTGCATGAGATGATCAAAACACTGCATAAGATGCTCCCAACACTGCACAAGATACTCCTATCACCCCATGAGATGATCCTAACACTACATAAAATGCTCTTAACAACAATACTGCCTTAGTTCATTAATGCATAGGGAAACAATAAAGCTATAACATTGAATAGCAAGCCCTGTAACTGGCTTCTGGAAATGCCCTTGGGTCAGATTTTTCGATGGATCAGAAACACATTAAAGATATAATCAATGAAACACATGGCATATTAACCATTTATACATATAACAGAAAAAAAACTGTTAAGCAAGCTAACAGAGACAAAAAATAAAAGAATATTGATTTCTCCTTAAAATATAAAGAAATAACACCAGTATGGTTTAGTTACAGAACAATTACTAGTATATTCAATTTAGTTATATGCTCAGCAAAAACATACTTAATATTTTGTCTGCTTGACAAAACATGAGAATAACATTGAAAAACAACAACAATCTTTAAACTAACTAATTGTTCAGTTATATTAAACATATATGATCTGAAAACATGATTTAAAATTGCAAAACATACTGGTAAATCATATACAGATATTCCGTACTATGAACTATACAAAATAGTTTGGCCAAAAAAGACAGTCAAACAATGAAATAATCATACTGACATATATGAATGTACAAAAAGTATCTTAATCAACACGTTATACCCGGTACATGTTATATATTATGTACAGTTTTGATCTCTAAGTGATTTATTTGGAATGTATCTTGAATAGTTGATATACCATCCAACATTAAAATCAAACCACAGCATCATACTATCTATGTATTATGCTTAAGTTTATTCATATTCATTTTTCAGATACAAGGTCAAAATTATATCAAATGGCATTTAACCTCTTTGAATTTGTCTGAGCATTCAGGCATTTCTTAAACATTTCCTTTAAATAAGTATACTCTTAACAATACAAAAGCTTCAAGGCATTTTTGTTTGAGAATCTAACTAGCGTCCTTGACCTTAGCATTACAATGATGATCCCTGACCTCTAGGTATATGGCAAGCTCATGAGCTTTACAAGAAACAACAAACCTTATACATGATTATTTAAACTCTTCAAGGGTTTTATCTCAAAAGTTATAAAATGCCCTTGAACATAACTAGTTGATTATCTTTGACCTATGTGTCTAATAATATTTCAATATTTACCTTACAACAAATTTATCTTAAGGGACTGAAAGCAGTCTGATCTATGTTAATATCTAAACATTTTTAACAGTTTTAATTTCTCTACAAATGTGTTCTTAAACCTGCAGAAGTTGTCAAGAGTTATCTAAAAATCAGAAGAAATCAAGTATCAAAGTTGTATTTATTTAAAATGTTGTCAAAACCTGTCTAGCACTGTGTGGAAATTGGACAGTTATGTGAATCTATTTAGACCTCACGATATACACTAGCTGAGAGCAGGGTGTTATGGGATAATTTGCTTTGGTCCTTTGGATGAACTAATTTTTGCTATAGATAATGAGTCATTATGGATACATATTACTATTAGACATAACACATTTAAAGTATTGTTGATGTATGCATACCTGAAACTTACAACTTGTATATGTTTTAATATGATATTGTAACTCTTTTTAGGTCCTTTCAATCTCAAATAAACAAAATGTTAAACAAGAAAAATAAAAGATAAACAAACAGAAAATTTATATCATGAATAAATTTCCATGTCAATATGTTGATCTTTCCCCTCTATGTCTGTTGAAGAAGTCCTTGACCTTCATCTATTGATCTTTGACCTCTATGAGTGTTGAAGAAGTCCTTGAACACAATCTGCTGCCCTCTGACCTCTAGGTCTGTGGCAGAACTTTAGGTCACTTATTGTTGAGCAACAAACTAGAGCCAATTTGATACGGAATAATTTAGTTCAACATTAGCTTTAAGGTGAAAGAAATGTCCTTGACCTTGACATCAGGTTGCTGACCCCTGACCTCTGTGTCTATGGCAGAACTCGGAACCATTAGTGCAGCCTGACCGACAGGGAGTGCCTGTCTTTGTGATCCCCTGGCAATAGGAGCGATTTGTGGATGAAGATCCCCTGTAAAACAAACAAGAAATTCTTATTTTCAATCCTAAGTGTGTGTGTGTGTGGGGGGGGATTTATCAATGCCTCTTTTATCAATAATTCACTTACTATAAATCCAAGTTAACATTGTTTAGACTATGACCAGAAACAACATCTATATTTAATCAAGATATGCAGCAAACAACTTCCAACCAATCAAAGAGCTTTCATAGAAGTGACGAATACCCCAACATGCCACCTAGACACAGAAACAGTAAACTTTTTCAATATGGTTAATTATAATCACATATGCTTTCTTTGAGTGTCTGTTCATATGCATGTAATAAAACAATTTTAAAAGCAGACTTCAAATTAATACCAAGGCACTCAAATGCAATATCTAGCCTCCAATGAATCGCTGGAGCAAATTTATACTCAAGTCATATTTTGCAACAATATATTGGCTATTATCTTGTTAATTGGCTGTTGTTAATTCCCTATAAAGTTTATTTCAGCATAGAGGTCACTTTAACTAGTGTTATAACCCCAGTTCTATCCATTTAACATGTATAATAACCATTGTATTTAAGTTCATCATGTTGCTTTTTCAGAATTCAGCCCCAGAGTTGAGAAAAAAACACTTATAATATACTAGTACCTTGATGCAGGTCTGTGGGGTGTCGAATGGCGGAACCTTGCGCCACTGTTGTTTCTTGTTTCTGACATATCAAATTCACTGACTGACGTGTTCTCATCAAGATTCTCTAAATATCTTTTCACCTTCGCTATATCATCTCTCTGCTGTAATGATAAAAAACAAAACAAATATATACAATAGTGGAGAGCTTTATAGGCAAGGACAACTTTATTAGCATAAATTCTTTGAGAGACTGGATTGCATGTACTTTACAAGATATGAAAATCGTATCACATAGATTCACAGTTTTCAATCTTCGTCTAAAACACCCACAATATCATGAAATGGTCATTGTGTCTAATAATGTTTGACAAGCAACTGGCTCTCAAAGGTACATGTAGTCTCTTGGGTTCAGTATTATGTATCGTTGTATCATGACTTTAATATGACTCTATCACTGTAAAACCCTTCTGCCATCCAAAATGGGTGGTAAAAGGCATTTAGGTTTGTTCAAATTTGCCTTGGTTTACCTTAGTTGTTGTTGTCAATATCATTCATCAATGTGTCTTTGCAAAAAATGTCATGTCAGTTTAAATCATATACTGCAGAACTTGTATCCAATGTATTATGTGATAAGTAAGAGTACATTGTTTATAATATTCCAATATGAAACAAGAGGGGTGCCCAGTGGGGGAGGTTTCAACCGTAATTGAGAGCTCTGTTTTATTAGTCTAATACCAATTCATACATCAATAATAGGGATGCAAACGAATGTCAAAATTGATATTCGAATATTCGGTAATTCTTTCGATCGAATATTCAATTACCAAAATGAATATTTAAGAAATGTAGTAAACTACTATTATCGCTACAGTTATAGCCAGTACACGCGACAGACGCTAAATTTTCCCAAAATTAGCC
This sequence comes from Mya arenaria, assembly GCF_026914265.1. NCBI lineage: Eukaryota > Metazoa > Mollusca > Bivalvia > Myida > Myidae > Mya > Mya arenaria. The sequence goes on along the minus strand of NC_069130.1, from coordinate 64,315,068 downwards.
TCTGAAACTCCCCAATTCAAAGAAAATAAATCCTACAAAAAGCAAAATATTCTGAACAAACAAAAATCCAAATTATTTTCAAATCAACAGCATTCATAATTATTTGTAAACAATTCCATGATCCTAAATTCCCGGTTGAATGTGGTGATGCACCAACGGATGATCGTTGTGTAGGAGGAGCAGCTTCCTCTGGGATAGATCTCTACTAATTATTACTATAAAAGCCAAATCTAATCGGGAATTAGTTATAAATAAAACGTAAATAACCCTGAATTTTGACACATCTATAATACAACAATGTCCAAGAACGATATTCTATACAGTTAAATTTTAAAGCATGAACGTTATATTGAAAGATGGTAAACAGTTAAGGGCACATAACTAGCACATGTCATTGATATCATGACAGTGATTTAAGCTATATTGCACAGCTTATTGGCAGCCATGACACCACTTTGGTGGCTGATTCTGTATATCCATTATTGGCATGGTCATTAAAATTTACCGAATATAATTGAAACTTGTTTGATGTCACTTGTCTAGATTTCTTCAAATTACGGTGCTGTTTATAGTCCCCGACAATATGTCCCTTATTAACATGAGACGCGTGTATAGTGTCATCACGTCACGCCTCTGGCATTAGGGATCAATCGTTGTAAAAACAAGACAAGCGTATTATATGTACAACAACACAGTTGTAGGTAAAAGGTTCATTTTTTAAACAAAAAACAATGAATATTCAAATACCGATTTTGACATTCGAATATCAAATGTTAGATTGAATATTCGAATATTCGTTTACATCCCTAATCAATAATAATCCCTAGTTAAGAATTTAAAATTTTGGTATCCTTTAATTATATAGCAATTCAAAATAAGCAATATCTACTGCATGTTCTGGAGAAATGGAGTACTACACCCAGATTCACAAAAGATAAGTGTGTTGCAGATGACCACATATGTGAAACACTGGGTACTGGGTGAGAGCAAACAGTTGTTTTACCAAAGTGGATATAAAAATGTACTTGATTCACCAGAAGTGAGAAAAAAGGCTAAGCCTGCATGATTTACAAACAGTAATTATAAGCACCAACCATTGTAACTGTAGATGAGTCTGGTCTAGCCTGCTCCGGACGTCTGTATGGTGTGAACGCACTGGTGGATGGACGGTCAAGGTGGCTGGAGTGGTCAGCTGTTTTACTTGACCGGTCACCTCTTGGCCCTGGTGAGGTTTCTGATGCAACACTCTCATTTACTGCAACAAAATGAAGGCTTATTGAGTGATGAATGCCTTCAATTTTCATTTCAGTTTACAACCATTTTGCACCAAGGTGAAGCATTTGATGAGTTTTTTAGATATCTGAATGAAAAACAAGAGCTGTCACAGCATGTGACGAATGCCCCCGAATGTGACATTGACCTACGAACAAGGTCAGTACATGAAAAGTTGATCTTGCCTTTACGTGTCAAATACATATGGCAAGTTATTTTAAATTGCCTCTGAACATAAAAAATACCACCTATACTTGACAACCTACACTGTTATGTCCTTATATTCAGAATTCCCTTGTGAATAAACACTTAGTGTATCTTTCACCTTAGAGGTAGGGACATGGGTCTTGCACATGACAGGTCATCTTGGTATGTGGAACACATGTAGCAAGTGATTTTAAAATCTGTCCATACAAGGGAAAGTAACAGCCCGGACATGACAACCTATACCCTACGTCCTTGTATGCAGCACTCCATTGTGAATAAACACTAAGTGTGACCTTGAACTTTGAGGTAGGGACACGGGTCTTGCACGCGACACGTCGTCTTGGTATGTGGAACACATGTGGCAAGTTATTTTAAAATCTGTCCTTACAAGAGAAAGTTACAGCCCGGACACGACAACCTATACTCTAAGTCCTTATATGCAGCACTCCATTGTGAATAAACACTAAGTGTGACCTTCACCTTTAAGGTAGGGACACGGGTCTTGCACGCGACACGTCGTCTTGGTATGTGGAACACATGTGGCAAGTTATTTTAAAATCTGTCCATACAAGAGAAAGTTACAGGGCCGGACGGATGGACGGACGGACGGTGCGATTTTAATATGCCCACCTTCGGGGGCATAAAAAACCCTGATATCTAACAAGATTCCTGTAAACAGATGCCACTCCATGTACACTTTTTCTCAGTCAATTAAATGTCAACTCAGCAAATCTAAGTCACCATTCAAAAGTTGTATTGTCACTAGTATTTTAAATTGGTCCATTGTTTCGTGTGACTATTGATTTTTCCACCATTGGACACACAACCAAAACACTTTTCCGGTGTACATGCAAGAATAACCATTCTTCTCATGATGTAACTTCACCTGTGGAAATAACTTCATAACTGTACAGGTGTTATTTGTCATGAGACCAGTGCTGCAAAAATCACTTTTTCAACCATATTGTACCATAGATGAGTCTCGCACATTGATGCACCAATTTAAATTATAGAATGTAAAAGAAAAGGAAAAACTATACAATAAGTTTTATCATGCTTGAAACTAAAGGTCACATAAGTCTGTGTGTTGCTCACCTCATATGGAACTCTGGTCATGGCATTTCTATTGTGTTCTTTAGATATATCTTTGATTTGAGCTTTGTTTTCGCTTGAAATAACTTTTATTTAATCTTGACCTAGTTTTGATGAAGATGATCGACTCTCATGCTACAAAGATATTAAACCTTTTAGTGTAAGTTCACAGGATTTTTCTATGAATTGATCTTATATGACCCATATTCAAACCTAGATTTCCCTAAGACAATCATTTTAAAAAAGTTGTATTCGGCCTCTATTGCATACAAATGGTTAATCTAAGATTTGACCTAATGACCTATTTTTTCTTGTTTGAAACTTCATCAAATCAATCATTCTGATCAACTTTCACAAATATCAGATAGAAAACAGTCTCGGTTGCATTAATAAGGTTTTCTTAAATTTGACCAAGAGACCTTGTTTTTGACCCAAGCTGACCAATAGTTGAACTTGATTGAAACTTCATTAAGAAAATCATTCTAAAAAAAAAAGAGGAAATCTTTTATTTTTACTGTGATTTAAAATGTTACCTGACATAACATTAATAAATAACGCTAAAGCGTTTTGGTGAAGTGTATGAAAACCAACTTTTTAAAGTCAAATCTAAGTAAATTTGAAAGTAAAAGGTATGCAAGTAAAACCACCCCCTTTCGCACATGCCCTTGAGTCAGACGTTTACATCCACACTAAAAAAACATAAAGATACTTAAATTTGTTTCTACCTACTAAGGAATTAACAAGCCCACAAAATACTTACAAGAGTGATACAGTCTACCAAGGTTGGTTGTCAGCTGCTTTATTTCCACTGGTGAGAGAGGTATATCATGAGGGGAACCAGCAGTGGTGGTGTCAGGTGACTGGTTAGTCTCTTCTGCATCCTGAGAACCAGTCTGGCCTGGAGCAGGCAGGGAGCCGGACAGGAAATATGGCGGATCTGAGGCTGAATTCTGTCTGTGTTTTCTCTTCCACCAGATGTATACATAATTTACTGTAAGAGAATGCAATAAACCAATTATAATAGTTATCCAATGTACAAGTATGTGTAGTTTGGATTCTTCGTGACCCCATTATCATTTTGGGGTGATTTTAAACTATCTTGAAAAAAATATTACAAACAAGATTTTTTGGCTTTGAAAGATTGCAAAATATGCCGATTCACAATGATTAATTAGAAGTTGAACTAAGCACAAAAAAACAAGCTCAAACAACTTAATTTATAATTCATGTTTTAGCCATTTACTTGCATTACTCAGCAAGAATGATACCAAAATAGTATGCAGTCACCAGGCAGCAACATTTAACATTATTTAGCCATTATTATAGCTCAATCAAATGACAGGCTTATACATGTAAACCTGATACCTTTAACCACATTCACATTCATCAGAGGTTTGATAATGATAAATCTAACGCATACACATAGCACCGTCACTCTGGTGAACGAGAATGCTTCAACCACTACATCGGTCTCAACGTATTAAATCTCAATTAAAGGGTTGTTTGGCCTACATTGATTTGACATGACAATAATAATAACTGTTCTTATATAAGCCACCAGCCCTCTTGAAACGTAATTATATACAATCTAATATATTTATACCATAAACCAGCTTATTGCCCCAGCAAGCAGATGAAAACAGACGGTGATGGGGCACAGCTCAGATTATTAACTTATTAACTATTAGATTTAGAAAGTGTCCCTTAGTGTTGTTTCCATCGAAAACTGAGGTCTCCCCTTACTTAAGGGAGATAACCGCCAGCTACTGGGAAATAAAAGCCCCAGAGTTATAATTCTTGCACTGTGTATAAATTCACATTTCCATCTATCAAAGTGTGCATAAGTCAACTTTACCATTATTCTAAATTCCAAGTTTTAATCAATTCCTTGGAGCACTTTCAGAGTTATGCTCAAGACAAAACTTGGATCTAGAATAATTAGAAGAGTAAGAAAAAGAATATGAAGAAAACTAGTGCATACCTCCACAAACAAAGAACAAGAACAGTGTTATAGAAGCGAAGTCTAGACTGTGTCCGCACTGAATCTCCATGGTTGCGTTCAATGAAACTAGTGTAAACAATGCCACCCTCGTTGCTGGTGGAGCCTGAAGGAACGAGGCCGCTAGGGCGGCAAACAGGAAGTAGCTTATGTGGAGAGCTCCACAGGTCAAAATGGAGAGTTTGTCATCTGGAATGAAAATGTTAGCTTTATAAATACTGCAAAAAGGAGATATTATTGATATATCACTATCCCTAAGGCTAAGGTCTATTTTCTAGGAATATATGTGTCCTAGTATATATATGTATGTCAAATAATTTATGATTATAGAGTTCTTTAACCAGCACAACCTTTTACTTGAGCTTGCAAAGGAGTAGTGACTATCTGTAGGGTTTAAGCTAGAGTTACTGAAGGGTGCTGCACTCTGTCCTTTTTTGTTAGCACCCTACTATTCTCAGTTAGACCAGAGTGGGCACCCTACTTTCCTACAATTGAAATGCTGAGGAGTGTCAAAATATTGCTTTTCTTTTCATTAAAACTTATAAGACATACATAAAAAGTTTAAAATTAGGCAGTTGAAACCTAATATTAATTCAATTTAACACAATTCCTAACATTCTCTGTCCAATTCAATTTAAGTTCTTGCAGCCTGATATAATGTGCCCTTTTTACCCTCAGCCACATGTCCTTTAAATCCGGGCTAAAACCCTACCTTGCATGCCGGCACATGATATGATTTATTGATTTTCCATTCAAAAAGTGCGCAGCTATCCACCAACATCACGTCAAAAGTAACAACAACAATGTGACACCCTTACTAGCATGGCTACAAACTTGCCTGCGTTACTGGTTTCCAGCGCAGAACAAGACCACACTCTAGCTTTACATCGTGCCACTGAGAGTGATATATAATATATATATATATATATATATATATATATATATATATATATATATATATATATATATATATATATATATATATACAGTTGTAATAACTTCATTTCAAAGTCTTTTGTAAAGTCTTTTTAGAATAAACCTAAACCTGCCTGCCATATGTAGAAGAGTAGAGAACCAGTTGATTCTCTCATCCAGGTGCCTCTGCATCATGTTTACCGTGGCCAGCAGGTTGACGACTGTGGAGTTGATGCGAACCATGTTGGTGTACATGCGCTCATAGTGTCCTACCATCTCTTCATGGTTTTGTAAGAGGTGCTCGGAACTCTGATCTGTGAATAGATGACTCCATTTAATACAACTAATTGGCAGTTTATATGAAACCCTTTGTTTCCAACAACTGTTTGTTGTGGCCAGTGAGTTTTCTCTTTAGGTCCTACAGCAGGCTCTTAAACATTATCTCACAAAATCATTTTTCATTAAAGCTTCTATATAATATTCTTTTAAAACCCATTTAATATATTACCAATCCATATGTCTAAAGTAATTTCATAAGTCATAAGGAAGTCCATAACAATTTTTCTGTTCAATTACCTTCAAACTATAGTGTACATCCAGGGGCTATACGCCAAATTCATCCAAACTTATATCTTATTTAGCCTGTTCAATGCACCATTTGACTATTGTTGTGTATGTGAGAGGTCAGCTTAAATGTTCTCGTGACTGAACAACCTACTTCCTGCTGTGCCAAACCTGCATGCCAGACCCAACCTACCCCCATCACACTAACCACTAAATCCTACCTAGTTTGTTCAAAGCATCATGTGACTTCTGCTGTATATGTGTGAGGTCGGCCACTATTTTCTCATGACTCTCAAACTGGGTTGCCTCTTGTTTCTGCAAGTGTTCTGTGGCTTTATCTGAAATTCAATTTTCATTACCCCCCGGTAAATAAGGGCAATGTTTGTCAGAGTCGTGTGTGATGACCCAAACTGAAGTATAAGACTAGGTTATATATCATGTATAATAAGTTAAGCAAATTCATTTCAAGGTAGAGGGCCCTTTTTACCCTTCTTTGCCATAAATGGTTTCCAGCTTTCTCCACAAGCAACAGACACTGGGTTTTTTCCCGAAATAGCAAAAATCAAACAATTTCAATTTTACTGAACAATGCAAAATATATTAATCCGCAAATATTGTAAATCTCCGGTTGAATTACCTTTAGGATCATTAATCTCTGTAGGACAATCATCAATACTCGCAAAGAGGGGTATTTGATTTACAATATTCTGTATTATCTCACAGCCTCACTCTCAAGAATCATTAAAATGATGTTTCAAAATCCTTGGTTTAATGCTTTGTTGATATTTTACACCATATGTTCTCAAATGTTTGAAAAGGCAAAAACTGAAAAAACATGCTCTTTCCCTACAAAACTGGCTAAGGTATCTTCCCCAAAACTGTAAACAAGGTCTGAGGTATCAACAGACTCCATAGGAATAAGTTTTTTATTATTTAACGATAACTGACTTATAGTTTAATGTAGAAATTCAGGTAAGTGGATTAGTCATTAGTTTGATGTAACAGCCTAATATATAATTTAATGCTGTCACATTTACCGTAGTAAAGGGAATACAATTCTTGGCTCTGATCCGTCTATTTGAAACAATGAACTAGTAATTCTGTGAAGCAATTTGACAATACATTCAGGAAACTACTGGTATATTTACAGTAACACCAGCTGGGGCTGTATTACCAAAGAATCTCTGTAAAATTTTAAAATGCTATATTTCTTGATCAAAATAATGCTTTGAAAAGGAGTTTTCAATTTTTAAAATCTTAGTTATTAGATTAACATGGGATGGAATGGAGAGAATACAACTGCCCTATCACTCACTGTCTACTTATGGATTTAAACATTAAAGGAAATCATTTAATTTAAGGAAAAAGATACAATTTTAATTTATAAATATAATAAAACTGATACTTTTTTATGCTTGGAGAAAACCCTTATCCAGCTTATGTCAATTTATGGTCATACATGATTAACTGGATTGACCGTTTTGTGTGTATACCAGGCACTTGGTTTAGCTACATACCGGTAGCTATTAAAGACTGTATGAACCACCTCTGATATTTATTTTAGTATGGGCTGATCAAGTAACAGATCAATACTGAAAAAGTTGCTATTTTTAAACTTCACTGGAAAACCATACTACAATGTATTTATACATATACACAAAAAAATATTATGGTTTGCTATTTATATAACTTGGATAAAAAGACACTGAGAAATTCTTCTAATGTTTTATTACATAAAAAAGACTCTGGAGAATGGTTCCATATGTATAACATATTATTCTTGTAAAAAAAAATAAAAAAAATTAATATGACAATGTAAAATGAATCCTCGTGTTGTGATACTTTTACTATCTATGAAAACATAATGAGAATGTATGATATGTACATGTTTCTATGTAAATGTACAAGATAGCACTTTGTTTATATAGACTAGTCCAGCATATATAAGCAGACATAGATCACCCTATATATAAGTGGTCCGGATAAAGCTGATTATCAATCATATAATACCCCAGCTCTAGCCATTAGACTACCATGCTGATTTTTTATGAATAAACTAAAACTAATTGTTAATTTGTATACAGATCTAATTACAGATATTATTCATGCATAAGTCTTGTTTCCTAGCCAGAAACTAGTAAAATGGTTGAAATCATTTTCTAACCAATGGGATGACAGTATTTTTCAAATTATTCAAGGTTTAATATCCATATTGAATGACCTTTTATTTGCTGTACTGAAAGGTTAAATTGTCAACACATAGGTCAATAACATTAGGGTATCATATAACAAGCTGCTTTAAACGAAATTTGCACAGGAAGTTTTAATGATTATGTAAATGATCACCATTGATGTGTACTTGAAGAAATATACCATCTCCTAGGCTTAGAGGTTAAGGCGTCTGCCTACGGAGAGGGAGGTAGAAGGTTCGAGTCTCACACGGGGCTTGTTCTGACATGGCCGGTTGCCGACCCAGCTGCTAGTAAAATTAAAGGGTACCAATTGCCTTCCTGCTAGGCGCCTGGCATATGGGCTAGGAATTGGGGTAAAGATGTTCCCGAATGTAGGTGACTCATAAGCCCACGGGCTGGCCCTTAACTAAGAGGGGTGACACTATAATAAACGAACACATTACTTAACATTTTACTTCATATAAAATGTCTAAATTCACATTGCTTCATGGTTTTAACACAAAAACATGTTCAGATATAGAAATGAACGATAAAAACGACAACTGTTAAATAAGGCAGGGCTTTGTCGGAAACTAAATGATTTCAAGCATTCATCCTCAAAATATCGGTAAACAATTACCAATACATATATCATTCAGACTTTTGAGGGCTATACAATATTCTAAAATTTCGGTCTTATCAAACTTCATTTCGTTACGAAAATTCATCTCTCACAGTAAGTGTGGCTTTCTCCTATTCTTTTCAATCATATTCCTTTTCCTTCAATATATTTCAGTCCAACAAGTGGTATAACTTGACAAAAATTCATATCCGAGTTATAAGTCTTACTATACATGTACATGTATGTATTGTCTCTGGTAACATGTGTTCCAACTTAGTATCATATTATTACCTTATTTGAGGTATGGCCATGGTTTTTGGGCTATGAAGACACCAACGCCAATACCAAGGCTATGACAGAACATCGTTTTTGTTCGAAATACAAGCAAGCTAAAAATACTTATTATTGTTACTTACCCAACTTCTCCCTGATATTTTCAGACAAGTCTGCCAGCTCTTTATTTCCGGCAGCTATCATGGCCTTCTCGTGCTTCAACTCCAGCATATTTCCATGTATCTGTTCCAGTACACCATCCTGTGCCGACCTCAGAGTCTGCTGTGTTCCAAGGAGGTCCTTCTGGGACTCGTACAGTTCTCTTACAGTCTGCGATGTCATCTGTTGTAGGTGATCTTGCCCATCCTGAAAAAAGGGAATTCCAGTGTAATTATCATGAAGCTGAAACAGCATAATATAAATATTTGTAACTGTTGAACCAATGGAGAGATCTACTAGTCACATGATAACCCTGGACACACAAATGCATGTAGACTTGGATTCAATATTTTGTTAAACAAAGAAGGTAAATGTCATGGGCAGTGGTTATCCCATTTATGCATCATATCAATTTTATGGGTGGTGCAAAAATCGAGAGTGAGCATTGTTTGCCTGGATAGTTAAGGGTTACACAAACTGATATATAGGTTCTTGGCCCCCTCTTTGTAGCACAAATACAGTCAAAATGATTAAACCTTCACCAAGCCCAATAGAAGAAAATTCTTAAATAATTAACACAATTAAAAATATAATTATACAATCAATAATACAATAAACACAATGGTACATAGACAAGACATTTTAGCAGCTTTAAATACCTGTAGTTCTTTCAGAAACTGCAGTTGTCCATGTGCTGAAGACATGAGCTCATTGACAGTCACCTCAGCCAGTCTGCGGAACTGCTGCTGCTGGGTGGCATAACACAGCGCCCTCGCTCGGTTGTTCACTATCTGGTACGAGTTCCACGTCGTGGAGTCCATATCTTTTGTACATTCTGCCAGCTCCTGCAAATTAATAATGTAATCCATACACAAGTTAATACATTAAGGAGATCTAGACAGACTGCAAACTTCGTTTTCTAAGTATATGTTACAATGTACCACCTCTAGGACAGGGAAATTTGTCTAAATCCCTGGGGTCAGTGATGTTTTCGGCAGTCTGTTTGTTGGCTGGCAGTCTCACTAGTCCTGTCAAAACCCTTCCTGTCTGGAATCAACCACTTTTCTAAGTCCAAATCCTCAATATGCCAAACAAATCCTCCCCAGGGGGGAAAAATATTAATAGTTGCATAATTCTAGTAACTTTTTCAACCATACAATACCTACCATTTCATCTGTGCATGGGTATATTGGTCTCTGTTCCACGGATGACTGACAGTTTAGGAGCTGCACGGCCAGTTTGCCTAGGTCTTCTTCTGACAGATCGCCACATCGCTTCTTTAATTTGTACACTACCTGGTGCGAGAAGAAAGAAAGTTAAAAGTTTAAAAAGTATTAAAATTATTTTATTATGTCCTTTTATTTTGTCCTTAAAATTATAGTGCTTTGTTTAGAATTTCGCTGAATATAATAACAAAAACTGGAGAATTTTTAGGTTAAAACAATACTTTTTTCATAAATAAATGGGATTTCAACTAGCATTATGCTTTGTAGAATTTTTCTATAAAAGTCGAGCAATTAATTGCCTCAATGGTTCAATGGCTGAGCATTTGCACCAGGTGTTGAATGACTCAAGTTCAATCCCTAGTCTAAAATAACTGTAGGTAGACTAAATTTTTTTATCTGTTTTTTAAATGGGGAATCCTTCCCATACAAATTGTTTTTTTTACAATTTCTCGACCAGTTGTTGCCGATCGGGAAAACCGGTATGCCTATAATTTACCGTACCTTATTAAAAGTGTTCAAATATATTTGTTAAAAGCTATGAAACACTTATGAAAATTGATACTTTTAATGTTATTATACATTGATATCAGATTTGGACAAGGTTAACAAGCTGAATTGACCATAAATGTGACATATATTTCAAATAAGTTTTATGCACAAAAAATAAATATTCAACAAACAAATATATATGAGTTTAAGGTGTTTTTTTTCAATCCTTAATGTCAAAATATGACGGTAAATACACCAAACAAATAGTTTTGTATGCAATCTACACATGCAAAACTGTCCATTTGAAGATTTGTTTACCGAATCAACATCATCATCATCATCATCATCATCATCATCATCATCATCATCATCATCATCATCATCATATCATCATCATCATCATCATGACATTATCATCAACTCAAATAATTCACGATGACTGGAGGAAAGAAACTGTTTTGGAAGATGGATGTGCAGGCTCGGATTTGGCTGAACTGTTGATTGTGACCTCTGGTAGACTAAGCCTTGATGAGTTGGGGATCTGGTGTAATATATATATATCCACAATGTTGTAAATGATCTTAAAAAGCATGGTTATTCTCGTGTTCTTGCCCTGTTGTTGGATGGTGTCCTCCTTGAGGTCGATAAACATGCCCGTGTTGCTGCTTATTCGGGCGTAGTCATGTTTCATGAATCATGCAGCGCAAAGTTGGACCATTTCTTGTTAGTTGATGTGACACAGTGAGGGGACCAGACTGATGAGGCGCATTCGACAGAAGATCAAACATACATCTTGAACGCATAAGATATGCACTTTGAGTGCTAGATTTTGTTTTGCCTTATGAAGTGGTGATGGCTGTTTTGGTGATGTTTTCAATTTATTTTTTCCAAGAGAGGTCTAAAGACTCCAAGATATTTGGCATGATCTGCGGTGTTGAGTACTTTGCCATAGAAACTATAGGTGTTAGAGGTTTACTTTTTGTGGAGAAGTGGATGACTTCACATATGTCAGGATTACCATATTTAGGGATAAAAAGAATCCCATCCCATTTAAGTATATCTTTCCCATTTAAGTATATCTTTTATTTTCTACTAGTTCAATCCCCTACCATGACAATACCTGTAATATACCTGTAATACCTGTAATCTTCAGGCCGTAAATTTAGCTTTCGCTATCGTGGCCCCTCTGGTAAATGTCTTCTTTAGTGGTTTCTCGACCGAGTGCGGTTATGTTAACATAAAAACTTTTTTCTATTCCAATGTTCAATGTTAAGCATTGATTTAAACTGGTTTATGGACTTGGCAGAAACAGTCTCTTCACTAAGGGAATTCCAGTACATAATCGATCTCTGACTGAATGAATAAAGTCTTGAATTGTGTTTGCTTTTCTTCTTGACAAATTTGAGATGATGTCCTCTTAGGTCTCCAGACGAAAGAGTGAAGAGATGATCCCATTTTAACTCATCGTGGCCATACACAGACTTATAAATCTGGATCATATCCGCCCTGTCTCGTCTATATTCCAGAGTTGGAATTCCTAAGGCTTTTAGTCTTTGCTCATATGACAAGTCCGATACATCTTTAACTAATTTGGTGGTGCGTCTCTGAACATCCTCTAGTCTTTTTATGTCCTTTTTTAGGTATGGAGACCATACACAAGAGCCATATTCTACAATTGGTCTAATAATTGACTTATAAAGGTTGAGAAACATATCTTTGTTCATGAATTCGAAGGATCTCCATATCATTCCAGTAACTCTGTGTGCTTTGGAAGCAATTTCTGTGATGTGTTCTTCAAAAGTTAGCCTCGAATCAAAAATCACACCTAAGTCCTTTTCTGAAGCAACTGGCTCGACTTTAACGTAGTTTCCATCAATGTCCTGCATAGTGTATCTAGCACAATCATTATTAGACCCAATGTGCATGACCTTGCATTTGCTTGCATTAAAGCTAAGTCGGTCCCTAGACTTACCGAAATACAATTATTTACCGAAAGACGGATAAAATTACCGAAAGACGCATGAAAGTTACCGAAAGACGCCTTCTAATGCATTTATTTTATTGTTTTTATATTAATATTATACAAATACATTACCAAACAAAATTTGAGAGAAAAATATTAAAATATAATGATGTAATAGGCAGTTGAAATTTCAGTGTTCGAGATCGAATTCCGCGTGCCGACTCGCCAACCGAAAGACAGATAAAAGCTTCCAAAATAATCAATTATTCCAATTAATGATGATCTCATAATATTCATATAACTAAAACACACTCATAAAAATGAAAAAGTTCATGAAAATATTTACTTATTGTTCAATTGAATAAAGACAATATGTCAGTGAAATAGTTGTCTCCCTTCGCCAACCGAAAGACGATTTAACGCAGGTAAAAATAACTTATTAGTTGTTGTATTATGGAAATGATTATGAATTTGGATTCAAATAATAGAATTTATATTCTTATGGAAATGTTAGATCAATAAACAGCATTTGAAAGTATTTTGGAATATACCATTCACAAAGTTTGTTCACCTGTCCAATGAGCTAGTTGAAGGTCAATTCAAAGAGTTAAGGTCTGCCATTGTAGGGACACGTACGTCAGAAGACTAGTCCAAATCCATTGCAGACACTGGAAATGCAGGCTATTATTTCTAATGCACCATGTTAATCAAATGTATGTGTCATGTATGTAGAGAAATGATGAAAAATAAAATAAAAATTTAGTATTAAGTTAACTGTATATATTTGTCATGTTCTTACTTCACCTTAAACATATCAATAAATCGTATTTCGGTTGAGAACAGGAGACTACTCTTATTGGCTAAATAAAGGAAATTCTTTTGTCAAAAAAACTCATTATTTCTAGATATTATTTTATAATTTTTGGCTACAATGTGTAAAATCATCAAATATATATGAATATTAAAAATAAATACAATAGCAAGCGTCTTTCGGTAAATTTCTATCACGATTACTCCAGTTTAACCATATCCATAAATCGTATTTCGGTTGACGACGGGAGATAACTCTATTTGACTAAAAAAGGGAAATTCTTTTGTCAATAAAGTCATTATTTCTAAATATTATTTTATAATTTTTGGGTACAATGCGTATAATCATTATATATACAAGATTATTTAAAAATAAATGCATTAGAAGGCGTCTTTCGGTAACTTTCATGCGTATTTCGGTAATTTTATCCGTCTTTCGGTAAATAATCGTATTTCGGTAAGTCTAGGGACCCAAGCTAAGTTTACTTTCAGTGCTCCAGTTACACATCATACCAAAAAACTTTGACTATGGTTACAGTTTCTCTGACCCTTGGCATTAGAGCAGAAGTCAAAATTAACCAAATGGTTCACTTAGGCAGTGGTTCACTTGGGTAATGGTTCACTTCAAAATTAACACAAGCCCCCAAGCCACAAGCCCGAAACTGATAAAATGCCAGTCAGACAATATCCAAATAGCAAGCAAAACCAATATGTGAAAGCAGACGTTGAGATCAAAATAACAAATATGTCCTTACAATGTGGTTACATGAATCCAACTCTGATAAGTTTTCGATGACATCCTTCAACTGCAGAAATTTATCATCGGCGGTTTGCACTTCAAATTTCAGTCCGGAACTTCTCATCACCACATTTCCGTCTGATGATCTTTCGGATTTAGCGCCAAAGATCCAATCAAATAATGCTTGCGATGATGAAAACAAAACAAAAACTGTGAAAATGAAAAAGAATTGGTTTCGGATCATGCAGTTTTTCATCATGTTTTCAAATAACTACTTGACATCTTGTTTTGAAAACAACAGGCAGCAGGCAACACGTTTTGTTTGGCGATACTAATTTTCCGGTCCCTGTCACATCCGTACCGGTCTCATCCGGTCTCTGTTTTCAAAATTATATAGTAGCTATCAGCCGTAATTGAGAAGGTGTGAATGACCGGTGTATACTAGGATTACAATTGATTAAAGTTGTTAAGAAAACAAAACAACATATGTTATATCAATAAAACAAATAATATTGTAAGGTTTTATATGAAAAAGTTTTGTGTGTGTGTGTGTGTGTGTGCGTGCGTGCGTGCGTGCGTGCGTGTGTGTTTGTTTTTAAGGTGTGTGTGGGGGGGGGGATAAAACATAAGGAATAACTTAATTACAAAGCAATAACAAAGATAAAAAAATATGTAAATGATACAACATCATATATATTTTTCACTGAGTGTTTAAAGGAAAATCCCTAGAACTTAATTAATGGTTTTCTTCAATAAATCATTTAATGCACAATCAGTGCTCATATTTGCTGTTCTATTGCGCTGTGATGTCTATAATGATTGTCCATCCATTGTTTTAAAGATAGTTGGTGCATTAATGAAACGTATATATAACTGCTTACGCAAATCATGGTCGTTTGAACTCCTGAAAATATTGATAACTATTATAAGTGGTTGCTTACGGGATCGATCAAATGTCTTTGAATTTTCATCTGTCAATATTTGTCGGAAACTAAACAATCGAATTTGGAAAAAAAAAATGTTTTAATTATGAGTAACTCATTTTCTTCGGGTTTTGGAATTAAACCAGCCGTGTATGTGGTATTGAGTATACTCATTTGTGTCGTACCCCTTTGTGTAGGTTAGTCTAAAATAATAGACGTGTTATATACGGGATTCTTCCAATCCCTGGATTGCCATATCAAAAATCGTAAAAAAATCCGTCAACGCACAATTATTTGGACTAGGTGCTAGGTCAGAAAGGGCACTTACCAGTATGATGCACATTGAATGAGCCGTAAGGCCGGGGCACTTACCAGTATGATGCACATTGAATGAGCCGTAAGGCCGGGGCACTTACCAGTATGATGCACATTGAATGAGCCTTAAGGCCGGGGCACTTACCAGTATGATGCACATTGAATGAGCCGTAAGGCCGGGGCACTTACAAGGGCCAATGTTGAATTCCTATTGTGGATACTAATAGTTTGTTATGAATACCTTTAATAGCTGTAATTTTAACTTTGATGTCAAAAGTATGTATATTTATTATTTTTATACTTGTTTCTGAAAATTGACTGTGTCAAACAAAAGGGCACAGCAGGGTGTAGTAAAAGGCAGTTTGGTGCTTGAAAATGCCTAGCTGGAACACTGCTGCACATGTTAAATCGGTGACCTCAGGATGAATTAAACAATAAATATATGGTCACATTTCTCTCAGAAATATGAAAATTCATGTCAACTTAAATGTATTTTGGTAAACCTTTTTGATCAAGTATTATCATTATTGTATATATATTTATCGGTAGTAATCACTATAAGTATTAAACAGAAAAGATTCAATCAGTTCAAAATTCAATCAGTTCAAAATGTAAACTGCAAAATTAAAAGTTTTTAAGTTAAGTTTTTAAGTTAAAATAAAAAATACATATTACATTTATAAAATCTTAACATTGTTGAAGAATTCCTCCTTTCATGACATTGCTTATTGCTTCTTCAGACAATAAAATATTTGTGTAGGCTGTTAAATATCTATAAAATAAATTTTAATGATCCTTGCCTTTTAAAACATTTCCCTTGGGTACTGTTTTTGTGTTGTAAGAACAAGTCAACAAACTCTCACACCATGTATCTTATCATAAAATGATTTATGGTAATGGATATTTCATTTATTATTGAAGAAAGAAATTCTGGCTGGTGCTTGAAATTCTGAATGTTTTACTCTGATGTTTGCAAGCCGACCTGACTGGGCTGAAGTATGCTGCGTTCCATAATCACCCTGAGGTTGCCATGGCCCTCATTGACGCCGGCTGTGAACTCAACGCATTCGGCGTTGTTAGTTGAAAGCCTTTGGATCATTACAAACAAATCTTATATACAATATCTTTTATTACATATTGAAGTAGAAATTTTGTGTATTTCTTCCCTAAATGACCCCTAAAAGACCTCATTATTACGTACAATGTAACTGAAAAAAAATGATCACAAAAGTTGTTTACATTTCTTTGAGGGAATTATCTTGACCATTTTATCAGGTCTGTGTTACATATGGCTTCGGCTTTACATATAATAATTCTGTTATAAATATATACAGTAAGTAATTTCACTTTTAAAGCAGTGAATTCATGATAAACTTAACTTTCTTTACAACGATTGTAAAGAAAGTTATGATAACTGATACTAAATCACTCTCGGTGGCACGATGTTGCGCTAGAGTGTCAGGTCTTGTGTTATGGGGGCATCTGGAAAAAACCCACTTGTCAGACTTGGTGACCACAAACCAAACTCGCATACGCCCAGACCCGGAATCGAGCCTGAGTGTATGGTGAGAAGCGAGTGCGGTAACCACTGGGCTAATCTGACAACCGAATTAATAGTATAATGATCATTATAGATCAGACTTTCTGGACGGCACTCCATTGGGCAGCTGACAGAGACAATGATGAGCTCGTGTACATTCTCCTGGATGCAGGGATAAACCCAACTATCAGGAATATGGTGAGGCTGGTTCTCATTTACTTATGTTTTTGACACACGGCACGCAGTATGTTGTGAAAACTATGAACTATTCCATTTGAAATAAGAATTGATAAATATGTGTGAAATACCAAATAGGGACCGTAATGTAAGACTGATAATTAAAAAAAGAAGGATTAAAATTAGGACAGAAAAATGAATTCGAAACAGTGATAATTTTCGATAAACAGTGTTTGGAAGAGCAGTGTTTAAATGAATGTGAAAACTTGACATGTATCCTTTATTTGAACACCGACTTAAAGCCATTCACACATGTGAAGCAAAATTAGATGTACAGTTCCTGCCATATTTTATTTATAACAATGTGTCTGGTAATATATATTTTCTGTTCTGATAATGTTACCATATCATTCTGTGTATAGGACACTAGCATGCATAGGACGCAAGCCAACTATTTATTGAAAAAAGCAGGTAAAAACCCTTAATACCAAAGACAGAACGCAGTGGAAATTTGCCAAAATCGGTGCTGAAAAATCGGCAACAAGCATAGTCTTTTGATGATTTATTTTTGTTATTGGTCACAGTCTTTACCACAGTCCTTACAGTGCTAAGTAAGACACATAATATTTTCTGTTTCAGAGAGGTGAGACAACCCTGGATAAGGCCAGGTCTGACCAGACGAAGGATATACTCAAGACAGCCATCGACATACACAAAGAGATAAAGGTGGTCAACACAACCCCTATACTACAGACACTCAAAGCTGTGTCCAAACCAGCTTCAACCTACAAACCTGCCTGTGATGCCAACTTTAGTGTATTGAGTTCAATAGACACATACTTTGTGCCCTTCATTGGATAATTATGAGATCAATTAATTTTGAATCAATGATTCCTCTAAGGTTCATCTAAACATCAAAATTGTCTGATAGTCAGTATTTCAAATTTTAAACAAATTGTCCGAGTGATAACTCGACAGTGCCTGCACCCATTCGATTCGATTATCGATAGCAAATGGAGTCCGATTTTCAACCACTACTAGAAACACACGTGTATATAGGGTAAGAGACATACTAGAAACACACGTGTATAGGGTCAGAGACATACTAGAAACACACGTGTATATAGGGTAAGAGACATACTAGAAACACACGTGTATATAGGGTAAGAGACATACTAGAAACACACGTGTATATAGGGTAAGAGACATACTAGAAACACACGTGTATAGGGTCAGAGACATACTATAAACACACGTGTATAGGGTCAGAGACATACTAGAAACACACGTGTATATAGGGTAAGAGACATACTAGAAACACACGTGTATATAGGGTAAGAGATATACTAGAAACACACGTGTATATAGGGTAAGAGACATACTAGAAACACACGTGTATATAGGGTCATTGACATACTAGAAACACACGTGTATATAGGGTAAGAGACATACTAGAAACACACGTGTATATAGGGTAAGATACATACTAGAAACACACGTGTATAGGGTCAGAGACATACTAGAAACACACGTGTATATAAGGTAAGAGACATACTAGAAACACACGTGTATATAGGGTAAGAGACATACTAGAAACACACGTGTATATAGGGTAAGAGACATACTAGTAACACACGTGTATAGGGTAAGAGACATACTAGAAACACACGTGTATATAGGGTAAGAGACATACTAGAAACACACGTGTATATAGGGTAAGAGACATACTAGAAACACACGTGTATATAGGGTCATTGTATATAGGGTAAGAGACATACTAGAAACACACGTGTATATAGGGTAAGAGACATACTAGAAACACACGTGTATATAGGGTAAGAGACATACTAGAAACACACGTGTATAGGGTCAGAGACATACTAGAAACACACATGTATATAAGGTAAGAGACATACTAGAAACACACGTGTAAATAGGGTAAGAGACATACTAGAAACACACGTGTATATAGGGTAAGAGACATACTAGAAACACACGTGTATATAGGGTCATTGACATACTAGAAACACACGTGTATATAGGGTAAGAAACATACTAGAAACACACGTGTATATAGGGTAAGAGACATACTAGAAACACACGTGTATATAGGGTAAGAGACATACTAGAAACACACGTGTATATAGGTTAAGAGACATACTAGAAACACACGTGTATAGGGTCAGAGACATACTAGAAACACACGTGTATATAGGGTAAGAGACATACTAGAAACACACGTGTATATAGGGTAAGAGATATACTAGAAACACACGTGTATATAGGGTAAGAGACATACTAGAAACACACGTGTATATAGGGTAAGAGACATACTAGAAACACACGTGTATATAGGGTCATTGACATACTAGACACACACGTGTATATAGGGTAAGATACATACTAGAAACACACGTGTATATAGGGTAAGAGACATACTAGAAACACACATGTATATAGGGTAAGAGACATACTAGAAACACACGTGTATATAGGGTCATTGACATACTAGAAACACACGTGTATATAGGGTAAGAGACATACTAGAAACACACGTGTATATAGGGTAAGAGACATACTAGAAACACACGTGTATATAGGGTAAGAGACATACTAGAAACACACGTGTATATAGGGTCATTGACATACTAGAAACACACGTGTATATAGGGTCATTGACATACTAGACACACACGTGTATATAGGGTAAGAGACATACTAGAAACACACGTGTATATAGGGTAAGAGACATACTAGAAACACACGTGTATATAGGGTAAGAGACATACTAGAAACACACGTGTATATAGGGTAAGAGACATACTAGAAACACACGTGTATATAGGGTAAGAGACATACTAGAAACACACGTGTATATAGGGTAAGAGACATACTAGAAACACACGTGTATATAGGGTAAGAGATATACTAGAAACACACGTGTATATAGGGTAAGAGACATACTAGAAACACACGTGTATATAGGGTAAGAGACATACTAGAAACACACGTGTATATAGGGTCATTGACATACTAGACACACACGTGTATATAGGGTAAGATACATACTAGAAACACACGTGTATATAGGGTAAGAGACATACTAGAAACACACATGTATATAGGATAAGAGACATACTAGAAACACACGTGTATATAGGGTCATTGACATACTAGAAACACACGTGTATATAGGGTAAGAGACATACTAGAAACACACGTGTATATAGGGTAAGAGACATACTAGAAACACACGTGTATATAGGGTAAGAGACATACTAGAAACACACGTGTATATAGGGTCATTGACATACTAGAAACACACGTGTATATAGGGTCATTGACATACTAGACACACACGTGTATATAGGGTAAGAGACATACTAGAAACGCACGTGTATATAGGGTAAGAGACATACTAGAAACACACGTGTATATAGGGTAAGAGACATACTAGAAACACACGTGTATATAGGGTAAGAGAGATACTAGAAACACACGTGTATATAGGGTAAGAGACATACTAGAAACACACGTGTATATAGGGTAAGAGACATACTAGAAACACACGTGTATATAGGGTAAGAGACATACTAGAAACACACGTGTATAGGGTCAGAGACATACTAGAAACACACGTGTATATAAGGGACAGAGACATACTAGTACTAGAAACACACGTGTATATAGGGTCTGTGATATACTAGAAACACACGTGTATATAGGGTCATTGACATACTAGACACACACGTGTATATAGGGTCAGTGACATACTAGAAACAGACGTGTATATAGGGCCAGTGACATACTAGAAACAGACGTGTATATAGGGTCTAGGACATATTAGACACACACGTGTATATAGGGTCAGTGACATTCTGGAAACACACATGTATATAGGGTCTGTGACGAAGTAGGAACACACATGTTGTTTTTGCCCTATAAAAATGATCATTACACTGGCTGCTTATTTTGGCCTTTATCTATTTTACAATAATGTAGGCCTACAGTTGTACGGAATTCAAATATTTTAGTTCACATTAAATAATTAGGTTCTTTATTATAATACAATGTAATTTCAATAATTTAATTTCAAAGGGACACACAGATTGTTGGCCTTTTTTATCTGTGCATTTGATTTATTATACATACATACATACTTTTTATCAATCTCTTGCAGATATTCACGTGTAAAGAAATGTGTAACTTATGCTATACAGCAAGAAGAGGCATCTTCTGTAATACTTTACTTAAAGTATTCAATTTTATAGTTTACAAAAAAAGCTCTTATTTAAATTTTGATGATATTTCATCATTGTTACAAGCATTATATTTGCCTTTGATTTAACCTATGAAATGTGACCGAACAGATTCTGTTTGATTTTTTTACGCTACTTTTTCTGATTTTTACAATGTGCCTTTTGAACTTTCATCACATCACTATTGCCAGCGGTGGCGGTGGCGGTCGCGTCACGTTTTCACTTGTCCAGGGCATATCTCGTAAACAATTAGTGGTATCGACTTGTAATTTCATATGTAGATAGATCAAGAAACATTTCTCTTGCGACCACATTTTCAGAATTATTGCCCTTTGTTAACTTTCATGCTTACAGTTTTGTCCGGGGCATTTCTTGAAGAATATAAGAGGTTCCAACTTGAAACTTCAAAGCTAGATAGATGTCATTGAGGTTCAAGTGCAGTGCACAAGAACCGTAATTCTTGCATCCATATTTTCAGAGTTATTGCCCTTTGTTAATTTTCATGCTTAAAGTTTTGTCAGGGGCATATCTTGTAGAATATAATAGTTATCAACTTGAAACTTCATATGTAGATAGATCTCATGAAGGGCAAGTGCAGTGCACAAGAAATGTAACTCTTGCTTCGATATTTTTAGAGTTATTGCCCTTTGTTATTTTATTATTAGAATATATTAGTTATCAATTTGAAACTTCATATGTAGATAGATCTCATGGAGTTCAAGTACAGTTCAAGTACAGTGCACAGTAACAGTAACTCTTGCTTTTTTAGTTTTAGAGTAATTGCCCTTTGTTCATTGCTTAAAGTTTTGTCCAGGGCATATCTGAAAGAATATAAGAGGTATCAATTTGGAACTTCATAGCTAGATAGATCTCATTGAGGGCAAGTACAGTGCACAAGAACCGTAACTCTTGCATATATGTTTAGAGTTATTTCCCTTTGTTCATTCTCAAGCTTAAATTTTGTAAGGGGCATATATCGTAAACTATAAGAGGTAACAACCTGAAACTTAATAGGTAGATATATCTCATTGAGGGCAATGGCAGTGCACAAGAACCGTAACTCTTGCTTCCACATTTTTAGAGTTATTGCCTTTGTTAATTTTCGTTATTTTTTGCCCGGCTTAACGTTGTTACCTTCAGTTCAAATGCCACCTACACTTGAAAGTTAAATGGCAACATCATTGTCTATAAATGAATAAAATGCCAATCTATAAGCTATAATGCCGACAGTAAATAATTCGTCAGGCGACTCACGGAGTTCTAGTTGTAGTTATTTCATTTTCAAATTTGTCATAGCTGTCATAGCTGTGAAAATACATCAAAATCATGCTATATAGAATATGGTAATAGCAAGTTCTTAAACCCCTATTTTCCATACCTTTTCAGCTGGATTTGTTTATGTAGTAATTCATATAAATATTTTTACCAACTATATAAGTGGTCAAACACTTACTGTATGGCTTCTTATACTCTTATTATATTCTTCTCGCGCATGTTCAATTCTTTCTAGGAAGGTTACTTTTGTCTCTTTGTAAATATTTACTTTTGATACTTTGCCATAAAGTCACAAAGTGTTATAATGATTGGTACATTAGCGGCATCCAAAAGGGTAAATGTATAATCTCGATGTCGATTGCATTTCTACTGGCGTTATTTTTTCGTGATACCTCATTTACCCTATACGCTCAAACTTTTATAATACTCCAAAATGCGTTTCCCAAGTGAAATCGGTTTAAGTTGTTTATAACATATCTGCTGAATTAATCAGACACAAGCAATGAGAATTTATAATGCAATAGGAACAAGGATATCTTTTGTTTCAAACTTTTTTGCCAAAGTTTTTGAAAATATTTTGTTCAAGTGTGAAGTTTCTGAAAACACGAGAAGAAATCAAAACTTGGCTTTCCTCGTTAAAGTGAAGTGATCACTCCGATTTGAAAAAACAACAACAACAACCAAAGTGTTCATGATGTTTAAATTTTGTTCCACTCGATCGTAGGATAACAATTGATCATTTCTCATGTACATGTACAGTTTCAGATTTATTTAAAAGAAGGCAACAGATGACAAGTATGCATGAACAATAGAAACATAACAACATAAATTTGTATAAGAAATTTAATTCATGAAACATAAATAGAAGCAAGAAATTACAAGAGCTAAAATGACATAATTTTAAAGTTAATAAATATGAGAATAGTTTTCATTTTTAATAAAGTGTGGGGATTTTTTTGCCATGAAATGTGGTCACTCCCTGTATTTTCAACCAGACTTGTGACTGGCTTAGGTCAGGTTACCCACTTGACAAAGGAGGAGGAAATGGTTACTATGTTCGCAGAACCTATTTCCCAAAGTGCTACACACCACTACTCTGCCAGCACCCGTAAGAGCCCTCCCAGGCGGGTTATCTACTGTAGAAGTCCTAGCGAGGAGTAGTACTGGGCCTCTCGGAACATTTCTACGGGGCCACACTGGCATTCCATGGGCATAACGCCAAACTAATGATCAAAATACATGAAGGGATATACTAATGCAAGTATCGGGTGCATTAGCCGCATAGTCCGATCAGTTACAAAGGGATGTCTGCAATCAACTTCATGTACCTAAACCACCAGTCAGGCTTGAAAACTCTGTAGACTTATTTCGCATTTAATCTATGGAAAGCTACTGAGTTCACCTTCAAACATGCACCATATTATGAGTAATAAAGCAATTGTTTGACCACAGACTCACTTTGTCCAGTCAAAAGCAGGTAGGAAATGGTAACTAGTATCGCCGATACCTATTTCCGTTTTATAATTTTGTACCGCACCCAGATACAGGGGAGCGATGGTTTGGTACCGCACCCAGAAGCAGGGGAGCGATAGATTGGTACCGCACCCAGAAGCAGGGGGGCGATGATTTGGTACCGCACCCAGAAGCAGGGGAGCGATGGTTTGGTACCGCACCCAGAAGCAGGGGAGCGATGATTTGGTACCGCACCGAGAAGCAGGGGAGCGATGGATTGGTACCGCACCCAGAAGCAGAGGAGCGATGGTTTGGTACCGCACCTAGAAGCAGCGGAGCGATGGTTTGGTTCCGCACCCAGAATCAGAAGTGCGATGGTTTGGTACCGCACCCAGAAGCAGGGGAGCGATGGTTTGGTACCGCACCCAGAAGCAGGGAAGCGATGGTTTTGTACCGCACCCAGAAGCAGGGGAGCGATGGTTTTGTACCGCACCCAAAAGCAGGGGAGCGATGATTTGGTACCGCACCCAGAAGCGGGGGAGCGATGGTTTTGTACCGCGCCTAGATGCAGGGGAGCGATGATTTGGTTCCGCACCCAGAAGCAGGGGAGCGATGATTTGGTACCGCACCCAGAAGCAGGGGAGCGATGGTTTTGTACCGCACCCAGAAGCAGGGGAGCGATGATTTGGTACCGCACCCAGAAGCAAGGGAGCGATGTTTTTTGTACCGCACTCAGAAGCAGGGGAGCGATGGTTTTGTACCGCACCCAGAAGCAGAGGAGCGATGGTTTGGTACCGCACCCAGAAGCAGGGGAGCGATGGTTTTGTACCGCACCCAGATGCAGGGAAGCGATGATTTGGTACCGCACCCAGAAGCAAGGGAGCAATGTTTTTGTACCGCACACAGAAGCAGGGGAGCGATGGTTTTGTACCGCACCCAAAAGCAGGGGAGCATTCATTATGTACCACACCCAGAAGCAGGGAAGCGATGGTTTGGTACCGCACCCAGAAGCAGGGGAGCGATTATTCGGTACCGCACCCAGAAGCAGGGGAGCGATAGAATGGTACCGCACCCAGAAGCAGGGGGGCGATGATTTGGTCACGCACTCAGAAGCAGGGGAGCGATGGTTTGGTACCGCACCCAGAAGCAGGGGAGCGATGGATTGGTACCGCACCCAGAAGCAGGGGAGCGATGGTTTGGTACCGCACCTAGAAGCAGGGGAGCGATGGTTTAGTTCCGCACCCAGAAGCAGAAGTGCGATGGTTTGGTACCGCACCCAGAAGCAGGGAAGCGATGGTTTTGTACCGCACCCAGAAGCAGAGGAGCGATGGTTTGGTACCGCACCCAGAAGCAGGGGAGCGATGATTTGGTACCGCACCCAGAAGCAGGGGAAGCGATGATTTGGTACCGCACCCAGAAGCAGGGGAGCGATGATTTGGTACCGCACCGAGAAGCAGGGGAGCGATGGTTTTGTACCGCACCCAGAAGCAGGGGAGCGATGGTTTGGTACCGCACCCAGAAGCAGGGGAGCGATGGATTGGTACCGCACCCAGAAGCAGGGGAGCGATGGTTTGGTACCGCACCTAGAAGCATGGGAGCGATGGTTTGGGTCCGCTGCCAGAAGCAGAAGTGCGATGGTTTGGTACCGCACCCAGAAGCAGGGGAGCGATGGTTTGGTACCGCACCCAGAAGCAGGAAAGCGATGGTTTTGTACCGCACCCAGAAGCAGGGGAGCGATGGTTTGGTACAGCTGGGGAGCGATGGTTTGGTACCGCACCAAGAAGCAGGGGAGCGATGGTTTGTTATCGCACCCAGAAGCAGGGGAGTGATGGTTTTGTACCGCACCCAGAAACAGGGGAGCGATGGTTTGGTAATGTCAATGAAGACATGTCGCCATCTTCGTTCATGGTTTATATGTGTTGATTGCAATGTTCATGAAACAAACAATAAAATAGTGAAACAAAAGGCTCAACTATTGTTTATATCAGACTGTTATTCTTCAACACATGACTTAAATTATTCAACAAACTTTGAACTATTCTTTACATTATATTGAATCCACAAAATGCACAACACATAAATGAGTATATTGCATGCAATAATAACAACATGGGGGTCTGTGTTTATAAATTGAAAGACAGGGTTATAATGTGTTGTTGGTAAACATGTGGGGCTTTAGGCTAGGACAAGGTTATTTGGTTTACATAGGAGACTATGTTCATATATAAAACGACAAATCTAAATGTTGTTGGAAGACATTGGGAGCTAAATGTTTATATATCAAAGGACAGAATAAGGGGTTGTTGGTCGACCTACGGGCTAGTATTCATATATTAAATGTATGTATTATTGAAAGATATATTGTGATTACATATCATAGTTGAGAGTTGTTTGCAGACATTAAAGCTTGTATTTATACATTAAAGGACAATGTTATGTGATTTTGGGAAACGCTTGGGCCTTTGTTTGTATTAAAGGACAGCGTTACATGTTGTTGGTTAACATTGGGGACTGAGTTTATATATCAACGAACATGGTTATATGTTTTTGATAAACATGGGGGACTGCATTTATGCATTATAAGACAGAGTAGCATGTTGTTGATACATATTGGGTCCTTTGCTTTAATCTTTAAGGACAATGTTTTGAATTGTGGTATACATGGGGGCAGACATTCGGCCTATGTATGTGTACTAAAGGGCAGAGTTGCGTGGTGTTGTCAGGTACATGGCCTTTGTATATACATTAAAGAACAGTGAACCATGTTGTTGTTTTAGATGGGGTATGTTTGTATAATTTAAAGAACAGGGTAAGCAGTTACTGGCCGACACTTTATTGGCCTAAATTTGGGCCTATGTTTATTTATCAAAGAACAGATTTACGTATTCTTGGTTTGCATTCGGGCCTGTGTTGTTATATAACAGGGCATGGTTACCTTGGTTTTGTTGGTTCACACATGGGCCAATGTTTATATTTTAAGGAAAGGGTTACGTGTTGTTGGTTTACATGGGGCCTGTGTGTGTATATTAAAGGGCAAGGTTACATGTCGATGGTTTACCGGGGGGGGGGGCTATATTTATAAATTAAAAGACAGTGTTACGTGTTGTTGATTTACATGGGGGCCCTTCACGTTTATATTTTAAAGGAAAGGGTAATGTGCTGTCGGTTTATATGGGGGCCATTAATTGTTTATATATAATGGGACAGTGTACTATGATTTTGTTAAAATAGGGGGGGGGGGCTGTATTTTAATCTTAAAAGGCAGGGTTATGTGTTGTTAGCAGATACTTGGGCATATGTTTATATAAAAGGACAGGGTTTTGTGTTGTTGGTTTTGGATTGGGAGTTTTTATGTTAACATATTAAAGGACAATGTTACGTGTTGTTTGAAGAAATGGGAGCCTTTAGTGTTTATACATTACAGGACTGAGTTACGTGTTTGTTGGTTTACATTGGGGCCTTTGTTTATATATATTAAAGGACATGTTTTTAAAGGCAAGCAGCATTTTATGTTTATAACTTACATTAAGAATTTTGTTATGTTGTTGGAAGTCATGGGGACCTTTGATGTTTATATATTAATGGACCTGAATTATGTGTTGTTGGTTCAATTGGGGCCTTTGTTTATAGTTGTTTAAAGGCATTGGGCCTTTAATATTTATATAAAAAAGGATAGTATTGTTGGATGGCACGGGGGCCTTAAAGATTTTAATATTAAAGGGCAGCAATACGTTGTGTTGGAGGGCATGGAATCTATGTTTATATATTAAAGGTCAGGGTAACGTGTTGTTGGCTTATTTGGGTGCCTTCAATGTTAAATATTAATGGACAGGGTTACATGTTGTTGGTTAAAATTTGTTTAAGTGTTTTTATATCAAAGCTTAAGTGTTGTCTGTGTACATGGGGTCCTTTGTTTTTATATCAAAGAACAGGGTTAAATATTGTTGAATTACATGAAGGCCTGTGTATTTGTATTAAGGAACAGGGTTACAAGTTGTTAACAGACACTGGAGCCTGTGTGTATATATATTGAGAACAGAGCATCGTGTTGTTGGTTTACAATGGGGCCTATGTGTTTTTATATTAAAGCACAGGGTTCTGTGTTATAGGTTTACATTGGGGCCATTGTTTATATATTAAAAGACAGGGTAACGGGCTGTTATTTTATATTGTTTTAGTATTAGAGGGCAGGGTAACGCATTGCTAGTTTATATTGGGGCCTGTGTTTTTATATTAAAGGGCAGGTCAACATGCTGTTGGTTTACATGGGGAACTACGTTTATATATTAGGACATGTTGATGTGTTGTTGGTAAAAATTGGGCTTGATTTTTATATATTAAAGATCAGGGTTTTTCGTAGTTTTGTTTACATGGGGCCTATGTTTACACAGGGTTACGATTTTGTTTATTTACATTTTGGCCTTTAATGTGTAAATATTAAATACAGGGTTAGGTGTTCTTGGTTCACATGGGGGCCTGTGTTTATATATTAAAAAAGATTTCACATGGTAATGGTTAACATAGGGGCCTTAAATTATTACATATTAAAGGACATGGTTAGATGTTGTTGATTTGCATTGGGACCTTTAAGGTTTATATATTAAAGGACAATATATTAAAACATGTTGTTTATTTACATGGGGCCTGTCTCTATATGTTAAAGAACATGTCCATATGTTGTTTGCTTTCATTTTAATGCTTATATATAAAAGACACAACAGAGTTACATGTTATTGAAAGGCATTGGAGTTTTAATGTTCATATATTAAAGTAGGGGGTAATGTGTTGATGGTTTACATGGGGTTTCATCACAGTTTGAACATTAAAAGACATTGTTACGTGTTACTTAAAGGCATATGGTCGTGTGTTTATTTATCAAAGGTCAGGGTTACATGTTGTTGGTATTCATAGAGGCCTATTATTAAATAGTATAGGATGGGGTTACATGTTGTTGGTTGATGTGGGGGCCTTTGATGTTTATATAATAAAGGTTAGTATAACATATTTTGGAAGGCAAGGGGGCCTGTGTTTTAATACTAATCGGCAGGGTTGCATGTTGTTGGTTTACATAAGGGCTTTCTTTCTATAATATTGCATTAAAAGACAGTGGTAAGTGTTGTTGCTTTACATGGAGGCCTTTTATGTTCATATAAAAGACAGAGTTGCATGGTGTTGGCAGACACTTGGGCCTATAGAACAGGCTTACGTGTTGTTGGTTTACATGAGTGCCTGTGTTTTCATATTCAATATCAGTATTACATGATGTTGGCAGACACTGGGGTCTATGTTTATATATTAATAGAAAAGGGTGATGTGTTGTAAGTTTACTTTGGGGCCTGTGTGTTTATATTAAAGAGCAGCGTTACCTGTTGTTGGGTTATATGGAGGCCTATGTTTATATATTAAAGTACCGGATTACATGTTGTTGGTTTACACTAGAGCTTGTGTTTATATATTTAAGGACAGGGTTACATGTCATTAGTTTACATGAGGTCCAATGTTTACATATTAAAGGACAGGGTTATGTGTTGTTGGGTAGCATGGGGGCGTTTAATGTTTTTATATTCAAGGACAGGGTAACGTGTTGTTGGTTTACATGGGTGATTTTAATGTTTATATATTACATGACAGCGATATGTGTTGTTGGAAGGCATAGGGCTTTTAATGATTATATATTAAAGTGTATGGTTGCGTGTTATTGGTTAACATGAGGGCCTTTTTATGTTTACATATGAAACGACAGGGTTCCATGTTGTTGGTTTACATGGGGGCCTTTAATATTCACACATGAAACAACAGGGTTAGGTGTCCTTTATTTCCATGGGGGCATTAATGTTTATATAATAAAGGGCTGAGTTACGTGTTGATGGTTTACATGGGGGCGTTAAATGTTTATCTTTTAAGGTACAGTGTCATATGGTGTTGGAGCACATCATTAAACATTAAAGGGAAGTGTAACGTGTTGTTCGAAGGATTTATATGAAACGACAGGTCTACATTTTTGGTTTACAGACACATCGGGGACTTCTATGTTGATATATTAAGAAGGGTTATTTGTTGTCATTTTACATCAGGTCTTCGTTTATATATTAAAGGGCCTGACCACGTATTTTAGGTAGACAATGGGGCCTATGTTTTTATATATAAGGACAGGGTTTAGTGTTGTTAGTAGAGTTTTTGGCTTTTAATTTTTAAAATTATAGGACGAGTTATGTGTTGTTGGTTTAAATGGGGACCTTAAATGTTTATATTTCAGGGGATAGGGATACGCGTTTGTGGCTTAGAAGGGGGCCTTTAATATATATCTTTCAGGAAACAAGGAAACGAGTTGTGGTTTACGTAAGGGCCTTTAATGTTTGTACTTCAAAGGACAGGGTTACTTGTTGCTTGTTTAAATTGGGGCCTTTAATGTTTATATTCTTAAGGAAAGGGTAAAATGTTGCTGGTTTAGATGGGGACCTTTGATGTTTATATTTGAAAGGGTAAGGTGTTCTAAGTTAAGATAGGGGCGATAAATGTGTTTATATTTAAGGAGAGGGTAACGTGTTGTTGGTTTACATGGTGGCCTTTAATATTTATATCTTAAAAATATCAGCAAAGATTTGTTAGTTTAGATAGGGACCTTTCAGGTTAATATACAATAGGACAGAGTAACGTGTTGTTAGTTTAGATTGGGGCCTTTAAAGTTTATATATCAAAGGACAGGGCAACGTGTTGTTTGTTCAGATCGGGGCCTTCCATGTTTTCATATTAAAGGACAGGGTAACATGTTGTTAGTCTTGATGGGGGCCTTTAACATTTAAATATTAAAGGACATAGTAACGTGTTGTTAGTTAAGATAGGGGCCTTAAATGTATAAAATTTAAGGGACAGGGTAGCGTGTGACTGGTTTGGATAGTGGCCTATAATGTTTATAGATTTAAGGACAGGGTTACATTTTTTGTTTAGATGGGTAAATATAATGTTGATATATTAAAGAACAGGTGCATGCGTTTTTGGTTTAGATGAGGGCTTTCAATGTAAATATATGGAAGGACAAGGTAACGTGTTGTTGGTTAAGGTGGGGGTCTGAACTCATGTTAATATAATAAGGACAGGATAAGGTGTTGGTGGTTTGGATGAGGAACGTTTATGTAAATATGTTTATATAAATATATATATATGTTTAACGATATATGTTTAATCTTTATAATTCAAGGGTTACATGTTGTTGGTTTTGGATGGGGGCTTTAATGTTGATATATTAAACGACAGGGTAACGTATTGTTGTTTAGATGGGACAACTAATGTTTATATTTTTGGACAGGGTTACGTGTTGTTAATTTAGATAGGGCCTTTAATGTTTCCATATTCAGAGTAATATGTTGGTGGATTAGATTGGCCCTTAAATGTTCATATATTAAAAGACAGGGTAACGTGTTGTTGGTTCAGATGGGGGGCTTTTATGTTTATATATTTTTGGACAGGGTAACGTGTTTGTGGTTTAGATTGTGGCCTTTTATGCTTATAACAAGAGCGGTCACAGACAGCTATATCCCCCGCCTCATGGGGACATTTTTTGTAACGAAAGCCAATCAATGGTAAGGGTAGTTTCTCAGGAACATAAGAAATGCGTAAAATTAAGAAAGGGCAATAACTCTTTCAAAATAGGTCAAATTGCAAAAGCCTGACAATATGCACTGTGTCACTATATAGTCATTAAGAGGAGTTGCGAAGAAACCAATTTTAAATGTAAAATAAAGAAAGGGTAATAACTCTTTCAAAAAGCGCGAAAGCCCAACAATATGCCAACAATATGCACTGCGTCACTATATAGTCATCAATCTGTGAAAGTTTGCTAGAAATTGCATGAAAAACGTAAGAGGAGTTGGGAAGAAACCAATTTGAAATGTAAAAAAGGGGCAATAACTCTTTCAAAAATGGCCGAATCGCGAAAGCCCGACAATATGCACTGCGTCACTATATAGTCATCAATCTGTGGAATTTTGGTAGAAATCGCATGAAAAACGTAAGAGGAGTTGCAAAGAAACCAATTTTAAATGTAAAAAAAAGGCAATAACTCTTTCAAAAATGGCCGAATTGCGAAAGCCCGACAATATGCGCTGCGTCACTATATAGTCATCAATCTGTGAAAGTTTGCTAGAAATCGCATGAACAACGTAAGAGGAGTTGCGAAGAAACCAATTTTAAATGTAAAATAAGCAAAGGGCAATAACTCTTTCACAGATGGTCAAATCGCAAAAGCCAGACAATATGCGCTGCTTCACTTTATGATCATCAATCTGTGAAAGTTTGGTAGAAATCGCATGAAAAACGTAAGAGGAGTTGCGAAGAAACCAATTTTAAATGTAAAATAAGCAAAGGGCAATAAGTCTTTTAAAAAAGGTCAA
Source organism: Mya arenaria (assembly GCF_026914265.1). NCBI lineage: Eukaryota > Metazoa > Mollusca > Bivalvia > Myida > Myidae > Mya > Mya arenaria. The sequence continues at coordinate 64,282,236 of NC_069130.1, read as the reverse complement.
ATCAGGAAAGCCCGACAATATGCGCTGCTTCACTTTATGATTATCAATCTGTGAAAGTTTGGTATAAATCGCATGAAAAACGTAAGAGGAGTTGCAAAGAAACCAATTTTAAATGTAAAATAAGCAAAGGGCAATAACTCTTTCAAAAATGGTCGAATCGGGAAAGCCCGACAATATGCGCTGCTTCACTTTATGATCAACAATCTGTGAAAGTTTGGTAGAAATCACATGAAAAATGTAAGAGGAGTTGCGAACAAACCAATTTTAAATGTAAAATAAGCAAAGGGCAATAACTCTTTCAAAAATAGTCAAATCAGGAAAGCCCGATAATATGCGCTGCTTCACTATATGATCATCAATCTGTGAAAGTTTGGTAGAAATTGCATGAAAAACGTAAGAGGAGTTGCGAACAAACCAATTTTAAATGTAAAATAATCAAAGGGCAATAACTCTTTCAAAAATGGTCAAATCAGGAAAGCCCGAAAATATGCGCTGCTCCACTTTATGATCATAAATCTGTGAATGTTTGGTAGAAATCGCATAAAAAACGTAAGAGGAGTTGCAAAGAAACCAATTTTAAATGTAAACTAGAGCTGTCACAGGAGTGACGAATACCCCCAAATGCCGCCTGGACACAGGAATGGCAAACCATTCCTTTGAAAAGAGGCCATACTCCAAGGTTACTGCACACTGCATCTTCTTTTATCATGCATGTATTGTTTGTCCGGAAACCGTTTTTCTATTTTCGTAACAGTGCACAAAAACCTTTACTCCACTGGCCCCATTTTCAATCACAAGCATTGTCTTCACAGAGGCTGCCTATACAGCAAGTTTCATCACAATATCTCATGCCCAATTAAAGTTATGAAGCGGAAACCATTTTTCTATTTTTAGTAACAGTGACCTTGACCTTGGCCCCACCAGCCCCAATATCGAACTTGACCTGTATCTTCTGATGTTACACCTGTGTACCAAAAAATGTTCAAATCTGTCAAGCCTTTCATGAGTTATCGTCCGGAAACCATTTTTCTATTTTTAGTAACAGTGGCCTTGACCCCACCAGCCCCAATATCGAACTTGATCTGTATCTTCTGATGTTACACCTGTGTACCAAAAATTGTTCAAATCCGTTTAGCCTTTCATGAGTTATCGTCCGGAAACCGTTTTTCTTTTTTTAGTAACAGTGACCTTGACCTTGGCCCCACCAGCCCCAATATCGAACTTGGCCTGTATCTTCTGATGGTACACCTGTGTACCAAAAACTTTTCAAATCTGTCAAGCCTTTCATGAGTTATCGTCCGGAAACCGTTTTTCTATTTTAAGTAACAGTGACCTTGACCTTGGCCCCACCAGCCCCAATATCGAACTTGACCTGTATCTTCTGATGTTACACCTGTGTACCAAATTTTTTTCAAATCTGTCAAGCCTTTCATGAGTTATCGTCCGGAAACCGTTTTTTCTATTTTTAGTAACAGTGACCTTGACCTTGGCCCCACCAGCCCCAATATCGAACTTGACCTGTATCTTCTGATGTTACACCTTTGTACCAATTGTTTTTTTCAAATCTGTCAAGCCTTTCATGAGTTATCGTCCGGAAACCGTTTTTCTATTTTTAGTAACAGTGACCTTGACCTTGGCCCCACCAGCCCCAATATCGAACTTGACCTGTATCTTCTGATGTTACACCTGTGTACCAAATTTTTTTCAAATCTGTCTAGCCTTTCATGAGTTATCGTCCGGAAACCATGAAAACCGACAGACCGACCGACCGACCGACAGACAGACCGACCGACCGACCGACCGACCGACCGACAAGCCCACTCCTATATACCCCCTCAAACTTCGTTTGTGGGGGTATAATAAGCAAAGGGCAATTACTCTTTCAAAAATGGTCAAACCAGGAAAGCCCGACAATATGCGCTGCTTCACTTTATGATCATCAACAGTAGCGTGTTGTCGGTTTAGGTAGGGGCCTTTAACGTTTCTAATTGAAGGGACAGGGACACGTGTTGTTGGTTTTGATTCGGGCCTTAAATGTTTATATATTTAATTATTTATGGACGGGAGTACGTGTTGGTGGTTTAGATTTGGGCCTTTATTGTTTATATATTTATGGACAGGAGTACGTGTTGTTGGTTTAGATTCGGGACTCTTTATAATTCGAGGGACAGAGATAGTGTTGTTGGTTAGATTTTTGCCTTTATTGTTTATATATTTATGGACAGGAGTACGTGTTGGTGGTTTAGATTCGGGCCTTTAATGTTTATAATTCGAGGGACAGGGATAGTGTTGTTGGTTTAGATTTGGGCCTTTATTGTATATATTTATGGACAGGAGTACGTGTTGGTGGTTTAGATTCGGGCCTTTAATGTTTATAATTCGACGGACAGGGATAGTGTTGTTGGTTTAGATTTGGGCCTTTATTGTATGTATTTATGGACAGGAGTACGTGTTGGTGGTTTAGATTCGGGACTCTAATGTTTATAATTCGACGGACAGGGATAGTGTTGTTGGTTTAGATTTGGGCCTTTATTGTTTATATATTTATGGACAGGAGTACGTGTTGGTGGTTTAGATTCGGGCCTTTAATGTTTATAATTCGAGGTACATGGATAGTGTTGTTGGTTTAGATTTGGGCCTTTATTGTTTATATATTTAAGGACAGGAGTACGTGTCGGCGGTTTAGATTTGGGCCTTCTATGTTTACATTTCAAGGGACAGACTTACTTTAATGCTCACATATTTACAGACAGTGTTATTGTTGGTGGCGTTGATTAGGGCTTTTAACATTTATCATTCAAAGGACAGGGTTACGTGTTGACGGTTTAGATTGGGGCCTTTATTGTTTGTATATTTAAGGGATATGGTAACGGCATAGTGGTTCAGATTGGGGCCTTTAATGCTTATAATTCAAGGGACAGGATATAGTGTTGTTGATGTACAAGGGCGGCCTTTAATCTTTGTATATTTAAGGACATGGTTACGTTTTGGTGGTTTAGATTAGGGCTATTAATGTTTGTATATTTAAGGGACAGGGTAACGTGTTGATGGTTTTGATTTGGGCGTGTAATGTTTATAATTCAAGGGTAGGGGCAACGTGTTGTTGGTTTAGAATGTGTCCTTTAATGTTTATTATTCAAGGGACGTGGTAACGGGTTGATTGTTTAGATAGGGACCTTAAATGTTTATATATTAAAAGACAGGGTAACGTGTTGTCGGTTTAGATGGGGACCTTCAATGTTTATAATTTTAGGGATAGGGTAACGTGTTGTTGGTTTAGATGGGGGGCTTTAATGTTTATTATTCAAGGGACACGGCAAGGTAAAGTTGGTTTAGATGGGGACATTATATGTTTATATATGAAAGGATAGGGTAACGTGTTGTTGGTTTAGATTTGAAACCTTTAATACTTTCATATTTAAAAACAGGGTTTCGTGTTGGTGGTTTAGATTGGGAATTTTGATGTTGATATAATATATATAAAGGACAGGGTAATATGTTGTTGGTTTAGATTTGAAACCTTTTATGTTAATATATTTAAGGACAGGGAAACATGTTGGTGGTTTAAATCTGGAACCGTTAATGTTTTTATATTTAAGGACAGGGTAACGTGTTGGTAAAGGTTTTGGAACCTTAATTTTTAAATATTTCAGGACAGGGTTACGTGTGATTGGTTTAGATTCGGGACCCTTAATGTTTATATATTTAAGGACAAGAAAACATATTGATTGTTTAGATTGGGCTCTCAAATGTTTATATATTTAAGGACAGGGTAACGTTTTGTTGGTTTCGATTTGGAACCTTTTATATTTATATATTCAAGGATAGGGACACGTGCTGCTGGTGTTAATTTGGGATCTTTGATTTTTTATATTTAAGGACGTGGTAATGTGTTGGTGACTTCGATAGGGACCTTTGATGTTCATATATTAAACGACAGGGTAACGTTTTGGAGCTTTAGATCGAGTCTTTTGATATTTATATATATATGAGGACATGGTAACAATTTGCTGGTTTAGATTTGGAACCTTTAAAGTTTATGTATTTAAGGATAGGGAAATGTGTTGATGGTTTAAATTTGTGACCGTTAATGTTTTTATATGTAGTGTGGGTGTCCCAAGACAAAACCACTCAACTTCGGAGTTCGAATATTATTTATTTATACGTAGTCGAACGAAACCTAAAACATATAATAAAACATATAAAAGTATATGCTAACATAATCATATTATTAATAACACAAAATACAAAGACAATGGACAGTGATCGGTAAATATATCAAGGGAGACTTCGCGGTTAAATACATAAAACATTCTAAGAACTATGAGCAATAAACTTACCAGGCACGTCTAAATAATAATTAAATATGAATGAATATTTGAGCTCAAAGATAAGAGCGAATATTAAATAAGTAAGAATATTTCAGCTCAATGATAAGAGCGAATATTAAATAAATAGTAACAACTGTTACAATTGAAATCTTGACTTGCGTCGATGATGATTCAGAACGGAATGATATATGTGTATATATAAATAAGGGCGTGTGCAATGAAGCGGGAAAAAGGGGAAAAGGCATTATGAACCAATCAATCACTCTATAAATTTAGACAAACTCGCATAACCAGTATTCACGCTCTGACGCACTCGGACATAGACGGACATTGACGGACATAGACGGACATTGACGGACATAGACGGACAGTAACGCACAGAGGACAATAACTACGTAGCACAACACTAAACACGACGATACACAAACAATACAAAACGATATACGATATAGAACCATACCAAACACACAAACTAATAAAATACTGAAATATGCACCTTGCTACATACTCCCCCTCCTAGTTGGAATGTACCCTACATTCAGGAAACATACTTTCCGGGTACAGAGAGTAAATAACTTTATCTCAAGGAAATGAAATATGATAGATATCAATATTAAGTGTCAACGATAGTGTATTCAAATAATATTACGAGAAGAATAAAATCTCATAATGTATAGCAAAGGCTTAAGTATTGTATATAAAACATGAGACAAAGGATGTGGCAAATACAATAGAGTATATCTCAAACAGATACAGCTGTTAATACATATATGTCACAAAGGGCAGCAGTCGCTTCGCAATGAAAATGCCTGTAACGCAATATGAATATTATAATGAGTAAAACCATAGTACACTAATATTGTTGTGAAAACTACCTGAAATGCTATAATGAGAGCAGTACAACTCATACATAAGCCTACTCAATCTACTTAGTCTCAAACAAAGAATTCAGCTGTTTGCTGATAAGCCCACTCGCCATACCTATCAGGTGGGCGTTTAGTACGTCGCGGCCTGGGCACGGGTATGGGAGTAACAGGACTCGGACTAAGTCTAGAAATAACTGGATCAGGAGTACGTAAGGACGGGACAGGACTGGGCGTAGGTGGAGCGTCACTATGAGGGGTTTGGACAGGAGAGGACGGGGCTAAAGAATTGACACGTGTGGCCGGTTGAGAAGGACTGAAACGACGGAGACCTCGACGCTGAGGGATGATATAGACAGCGGAGGAACTTGACTCATCCGAGCTAGTGTCGCCATCATACTCCTTGTCAACAGGGGCTGCTCTGGTCCTCGGTCTGGCTTTTGGGACAGGTTGAGGTGCAGGTGACTCCTCGTCAGTGGGAATTGACTGAAAAGGGAGAAGCATGTTCCGGTGTAATGTTCTTACAGGTCCGTTGCCGGACTCCAGGCGAACCTTGTACACCGGCTGACCATCGTACGGAACGTCTACGATAACGTAGGGGCTACGTTCCCATCGGATGGCGAGCTTCTGCCTTCCCTGGAGGTTGACATTCCTGACCAAAACGATATCACCAACGACAAGCTTATTCTCGTGAACACGACGGTCATAGTGGGCCTTGTTCTGGCTGGCTCGCTTTTGTGCGGCTTCTCTGGCAACCTTGTATGCATAGTGCATACGTTTCTGTAACCTTGCGGCGTAGCTGGAATAATTAGAGTCAGCAAGGTTACCCGGACTGGTGCCCATAAAAGCGTCAACGGATAAACGGGGATGCCAGCCAAACATCAGGAAATGCGGGGAGAAACCTGTAGAAGAACTTTTAGTTGCGTTGTAAGCTTGAACAAGGGCTGGAAGATAATCTTTCCAGTTGGCCTTAAGATCATCGTTAAGCGTGCCAAGCATACGTAAAAGAGTGCGATTGAAACGTTCCGCAGAAGGATTACCCATAGGGTGAAAAGGTGTAGTGCGCGTTTTGCGGACATTCGCAAGAGTACATAACTCCTTAATAACCTTGGACTCAAAATTACGCCCTTGATCAGAATGCAATTGCTCGGGAAAACTGTAATGCACGATAAAGTGCTCATATAGGGCCTTGGCGGTGGTAGTCGCCTTTTGGTTGCGACATGGAATCGCCTTAGCATAACGAGTGAAGTGGTCCGTTATGACAAGGACATCCTCGTACCCACCCTTGGACCTCTCGAGCTTCAAGAAATCCATGCATACAAGCTGCATCGGTCGTGTGGTGTTGATGGGTACGAGTTCTGCACGTGGTACCACAGGCGTCTTCCTACAGACACAAGATAGACAGGAAGAAACATGATCCTTAATAAAGGATTCCATACCAGGCCAAAAGAAGCGTTGGCGGGCGAGCCATAGAGTCTTGTCGACGCCAGGATGACCGACATCATGGTGAATACCACGAAAAGCAACAGATCTGTAAGCAGCAGGAACAACTAACTGACGGACCTGCTCACCATCCACGGTAGCGGTTCTGTAAAGTATACCATTATCAAGAGAAAGAGATGAAAGGTCACGGAGTAGACAACGGACTTCTCGAGATAACTCCTCCCCCCTCGGCCGAGAACCGGACCGCAGGATGGAAACAACCCTGGAAACATCAGCATCCTTGGCCTGCTCCTGCACCCAATCGACAGGATTAACTGGGACAGTATCTGAAAAAATATCATCTCCAAGGACTGCGTCACTATCACAAGAAAGACTCTCAACAGCAGCAAAAGAAGTAGTAGCTGCCAGACAAATAGCTTTGACAGCTTCAGAAAACATCTGTGGCTTACGACTCAAACCATCACAGTCGTTATTAGATTTGCCGGACTTGTAAACAATATCGAAGTTGTACGCAGACAAGGCCGCCACCCAGCGGTGACCTGTCGCGTCAAGCTTCGCAGACGCCAAAACATAGGTCAATGGATTGTTGTCTGTGAAAACAGTGAAGGTGTTACCAAACAAATAGTCGTGGAATTTGTCGGTGACAGCCCATTTGAGCGCGAGGAATTCTAGCTTATGAGCAGGGTAATTCCGCTCCCCTGCCCGAAGACCTCGGCTCGCATAAGCAATCACCTTCTCCTCGCCTTCCTGCTCCTGTAAAAGAACTGCGCCTAAACCGGTTCCACACGCGTCTGTATGGACGATGAAGGGTTTACTGAAGTCAGCGAAAGCTAGGACGGGAGAAGAAGTAAGTTTAGTCTTTAAAAGATCAAAAGAATGTTGCTGGGCGTCGGACCAGGACCACGGGGCTGGGGAATTTCTTTTAGATTTCCTAGACTTCTTAGAAGACTTGGTGGAACCGTGCCCTTCGAGGAGTTGGTTAAGGGGATGGGCTATCTTAGAGTAACCCTGTATAAACCTACGGTAGAAACCAGCAGTCCCTAAAAAACTACGCAACTCCTGGACATTCTTAGGGACGGGCCAATCAGAAATTGCAGATGTCTTGTCCGGGTCAGTGGAAATACCATTGGCCGAGATAACATGGCCGAGGTAGGTAACTGACGTCTTAAAGAACTCGCATTTTGATCCTTTTAGTTTAAGACCATGAGAATGGAGGCGTTGAAAAACAGATTCGAGACGGGACAAATGTTCTTCGAAAGAGTCAGAGAAGATAAGGATATCGTCAATGAAAACAAGACATTCTCTGAGGTTTAAATCGCCCATACATTTCTCCATAAGACGCTGAAATGTAGCGCCACTGTTCGTCAGACCGAAAGGCATTCGGTTGCACTCAAAGAAGCCAAGATTGCCTACAGAAAATGCGGTCTTGTGCTTGTCTTCTTCTTCCATTTCGACTTGCCAGTAACCTGAGCGTAAGTCTAGTTTGGAGAAGAACTTGGAACCTACCAAAGTGTCGACGGTATCATCGAACCTTGGCAGCATATAGGCGTCCTTACGTGTCCTGGAATTCAACATACGGAAATCCAGACAAAAACGCAATGAGCCGTCTTTCTTTCGCACAAGAACTACATTAGAGGAGTACGGGCTATCACTTTCGCGAATCGCACCGCAGTCAAGCATATCTTTAAGATGCTGTCGTACCTCCTCATACATTCCTGGTGGAATCTTGCGGTATGGTTGCTTAAAGGGCGTGTCATTGGTAAGAACTATCTTATGTTTGACGATATTGGAACAGCCAAGATCAGTAGGGCCGGTAGAAAAGATATGACGCCAATTACCAAGTACTTGGCGAACCCGCAGAATCTGATCTGGTGACAAGTTATCGATGTCGATTTTGACACCAAGATCGTCAACTGGGTCAAGACTAGAAGAAGAGGAAGAAGGAAATGAAGAAGCAAGATTATCAACGACCTTGACCTCGTCTACAACACATATGTCTGACTTTGGCCGGATGAGGACGGGTTTGGCAGTCATGTTGCACAACCTAACAGGGACCTTGACATAATTACCATGGTGAGGGGCCTTCAAAACATGGGGTCTAACAAGGTATGGGCTATCAGGAGAAATGTTCTCAGTAACAATCTTCTGAACATCATGTTTAAGACCTCTGGCAATTCCGTTAAGGGTAACAGACTCATAAGGACCAAGTTCTACAGTATGCTCATTAGTAGACTTTACTGTAATAGGTTCACAGACTAGGGCATCAAAGGCTGATTGCCAAGAATCAGGCAATGGACGGGCGGGTGCCACAGACGCTGACTTACAACGTCTAATGATATTGGTGCCCACAATCACCGGATGACTGCCAGTGTCGGGAACTACAAGTACTGGAACATCAAGTTCAAAATTCAAATCAGGAACAGCCAGAGTGATTTCAATATACCCAAAAATGGCAAGTTTGTTACCATTGGCAACAGTAACATTTATGTCGATATTCAAATCAGACAATTCCTTCAAAGGAGGCTTACTAGGCAAAGACCTAAAGAAAGTATCACTAATAGTAGTGACCATGGAACCACTGTCTATCAGACCTATAGTAGGAACTGAATCAATGACAACATTGGACGTATTGGACGCACCAACAAGATCAGAAACACTAACAGACTGGCCGAAAACGGCGCCAACCCCTGGGTGGCCACTGGCAGGGGCGGCTAAAAGTTTGGGTGACTAGGGGACTGACCAAAAGAAGAATGGCGGCCACCACCTCTACCACGCCGGGAACCACGGTTACCACCAGAGTATACATTGGGTGTCGGAGGGCCGTAACCATGCGGTCTGGGAGGTGCCGCCTGGGAAGGGGAAAACAAAGGAGGAATGTATTGGGGTGGGGGTACACTAACATCAGGCGAAAGTGTGAGAGTGTCTAGGCGCTGTAAAATAGTGGAAAACTTTTTATCAACACCAGACTGGACAGAAGATATCCGGGAATTGAGCCGTTGCTCTAAGTCAGAAAGCTTCTTATCAAAGTTGGGGTGCTGATAACTGGGGGGCATAGATTGCTGTTGGCTAGAAGCATGGGGGGATTTGGACTTTGGTAAAGAAAGGGACAGCTCTTTATCAACCTGCCTGACATCCCGGAGAAACGCGTCATAATCTGCTGCTGCGTCTAACTTGTGGCGTGTGTTTGTGCGCAACATCTCTGTGCGCAAACCAGACCATAGTCTTTCGCAAAGCAGTTCATTACGATTTGTCAATGGGATACGGCCGCTGTCAAAAGCTTGCGTCAAAGCCGACTCGAGCCGACAACCAAAAGATGTGACAGACTCATCTGGTCTTTGAGCCAAATTGAAAAACTCCTTCATAGATAAAGACTTTTGAGAAGGTTCGCCATAATTCACTTCAAGCTTCCGGAGTACCGTGTCTACTGTAATATTTTCACCAAGTGAAACTAGTAAACGACGAGCTGTACCCCGTAATGAAGACCTGATAGCTTGCAGCACTAAGGAAGAAGACAAAGAAGCGTCTTTCCTCAGACACCGCACCTCATGGCGCCACTCATAAAAATTGATCTCTGACTTAGGCGTAGGATCATCACCAGAGAATGGTGGGATCTTCGGTGCCTTAGTCGCCATAGAAGAAGAAGGTGTAAAAGCAAAATGAGATGGGGGCGTGGAAGGCTGGGTCAAAAGGGACATCAATGGTTGGGGCTTTGGCTTGACATTAGAACCTGAAAGAGGTTTGGGCTTAACATCAAAAATGGGTGGGGCAAGCTTAGGTGTAATATTATACTTGCTGGACAGTAACTGTAACATTTCAGCTTCAGATGGGTATGACATATCACCACCAACTGCACCAAGCTTCTCCTCGGACATGGGGGCTTCTTCGTCACTCATGGTGACAGAAAGCAACAACAACAGAAGGTATAACAAACCCAGAATGAAGAAATGATGTATAGAAAATACAGTAGAAAAGAAAGGGCAAATAAAACAAAAATAGATTAATAAAACAGAAAGCGGCTATGATCCACTACACTGTGTGTGACTATGAGTGTATTAGTGATCACAATGTGCTATGCTCACCAGTGAATTATTAACAAAAAAAGCCAATGTATATCTTCAATTAAAAAAAATATATCAACGGATGTGTAAAACTATATGTGTACTGTATGTGTAATTAAATTTTAATGTGTGTAAATTAAGTCTAATTAATTATGATGAAAATAAATTTCAAAGTTGATTTATTGAAATAAAAAAATTGAACTTATCCTATTGATGTATGTGAATGTTAAACTTTAATTCAAATGACAAATAAATTAATTTTAATTAAATTTATGAAATTAAATGTAAAGGCCAAAGACAAAGCAAAGGACAGATCCGTTAAAAGGTACAAATAATACAAGTGATAAGTTTAATGGCCAGGGACCAGTCTAAGTTTAAACAAGTTCAGGGTCAAATATTTCCCTAAATATTCTAGTAGGCTACCAAGTTTATTTATATAACTATTTCTATTTAAGCTATGACACAACTACCATAAATACACCTGGTTTAGCTATATTCACACAGTTACTATGAACAATAAATAATTAAAGTACTCAATTGTGTGTGGAGCAAAACTTAATAAAATGATTTCAGAATCTCAAATTAATCAAAACTGTGAGATCACACTCTGAAATGTAAATAATCACAGGGAAATCTGGAAATAAAGTAGGAAAATTATATGAAAAAGGGCAAATATTTATAACCTAGTCTGACAGGTCAAAATATGAAACATATAATGTACAAAGAACACAGAAACAAAGAACACAGAAACACACAAGAAACAAATAAACAAACAACTATGCAAATGAATACAGTAACTTGCCAAGCACACTTAACCGGTCATGCAAGGGGAAATTTGGGATGGGTTAAAGCAGGGGTAATGTGTATATGTGTAGTTTAAATTTATATGTGTAATATGTGTGAAGGATGGAAAACACAATAATAAATACACTTAAGTTTTATAATGATAAATATGATCTAAACTAACGTGCTAAACTAAGTCTAAAGCATGTATAAATTAATTGTAAGCGTGTAAAATTAAGCAAAGCAATGTATGCAACCAAAATATATGCAGAACCCAGGCAAGATCACAATAACCCAGCAAAATGAAAATAATGAAGCAAATGAAATAAAGCACAGAAATACTAATCTATGACACAAGTAAAGCAAGCAAGTTTACACAAAACAAAACATTTAAAGCACAGTCAATAGATAAGCAATTCAAAAGGAGCCGTGTGAACAATTAATTAAACATATGAATTTAGCTGTCAAAATTAACTGTCAAAACAAATACCGGGTCGTGAAATTATGTCACAAATGAAAATGACTGACAAAGTACAAAATGACAGTTACAATTTCAAGCAAGACAGACAAAATCAATACCAAATGAAATGAAATAAACCAAAAATATATGTACTCTTACCGTAAATAAAGCAATAAATCCAAAAAGTAATCCAAAAAAAATCTAGGTCAAGCTATTTTCACTTTATAAATGTCAACTAGCCGGTTTACTCAAAAGGAAAAAAAATAGTTACAGCCAAAATATCAAAAACTTACAAAGTTATATATAAAATAAGGGTACTCACGGTTCAACGAAAAAAAATCACACACACACAAAAATACAATCCACAATTACAAATAACACATATATCACAGACAAAACACACAGAAATCCATACGCGGTGCTCCTCTTCTGTCACGTGACACGCGATCAGCTGATAACTGTCAAATTTGACAGATAAAATGTAAATAAAACAGGATTAGAGTCTCTCGCGAAATATACTACACGATCAGGGAGGATGGGTGGGGGAAAGGACTGGGGGGTATATTGCACGATCAGGGAGGATGGGTGGGGAAAGGGACGGGGAGGTATACCAATACGGAGGTGCCGGCGGATATGCTGGGATTCTCGACCTCTTCTGGGCGTCAAAACGCAGACAAAATCCCCTCAACGTCTGGTCTGGAGGACACGACGGCCTGGCTCTGGACTACGCCAACCTCGATCGGGGAGCCATTTGTAGTGTGGGTGTCCCAAGACAAAACCACTCAACTTCGGAGTTCGAATATTATTTATTTATACGTAGTCGAACGAAACCTAAAACATATAATAAAACATATAAAAGTATATGCTAACATAATCATATTATTAATAACACAAAATACAAAGACAATGGACAGTGATCGGTAAATATATCAAGGGAGACTTCGCGGTTAAATACATAAAACATTCTAAGAACTATGAGCAATAAACTTACCAGGCACGTCTAAATAATAATTAAATATGAATGAATATTTGAGCTCAAAGATAAGAGCGAATATTAAATAAGTAAGAATATTTCAGCTCAATGATAAGAGCGAATATTAAATAAATAGTAACAACTGTTACAATTGAAATCTTGACTTGCGTCGATGATGATTCAGAACGGAATGATATATGTGTATATATAAATAAGGGCGTGTGCAATGAAGCGGGAAAAAGGGGAAAAGGCATTATGAACCAATCAATCACTCTATAAATTTAGACAAACTCGCATAACCAGTATTCACGCTCTGACGCACTCGGACATAGACGGACATTGACGGACATAGACGGACATTGACGGACATAGACGGACAGTAACGCACAGAGGACAATAACTACGTAGCACAACACTAAACACGACGATACACAAACAATACAAAACGATATACGATATAGAACCATACCAAACACACAAACTAATAAAATACTGAAATATGCACCTTGCTACATATATTAAAGGACAGGGTAACGTGTCGGTGGTAAAGATTTGGGACATTTAACGTTTATATATTTAAGGACAGGGTAACGTGTTGATGGTTAAGATATGGAATCTTTAATATTGATATATTTAAGGACAGGGTTACGTGTTGTTGGTTTAGATTGAGACATTTGATGGTTACATATTTAAGGACAGGGTTACAAGTTGATTGGTTAGATTGGGACCTTTGATGTTTATGTATTTAAGGACAGGGAAACGTGATGATGGTTTAAATTTGAGACCTTTAAATTTTTTATATTTAAGAACAGGGTAATATGTTTGTGGTCAAGATTTGGAACCTTGAATGTATATATATTTAAGGACAGGATAACATTTTGTTGGTTTAGATTGGGAACCATTAAGGTTCACATACTAAAGGACAGGGAAACGTGTTGCTGGTTTAAATTTTGGACCTTTTTTGTTTTTATATCAAAGAACCGGGTAATGTGTTGGTGATTTAAATTGGGACCTTTGATGTACATATATTTATGGACAGGGTAACGTGTTGTTGGATTAGATTTGGAGCCTTTCATTGTTTTCATATTGAAGGACAGGGTATCGTGTTGGAGGTTTAAATTTGGTCTTTTGAAATATATGTATTTAAGGACAGGGAAACGTGTTGATGGTTTAAATTTGGGACCATAAATGTTTAAATATTTAAGGACAGGGAAAAGAGTTGTTGGTTTATATTTGGAACCTTTAATGTATTTTTTCTATTAAAGAACGGGGTAACGTGTTGGTGGTTTAGATTGGAACCTTTATTGTATTTATATTTAAGGACCGGGTAATGTGTTGGGGGTTTAGATTTTGACCTTTGATGTATATATATATATAAGGACAGAGAAACATGTTGGTTATTATATTCAGAAACTTTAATGATTTGATATTTCATGACCAGGTAACGTGTTGGTGATTTTGATTGGGACCTTTGATATTCATATATTTAAGGAGAGGGTAACGTGTTGTTGGTTTAGATTTGGAACATTTATCTTTTTCATATTGAAGGACAGGGTATCGTATAGGAGGTTTAGATTGGGTTTTTGATGTTGATATATTTAAGGACATGGTAACGTGTTGTTGGTTTAGATTTGGAACCTGAAATGTTTATGTATTTAAGGACAAGGAAACGGGTTGATGGCTTAACTTTTGGACCGTTAATGTTTTTTATATTTAAGGACAGGGTAACGTGTTGGTGGTAAAGATTTGCAACCTTAAATATTGATATATTTAAGGACAGGGTTATGTGTTGTTGGTTAAGATTTCGGACATTTAATGTTTATATATATTTAAGGAGAGGGAAACGTGATGGTGGTTTAAAATTGTAAGCTTTAATGTTTTTATATTTAAAGACAGGTAAGGTGTTGGTGGTTAAGATTGCGACCTTTGATGTATATATATTTAAGAACAAGGTAACGTGTTGTTGGTTTAGGTTTGGAACTTTTAATGTTCATATATTTAAGGATAGGGTAACGTGATCTTGGTTTAGATTTGAGACCTTTAATTTTTTCATAATTAAGAACCGGGTTACGTGTTGTTTGGTTAGATTGGGACCTTGGATGTTTATATTTTTAAGGACAGGGAAATGTGTTGTTAGTTTAGATTTGGAACATTGAATGTTTATATATTTAAGGGCAGGGTAATGTGTTGTTGGTTTAAATTTGGGACTTTTAATGTTTATATATTTTAGGATAGGATAACGTGTTGATGGTTTAGATTTGGACCTTTGATGTTTATATATTAAAGGACAGGGTTACGTGCTGGTGGTTAAGATTTGAAACCCTTTTTGTTTATATATGTAAGGACAGGGAAACGTGCTGATAGTTTATATTTGGGACCATTAATGTTTTTATACTTACAGAACGGGTTACGTGTTGTGGGTTTAAATTGGGACCTTTGATATTTATACATTTATAGACAGGGTAATGTGTTCTTGGTTTAGATTTGGAACCATTAATGGTTATGTATTTAAAGATGCACTCTTATTCCCAAATAAGATAACCAAAATTAATAAAGTTGTTTATATTTATTAAAAAGGATGAATAAATGTCGAAAACAATGGTTCTTGTGAAGGATACCAAGTTTAATTTGAAAGAAATGAGCACAAATCACGGTATTTCTACCTTATGAGACTATAGTAAACCACAGTAAATCTTTTAGCATTCACCAATCATTTAATATTTTTTGCGCTTTCTGCTATTAAATACACGGTTACAATCTTGTTATCAGTAATCAATATTTTCCATAAATGCATTATTTAGTAAGTAGTTAAAGGTATATCAGTCAAAATTGTTCTTTGTTATACACGTGTATGCAATAATTTTGAATAAGAGTGTCACTTTAAGGACAGGAAAACGTGTTGATGGTTGAAATTTGACCCCGTGAATGTTTTTATATTTAAGGACAGGGTAATGTGTTGGTAGTAAAGATTTGGAACCTTTGATGTTTAAATATTTAAGAACAGGGTAACGTGTTGTTGGTTAAGGTTTGGAACTTTTGATATTCATATACTTAAGGATAGGGTACCGTGATCTTGATTTAGATTAGAGACCTTTGATTTTTTCATATCTAAGAACCGGGTAACGTGCTGTTGGTTAAGATTTGGGACCTTTAATGTCTTCGTATTTAAGGACAGGTTTACGTGTTGTTTGGTTAGATTTGGACCTTTGATGTTGATAAAACAAATTAGGACAGGGAACTGTGTTGTTGGTTTAGATTTGGAACATTTAATGTTTAAATATTTAAGGACAGGGTCAAGTGTTGTTGGTTTACATTGAAACCATTTAATTTTTTTAAATTGGAGGAACTGTCAATGTGTTTGTGGTTTAGACTGGGTCATTTGATGTTGTTTTTTATATTTAAGGATTGGGTAACGTGTTGGTGGTTTAGATTAGAACTTTTAATGTTTATACATTTAAGGACTGGGTCAGTGAGGTTGGTTTAGATTGAGACCTTTAATATTTATAATGTTTATATATTTATGGACTGTATAACGTGTTGGTGGTTTAGATTGGAACCTTTGATGTTTATATATTAAAGGACAGGGAAACGTGTTGTTCTTGCACATTTAATATTTTTATAATTTAAGAACAGGGTAACGTGTGGATGGTTTATATTGGGACTTTTAATGTTTTTATATTTAAGAACTGTCTAATGCGTTGGTGGTTAACATTGGGTCCCTGATGTTTATATACTAAAGGACCGGGTAACGTGTTGGTGGTAAAGATTGCGACTTTTGATGTCTATATATTTTAAGACAGGGTAACATGATGTTGGTTAAAATTGGAACCGGTATTTTTCATATATTTAAGTACAGGGAAACGTTTTACTGGTTTAAATTTGGGACCTTTGATGTTGATTTTTTGTTAATTTAAGGACCAGGTAATGTGTTGGTGATTTTCGATTGGGACCTTTGATGTTCATATATCTAAGGACACGGTAACCTGTTGTTGGTTACGATTGGAAACCTTTATTTTTTTTCATATTTAAGGAGAGGGTATCGTTTTGATGGTTTTGATTGGGACTTTTGATGTTTTTATATTTAAGGACGAGGTAACGTGTTGATGGTTTTGATTAGGATTTAATGTTGATATATTTGAGGACAGGAAAACGTGTTGATAAATTAAATTTGGGACCGTTAATGTTTTTATATTTAAGGACATGAAAACGTCATAATGGTTTTGGGACCTTTTATGTTTTCATATTTTAGGACAGGGTTACATGATGTTGGTTTAAATTGGAACCTTTGATGTTAATACATTTATGGACAGAGTAATGTGTTGATTGCTTCGATTTGGAATCTTTAATGCTTTTATATTTAAGAACAGGGTAACGTGTTGATGATTTAGATTTGGACCTTTGATGTTTACATATTAAGGGACAGGGAAACTATTGTTGGTTTATATGCGGAACCTAGAATCTTTATATATTTAAGGACAGGGTAATGTGTTAGTGGTTTAGATTTGGAATCTTTAATGTTTTTGTATCTAAGGACAGGTTAACGTGTTGATGGTTTAGATTTGGACCTTCGATGCTTATATTTTTACGAACAGAGTAATGTTTAGTTGATATAGATTTTGGATCATAAATGTTTATATATTTGAGGACAGGGAAAGGAGTTTTGGGTTTATATTTGGGACCTTCAATGGTTTTATATTTAAAAACAGGGTAACGTGTTGATGGTTTAGATTGGAACCTTTAATCTTCTTATATTTAAGGACCGGGAAATATATTGGTGGTTTAGATTGGGACATTTGATGTTTATATATTTGAGGACAGGGGAAGGTGATGGTGGTTTAGATTTGGAAGCTAAATTTTTTAATATTTAAGGTCAGGGTAATGTGTTGGTGGTTTGGATTGGGACCTTTGGTGTTTATATATTTTAACACAGAAAACGTGTTTGTCGTTTAGATTTTGGAACCTTTAATGTTTTTATAATAAAAGGCCGGATAACGTGTTGGCGGTTAAGATTGCGACCTTTGATGTTTATATATTTAAGGACGTGTTGTTGGTTTACATTTGGAACCTTTAATATTCATATAGTTAAGGACAGGGTAACATGTTGGTTTACATTTGGAACCTTTAATATTCATATATTTAAGGACAGGGAAACGTGTTGCTGGTTTTGACGTTGGGACCTTTAATGTTTTTATATTTAAGGACCGTGAACTTTTGATGTCTATATATTTAAAGACAGGGTAACATGATGCTGGTTAAAATTGGAACCGGTAATTTTCATATATTTAAGTACAGGGAAACGTTTTACTGGTTTTGACGTTGGGACCTTTACTGTTTTTATATTTAAGGACCGTGAAATGTGTTGGTGATTAAGATCGGGATCTTTGATGTTCATATATTTAAGGACAGGGTAACGTGTTCTTGGTTTAAATTTGGAACCGCTAATATTTCGTACTTAAGAACAGGGTATCGTGTTGGTGGTTTAGATTCGGACTATTGATGTTTATATATTTCAGGACAGGGTAACATGTTGTTGGTTTAGATTTGGAACTTTAAATGTTTATGTATTTAAGGAAGGGGAAACGTGTTGATGGTTTAAATTTCACCCCGTTAATGTTTTTATATTTTAGGACAGGTTAATGTGTTGGTGGTTTAGATTTGGAACCTTTAATACTTGAATATTTAAGGATAGGGTTAAGTGTTGTTGGATTAGATTTTAGACGTCTAATGTTTTCATATTTCAGGACAGTGTAACGTGTTGGTTGTTTAGATTGAGACCTTTGATGTTTATATATTTAAGGAAAGGGGTACGTGTTGTTGATTTAGATTGGGACCTTTGATGGGTTTTTTTTTTATTTTTAAGGACAGGGTTTCGTGCTATTGGTTTGGATAGGGACCTCTAAAGTTTATATATTTATGGACATGGAAACTACTGTTGGTTTATATTTAGAACCGAGAATGTTTTTATATTCAAGGATAGGGTAATGTGTTGGTTGTTTAGATTTGAGACCTTTAAAAAAATATTGCCGGACAGGGTAAGGTGTTGTTGGTTTAAATTTGGAATATTGATATTTATATTTTAAAGGACAGGGTAAAGTGTTGTTGGATACTATTTGGGACCATGCATGTTTAAATATTTAAGGACAGGGAAACATGTTGATGGTTTAGATTAGGATCTTTAAGGCTTATATATTGAAGGACAGGGTAACTTGTTGATTGTTTAGAGTGGAACCTTTTATGTTTTTATATTTAAGGACCGGGTAATGTGTTAGTGGTTTATATTTGGGATATTTGATGTTAATATATTTAAAGACAGGGAAACATGTTTCTGGTATTTTAGGACAGGGTACGTGTTAGTGGTCCCGTACAGGAAAAACTGTTTTTATATTTAAGACAGGGTAACGTGTTGATGGTTTAGATTGGAACTTTTAATGTTTATATATTTAAGGACTAGGTAACGTGTTGTTGGTTTAGATTTGGAGCCTTTAATGTTATTCTATTTAAGGACTGTTTAATGTGTTGGTGGTTTAGATTGGGACATTTGATGTTTATATATCTAAAGACAGGGTCACGTGTTGTTGGTTTAGATTGGGGCCTATAATGTTAATATATTTAAGGGCAGGGAAACATAAGATTTAGAACCTTTAATGTTTTTTTTTATAATTTAAGAACAGGGTAACGTGTTGATAGTTTAAATTGGAACCTTTAATGATTTTATATTTAAGGATTGTCTGAATGCATTGGGGTATGTTCATACATTAGACCGACACTGGGGCCATTATATTCAATAACAAGGTTACGGGTGCTTGTTTTACGTTCGGGCCTTTAATGTTCATACATTGCAAGACAGGGTTGTGTGTTGTTGGTTAACATGGGGACTTTCATTCAATGATTGTATATTAAAGGCAATGTTAGGTGTTGTTAGAAGGGACTATGACCAATTATATATTAAAAGAACATGGTTACATGTTGTTTGTTTACATGGGGAATTATATAAATATCTAAAGGACAGGTGTACATATTGTTTACATCAGGGCCTTTAATAGTCTAA
The DNA here is from genome assembly GCF_026914265.1 of Mya arenaria. Lineage (NCBI taxonomy): Eukaryota > Metazoa > Mollusca > Bivalvia > Myida > Myidae > Mya > Mya arenaria. The sequence goes on along the minus strand of NC_069130.1, from coordinate 64,262,277 downwards.
ATAAAGTGTTATGTGTTATTCATTTAAATCAGGGAATGTTTATACATTAACGGATAAGTGTTGTTTTAGGTGGGGGACTACATTGCTTATATATTAAAGTTACGTGTTGTAAGAAGACAATGGGTCCTATGTTTAGACATGAAAACACAGGATTGTATGCTGTGGGTGAATATAGGGCCTTTAACCTTCATATATTAAAGGACATGGATGCGTGTTGACATGTTATTGAAAGACACTGGGTCCTATGTTCATACACGAAAATACAGGATTACGTATATGCTGTTGGTTAACATAGGGACTTTATTTTTGATATATTAAAGGACATGGCAACGTGTTGCATGTAAAATAGGGTATTAAATGTTTACACATAAAAATATTGTGTTACGTGTTGTTGAAAGCCACGAAGGCCTTTTACATTTATATATTCAAAACAGTGCTATGTGCTGTTGCAAGGCATGGTGGTTTTAATGCTTATATATTAAAGGACAGGGTTATGTAGCGTTGGTTTACATGAGTGCCTAAATTGTTTTTTTTTAAAGAACAGGGTTGGTTTTCCACAAAATAGTCAAAATACAAATTGAAGTTATATTCTTCCTGATCAATAATGATACAATATACTGATCATAGCTGTCACAAAAGGAGCCAAATACAATCTTTCGTAGCAACAGACCAGTTCAAAAATGGCAAGATACAAAGTCATAGCTGACAGAAAAAGAGCCCGATGCACACTTCGGTAGCTTTATACATGTTCAATAAAGATGAAATCCACAGATCATGACTGACACAAAAAGAGTACAATACAAACTGAGGTACCAATAAACATGTTCAATTATGACATATTACACAGATCATGGCTGCCACAAAAAGAGCCAAATTCAAACTGAGGTACCAATATACATGTTCAATAATGACATAATACACAGATCATGGCTGCCAGAAAAAGAGCCAAATACAAACTGAGGTACCAACATAACTGTTTAATAATCATATCATACACAGATTGTGGCTGTCAAAAAAGAGCAAAATACAAACTTAGGTAATAGTATACCTGTTCAATAATGGAAAAATACAGATCATAAAGTCACAAAATGAGCCAAATACAGACTAAGAAAACAAAATAGCTATTCGACAATATATAATACTCAGATCATGGCTGTCACAAAAAGAGCAAAATAGAAACTTAGATAATAATATACCTGTTCTATAATGATGAAATACACAGAGCATGGCTGCCCAAAAAGCCAAATACAAACTTGGGTAATAATATACCTGTTTAATAATGACATAACACACAGAGCATGGCTGCCACAAAATCAGCTACATGTATAAACAAACTGTGGTACCAATATACCTGTTCAATAATGACATAATACAGAGATCATGGCTGCCAAAAAAGGAGCAAAATATAGACTTAGGTAATAATACACCAGTTCAATAATAATAAAATACACAGATAATGGCTGCCCCTCAAAGCCAAATACAAACCTAGGTAATAATATACCTGTTTAATAATGACATAACACACAGATCATGGCTGTCACAAAAAGAACTACATGTGTAAACAAACTGAGGTACCACTATACCTATTCAATAATGACATAATACAGAGACCATGGCTGCCAAAAAAGAAGCAAAATATAGACTTAGGTAATAATATACCAGTTCAAGTATAATAAAATACACAGATCATGGCTGCCCCTCAAAGCCAAATACAAACCTGGGTTATAATTTACCAGTTTAATAACAACATAATACACAGATCATGGCTGCCTCAAAATGTGCCAAAAACAAACTGAGGTACCAATATACCTATTTCATAATGACATATTACACAGAGAATTGCTGTCACAAAAAGAGCAAAATAACTTAGGTATCAATATACCTGTTCAATAATGGCAAAATACACTGATCATGGCTGCAGCAAAAACATCAAAATACAAATTTAGGTAATAATATACCCGTTCAAAAATGATAAAATACACAGATCATGTCTGTCACAAAAAGAGCGAAATACAAATTGAGGTACCAATGTACCTGTTCTATAATGACATAATACACAGATCATGGCTGCCACAAAAAGAGCCAAATACAAACAGAAGTAACCTAAAACCCTTTAAATAATGACATTATACACAGATAGCTCTTTCCTGTTGCAAAAAGAGCTGAATACAAAATGACATAAAAAATATACCTGTTAAATAATGTAATAATACAGATCATGGCTGTCAAAAAAGAGCCAAATACAAACTTAGGTTACAATATACCTGTTCAATAATGACATAATATACAAATCATGGCTGCCACAAAAAGAGCAAAATACAAATTCAGGTTATAATATACATGTTCGATAATAATAAAATACACAGATCATGGCTGTCACAACAATTGCCAAATACAAACCGAGGTATCAATAAACCTGTTCAATTATGACATAATACACAGATCATGGCTGCCATAACAAGAGCCTTATACAAACTGAGGTACCTTTATACCTGTTCAATAATGATATCAGACACAGAATGTGGCTGTCAAAAAAAGAGCCAAATACAAACTAAGGAAATAATATACCTATTCAATAATGGCAAAAAAAAACAGATCATCGCAGTCAAAAAAAGAGCCAAATACAAACTTAGGTAACAAAATACGTATTTGACAATAACATAATACACAGATCATGGCTGTCACAAAAGCAAAATACAAACTTAAGTAATAATATATCTGTTCAATCATGACATAAAACACAGATCATGGCTGCCAGAAAAAGAGCCAAATACAAACTGAGGTACCAATATACATGTTCAGTAATGACATAATACACAGAGCATGGCTTCCACAAAAAGAGCGAAATACAAATTGAGGTACCAATGTACCTGTTCAATAATGACATAATACACAGATCATGGCTGCCACAAAAAGAGCCAAATACAAACAGAAGTAACCTAAAACCCTTTAAATAATGACATTATACACAGATAGCTCTTTCCTGTTGCAAAAAGAGCTGAAAACAAAATGACATAAAAAATATAAAATATACACAGATCATGGCTGCCACAAAAAGAGCCATAAACAAACTGAGGTACCAATATACCTGTTGAATAATGACATAATTCAGAGACCATGGCTGCCAAAAAAGACCAAAATACAGACTTAGGTAATAATATACCAGTTCAATAATAATAAAATACAAAGATCATGGCTGCCAATAAAAGCCAAATACAAACCTAGGCAATAATATACCAGTTTAATAATGACATAATACACAGATCATGGCTGCTTAAAAATTGCCAAAAACAAACTGAGGTACCAATATACCTATTTGATAATGGCATATTACACAGAACATGGCTGTCACAAAAAGAGCAAAATACAAACCTAGTAACCAATATACCTGTTCAATAATGGCAAAATACACTGATAATGGCTGCCACAAAAAAAAAGCAAAAGACATGACTGCCACAAAAAGCCAAACACAAACTTAGGTAAAAATATACCTGTTCAATAATGGCAAAATACACTGATCATGGCTGTCATAAAAAGAGCAAAATACAAACTTAGGTAATAATATACCTGTTTAATTATGATAAAAAAAAACAGAGATCATGGCTGTCACAAAAAGAGCCAAATAGAAACTGAGGTACCAATATACATGTCCAATTATGACAAAATACACAGAGCTAGCTGTCACAAAACGAGACAAATAAATACAAACTAAGATACCAATATACCTGTTTAATAATGGCAAAATACACAGATTATGGCTGTCACAAAAAACAGAAATATACAAACTTAGGTAATACCTGTTTAATGATGATATATTACACAGATCATTGCTGCCCAAGGAAGCCTAATACAAACTAAGGTACCAATATACATGTTTAATTATGACATAATACACAGATCATGGCTGCCACAAAAAAGCCAATGCAAACTCAGGTACCAATATAACTGTTCAATAATACTAAGATATACAAATCATGGTTGCCAAAAAGGAGCAAAATAGAAATTGAGGGAATAATATACTTATTAAATAATGATAAAATACACAGAGCATTGCTGTCACAAAAAGAGCAAAATAACTTAGGTACCAATATACCTGTACAATAATGTTATCATACACAGACAGTGGCTGTCACAAAAAGAACAAACTTAGGTACCAATATACAGGTTCAATAATGGCAAATACACTGATCATGGCTGTCAAAAAAGAGCAAAATACAAATTCAGGTAATAATATACCTGTTCAATAATGATAAAATACAAAGATCATGGCTATCACAAAAAGAGCCTAATACAAACTGAGGTATCAATACCTGTTCAATAATGACACTATACAAATCATGGCTGCCACAAAAAGAATGAAATACAAATTCATGTATTATACCAGTTCAAAAATATAAAATACTCAGATCATGGCTGCCACAAAAAGAGCCAAATACAAACAGAGGTACCAATATACCTGTTCAATAATGACATAATACACAGAGCATGGCTGTAACAAAAAAAGCCAAATACAAACTCAGGTAACAATATACAGGTTCAATTATGGCAAAATACACTGATCATGGCTGCTGCCAAAAGAGGAAAATACAAATTTAGGTAATTATTTATCTGTTCACTAATGGCAAAATACACTGATCAAGGCTACCGCAAAAAGAGCAAAAAACAAATTCCTTTAATAATATACTTGTTCAATAATGACAAAATACACAGATATTATGGCTGTCACAAAAAGAGCCAAATACACGCTTAGGTAATTATATACCGTTCAATAATGATTAAATACACACATCATGGCTGTCACAAAACATCAAAATACAAACTTAGGTTATAATATACCTGTTCAATAATGACATAAGACACAGGTCATGGCTGCCACGAAAAGAGCAAAATACTAACTGAGGTACCAATATACCTGTTCAATAATGACATAAAACAAAGAGCATGGCCACCACAAAAAAGCATAATACAAACTAATATACCGATATACCTGTTTAATATGGGCAAAATACACTGATCATGGCTACAGCAAAAAGAGCAAATTACAAATTCAGGTAAAAATATATTGTTTCAATAATGATAAAATACACAGATCATGGCTGCAACAAAAAAGGCCAAATACAAACTGAGGAAACCAAATACCTATTTAATAATGACACTATACACAGATAGCTCTTTGCTGCCACAAAAAGAGCCACCTACAAAATGACATAACAATATACCTGTTCAATAATGTCATAACATACAAATCATGGCTGTCAAAAAAAAAAGTCAAATACAAACTGAGGTACCAATAATCCTTTTAAATAATCACATAATACACATAACATGGCTGTCACCAAAAGAGCTAAATACAGACTGAGGTACCAATATACCTGTGCAATAATGACATAATACACAGATCAAGGCTGCCAAAAAAGAGCCAACTGAGGTACCAGTATACTTGTTTAATAATGACATAATACACAGATCATGGCTGCAACAAAAAGAGCAAAATACAAACTAAGGTACCAGAACACTTGTTTAATAATGACATAATACACAGATCATGGCTGCAACAAAAAGAGCCAAATACAAACTGAGGTAACAATATAGGCGTTTAATAATGACATAATACACAGATTATGGCTGCCACAAAAAGAGCAAAATACAAACTGAGGTACCAGTATACTTGTTTAATAATGACATAATACACAGATCATGGCTGCAACAAAAAGAGCAAAATACAAACTAAGGTACCAGAACACTTGTTTAATAATGACATAATACACAGATCATGGCTGCAACAAAAAGAGCCAAATACAAACTGAGGTAACAATATAGGCGTTTAATAATGACATAATACACAGATCATGGCTGCCATAAAAAAGAGCCAAATACAAACTGAGGTAACAATATAGCTGTTTAATAATGACATAATACACAGATAATGGCTGCCACAAAAAAGAGCCATATACAAACTGAGGTAACAATATAGCTGTTCAATAATGACATAATACACATATTATGGCTGCCACAAAAAGAGCAAAATACAAACTGAGGTACCAGTATACCTGTTTAATAATGACATAATACACAGATCATGGCTGCAACAAAAAGAGCCAAATACAAACTGAGGTAACAATATACCTGTTTAATAATGACATAATACACAGATCATGGCTGCAACAAAAAGAGCCAAATACAAACTGAGGTAACAATATAGCTGTTTAATAATGACATAATACACAGATTATGGCTGCAACAAAATACAAACTGAGGTAACAATATACCTGTTCAATAATGACATAATACACAGATCATGGCTTCAACAAAAAGAGCCAAATACAAACAGAGGTAACAATACAGCTGTTTAATAATGACATAATACACAGATCATGGCTGCATCAAAAAGAGACAAATACAAACTGAGGTACCAGTATACTTGTTTAATAATGACATAATACACAGATCATGGCTTCAACAAAAAGAGCCAAATACAAACTGAGGTAACAATATACCTGTTTAATAATGACATAATACACAGATCATGGCTGCAACAAAAAGAGCCAAATACAAACTTAGGTAACAATATACCTGTTCAATAATAACATAACACACTAATCATTTCTGCCTCAAAATAGAGACAAATACAAACTGAGGTACCAATAATCCTTTTAAATAATCACATAATACACATAACATGGCTGTCACAAAAAAAAGAATCAAATGCAAACTCAGGTAACAAAATACCTGTTAAAAATGGCAAAAAACACAGATCAAGGCTGCCACATAAAAGAGCCAAATACAAACTCAGGTAACAATATAGCTGTTTAATAATGACATAATACACATATTATGGCTGCCACGAAAAGAGCAAAATACAAACTGAGGTACCAGTAAACTTGTTTAATAATGACATAATACGCAGATCATGGCTGCAACAGAAAGAGCCAAATACAAACTGAGGTAACAATATACCTGTTTTATAATGACATAATACACAGATCATGGCTGCAACAAAAAGAGCCAAATACAAACTGAGGTAACAATATACCTGTTTAATAATGACATAATACACAGATCATGGCTGCAACAAAAACAGCCAAATACAAACTTAGGTAACAATATACCTGTTCAATAATAACATAATATACTAATCATTTCTGCCTCAAAATAGAGCCAAATACAAACTGAGGTACCAATATACCTGTTTAATAATGGCATAATACACAGATCATGGCTGCCACAAAAAAAGAATCAAATGAAAACTGAGGTAACAAAATAGCAAAATACACAGATCATAGCTGCAACAAAAACAGCCAAATGCAAACTGAGGTAACAATATACCTGTTCAATAATGGCATTATACACAGATCATGACTGCAACAAAAAAGAGCCAAATGCAAATGTAGGTATCAATATACATGTTCAATAATGACATAATACACAGATCATGGCTACAGCAAAAAAGAGCCAAATGCAAACCGAGGTAACAATATACTTGTTCAATAATTGCATAAGACACAGATCATGGCTGCCACAAAAAGAGGCAAATATAAACTGAGGTACCAATATACCTGTTAAATAATGACAGAATACACAGATCATGGCTGCAACAAAAAGAGCAAAATACAAACTGAGGTACCAATAAACTTGTTCAATAATGACATAATACACAGATCATGGCTGCCAAAAAAGGAGCTAAAAACAAACTGAGGTACCAAAATACCAGTTAAATAATGACAGAATACACAGATCATGGCTGCTACAAAAAGAGCCAAATACAAACTTAGGTAACAATATACCTGATCAAAAATGGCATTATACACAGACCATGGCTGCCACAAAAAAAGACCCATTTGCAAACTGTGGTAATAATATACCTGTTCAATAGTTGCACAATACACAGATCATGGCTGCCACAAAAAAAAGAGCGAAATACAAACTGAGGTAACAATATACCTGTTCAATAATGGTATTATACACAGATCATGGCTGCAACAAAAAAGAGCCAAATGCAAATTGAGGTACCAATATACCTGTGCAATAAAGACATAATACACAGATAATGGCTGCCACAAAAAAGAGCCAAGTGCAAACTGAGGTATCAGTATACCTGTTCAATAATGACATAATAAACAAATCATGGCTGCCACAAAAATATAGCCAAATACAAACTGAGGTAACAATATACCTGTTCAATAATGGAATTATACACAATTCATGGCTGCCGCACAAAAAGCCAAATGCAAACTAAGGTTACAACATCTATACCAGTTCTATAATAACTATATGCTTGAATCATGGCTGAACCAAAAAAGAGAAGAATATAAACTAAGGTAACATAGTAGATCACTAGAAACTGAATACATTTTGTTCATGGCTGGCACAAAATTCAATACAAGCTTAAATTGCAATCCACATTGTAGTTCAACAATAACTTAAGGTAGCATGATATTGGTAAAAAGTCAATTTAAACATACATCATGGCTTACAAAAAAGGAGCCAAAATCACACTTAGGTTACAACAAAACATTTCAATAATAACTTGATACAAAAATCTTTGCTGCCTCAAAAAGAGCCAAATACTATCTTAGATTCCATGAAACTGGTTAAAAATAACATAATACATAGATCATGGCTAACACGACAATGGTTAAAAGTCTCTTAATACACAGATCATGGCTGCCAGTAAAATTCAGTTAAAACAATATACTAGTCAGAAGTTACTTTATAAATAGCAAACTGCTTAAAACAAATCCAGATCATAGCAAAAGTTGAGTGTTTAAAAGTAATTTGATATACACAAGCAGTTTTGGGGAGTACATTTTACTAAGAAAAAGAAAGGTACAAATAAAAATCATCACAATTAGATTTTGTTTTACAAAAATAAACATAGAAAAAATACAAATATAAAATATTAAAAGATATCCATACAACAAATGTAACCAAAGACATCACGAAGCACTGGCAGTAGGTCACTATGATGTTGAACACTGTCATCCTGTAGCAGCACGTGCATCCTCTTGAAGTAGACACTGAGCTTCATGTAATCCACATCCATGTGCTTTTTCATCCATTATGTTTCTTTATATAACGCTCTATCAAATATGCCAACAATGATCTGTGACGTCCTCTGTATGTAAATATTGTGCCTAGGAAAAACATTCCTAATGCTGTAGCTCAAATCCATGAAGACCTAGCTTTCTCCTGCTAGGTGTATCTTGCCTAGTTCACGGGTAGGTTGTCATGATGTAAACCCTGTCTTATGTCCATGTCAGGCCTCTTCTTCCCATCACTCCATTTTCTGTCCTAAACAAAACTTACAGTAACAGCTATCAGTAATTCAATTTCAAAGTTTTCAAACTATGCAAAAATTGCAAATATAACAACAACTAGTTCAAAAACCAAAATACATTTTTGTATAAGAAGACAGTGGCTGTCAGAAAAAAGAATAAAAAAACAAACCAAGGTAGTTACAAAGGGGATACAAAAATCTTAATATTAGGTCATTGCTGTCTACAAAAAGAAAACGCTCATGCTTTTTTATCAATACGGGGCAAAACTTAACATTTCTTACTTATTATATCAATAAAATGTTTCATGTTTATACCTGAAATGGTTTTTAACTTATTCCTTAAATAAAGTGTTTGCATGTCTTTTCAAACTTTTACAAAGGGCAGTAATTGATTTTCATAAAAGGTTATGAACCTTGCTACACATATGCATTTTGTCACTTGTAACATGTGGTCAATGTTTTATCTGTATATCTTTAATAAATTTGAGGTAATGGCCATGTTCAGGTTTTTGCATCACTTTTTCGAACTGTCAAGGGACATAATTCAACAATTTTTAAATCCAGGGTAATGGGCCTTGCTTCACAAGTGCGTCTTATATTAAGTGAAATCTGCACACCGTTTTATGTTAATACAATGAATGGTTATGAAGTTTTGGCCGAAATAAAGTTTGTGCATGATTTTGTTCCGAATATTTTTTAAAGTCCAAATATGGAACTTGTTGGACATGGGTGTATTTTATCTAACAACATGTGTACTAAGTTTCATTTGAATATCTTAAGGGTTTTTGAGAGATTGCTTAGGTTAAAGGTTCGCACAAAGATGCCAATGACGACACTTAAGCTATAACAATGAAGCACTCTAGAGTCATTAAACAACAGACAAGCGAAAATGTGGATACAACAGAATGGCTTAAAGCCACTTAAATAGATAGTGGCAATGAAATTATCAAATTTGCATTACCCTGAAACAAGTAGAATTAAGCTTTGCAGTAAATATGATATCATAGTTTCATGTGACTTAAACAGAATGGTGTTGGTCATATCTGTGATGTGTTTTGAAGGTCCATGGCAGTTTAAAGGTCCTCATTTTTCATTTTATGAAATATTACTCATCAATAAGCATTTATTGATGTAATTTAACATTGACATGAGACACTTCGCTGTCTGCTGCAGTTTACATATACAATAATAAACATAAAATAGAGGCATGTGTTGTTATAACAGGTAGGGAAATAGAAATTGCTGATTGCCGGCTTCAGGTGCCTTTTTTGTTTATGACAGGGAAAGTTAGTGTTGGAAGTCACAATGGTTTTAGTTATTCTGTGGAAGACAAAAAAATGCTTTTGGTAGGAAAATAGTGTGCTTTATTCTGGAAAATTGGAGAAAATTGTTGTCAACTTGCATCAAATAACTATTGTAATTTATTGAATTGCTGTTTCAGGGGGCATCAGGTTCCCATGTTTATCATGATCTTGAATATTGAGTAAATTGCTATTTCAGGGGGCATCAGGTTCCTATGTGTATTATTATCTTGAATATTGAATTAATTGCTATTTCAGAGGGCATCAGGTTCCTATGTGTATAATGATCGTGAATTTTGAGTGAATTGCTGTTTTAGGGAGCATCAGGTTCCTATGTTTATTACGATCTTTAATATTGAGTGAATTGCTGTTAGGGGGGCATAAGATTCATATGATTATTATTATCTTGAATATTGAGTGAACTGCTGTCAGGGGGGGGGTCTATGTTTATGATGATCTAGAATATTGAGTTTATTGCTGTTTCTAAGGGCATCAGTTTTCTATGTTTATTATGATCTTGGAAGGATTGAGCATATTGTTGTTGGGGGCATCAGATTCAAGACTGGGTAAATTGTTGCTGGTTGATAAGGTTCTTATGGTTAATATGATAAGGACTGCATAAATTGTTCTTTGGGGAAGATTGGTTGTAGGGTTATTATAATCTTGAAGGACTGAGTAAATGTTTGTTAGGAACTTTGGATGATCAGGTACATATGGTTAAATTTTGAAGGCCTGAGTTAATTGTTGTTGGTGGTGAATCAGGATCCTATGGGCATCAATGATCTTGAAGGACAGCGTAAATTGTTGTTTTGGGGATCAGGTTCCTATGGCAAAAGGACTGAGTTAATTGTTGTTGGTGGGCAGGTTCATTAGGTAAAAAATATTGAAGGACTGAGTAAACTGTCATTTATAAGGAGTATCATATTCCTTTGTTATTTATGATCTTCAAGGACTGAAAATTTTGTTTATTGTTGGAGAAATGAGGTTCATATGTTTTTATGATCTTGAAGGACTGAGTAAATTGTAATTATTTGTGGGCATTAGGTTCCTATGGCTATATCTTGAAGGACTAAGAAAAGTGTTGTTTGTTGGCATCAGGTTCCTATCAGGTTTATCTTGACATTGTAATCCAGAAGGACTGAGTAAATTGTTGGTGAGGGTATCAGGTTCCAATGTTTCTTTAAATATTGAAGGAATGATTAGATTGCTGTTTGGGGACAGCAGGTTCTTATGTTTTTATGGTTTTAAGGACCAAGTAAATTGCTTATTGGGCAATCAGGTACCTATGATTATTAGGATATTGAAGGACTGAGTAACATCAGGTACCTATTATTATAAAGGATTGGGTAAAGAGTAGTTGGGGGATCAGGTTCCTATATGGTTATTGAGTCTGGGGGGGGGGGGGGACTGAGTAAAGCGCTGTTTTGGGGCAGCAGGTTCTTATGATTTTTTATGATTTTGAAGGACTAATTTCATTGTTGCTTGTAGGCATCAGGTTTCTATGGTTATATATTGAAGGACTGAGTAAATTGCTGTTTGTGGGCTGGAGGTTCCTCAGATTAGTGTTACCCTGAAGGATTAAGTAAATTGTTGGTGAGGGGATCAGGTTCCAATGTTTCTTAAATATTGAAGGAGTGATCAAATTGCTGCTTGGGGGCACCAAGTTCCTATGTGTTTAATGATCTTGAAGGATTTAGTAAATTGTTGTTGGTGGATCAGGTTCCTATGATTATTATGATCCTGTAGGACTGAGTAAATTGTTGTTGGCAGTCATCATGTTCCTACAGTCATTATGATTCAAAGGACTGAGTAAATTGCTGATGGGGTTTCATGAACATTATTAAAGGACTGAGTTAGTCAAAGTAAATAGTAAATAACCATTGTAAACATCAGGTTCCTATGGTATATCTTGACAGAGAGACTATGTAAATTACTATAGGGGGCATCAGGGTCTTATGGTCATATATTGACAGAGAGACTTTGTAAATTAATATTTGGGGCATCAGGTTCTTATGGTTATATCTTGACAAAGAGACTATGTAAATAGAGGGAATAGGTATATTACTACTGAGGGCATCACAACTTATGGCCATATCTTGAGGGAGTATACATGTTAATTACTACTGGGGGTATCAGGTTCCAATGGTTATATCCTGAGGGAGTATGTAAATTAGTATTGGGGGGGTATCAGGAACTTATGGTTATATTTTGAGGGTGTCAGGGGCGTACCCGAAGCATTTTGAAATGTATACTTGAGATTGGTGAAAGGTAAAGATATTTAAACATTCTGGTCCCAATATAATATAGTTGGAGCAGGACCGATATCCCCTGATGTGGGACTTTTTTTACAGGCCATTTTACCGGGAACCTCAATTTCATTTGGGGGTACCGGAGTAAGCCTAGGTACTCCCCTGGGTATGAGTAAATTACTATTGGGGGGCACCAGGTTTCAATGGTTATATCTTGAAGGAGAATGTTAATTACTTTTGGGGGAATCAGGTATTATGGTTAAATATCTTGAGTGAGTAAGTAAATTACAATGGGGGGAGGGCATCAGGTTCCTATCATTATATCTTGAAGGTGTTAGTAAATTACCATTGGGGGGATATCAGCTTCCTATGGTTATATCTTGAAGGAGTATGCATATTACTATTGGGTGTAACCAGGTTCCAATGATTATATCTTGAAGGAGTATGTAAATAACTATTGGGGGCATCAGGTTCCAATGGTTATATCTTGAAGGAGTATGTAAATAACTATTGGGTGGCATCAGGTTCCAATGGTTATATCTTGAGGGAGTATGTAAATAACTATTGGGGGCATCAGGTTCCAATGGTTATATCTTGAAGGAGTATGTAAATAACTATTGGGTGGCATCAGGTTCCAATGGTTATATCTTGAGGGAGTATGTAAATAACTATTGGGGGCATCAGGTTCCAATGGTTATATCTTGAAGGAGTATGTAAATAACTATTGGGTGGCATCAGGTTTCAATGGTTATATCTTGAAGGAGTATGTAAATAACTATTGGGTGGCATCAGGTTCCAATGGTTATATCTTGAAGGAGTATGTAAATAACTATTGGGTGGCATCAGGTTCCAATGGTTATATCTTGAAGGAGTATGTAAATAACTATTGGGTGGCATCAGGTTCCAATGGTTATATCTTGAGGGAGTAAGTAAATAACTATTGGGGGCATCAGGTTCCAATGGTTATATCTTGAGGGAGTATGTAAATTACGATTGGGTGTCATCAGGTTCCAATGGTTTTATCTTGAGGGAGTAAGTAAATAACTATTGGGTGTCATCAGGTTCCAATGGTTTTATCTTGAAGGAGTATGTAAATTACTATTGGGTGTCATCAGGTTCCAATGGTTATATCTTGAAGGAGTATGTAAATTACTATTGGGTGGCATCAGGTTCATATGGTTTTATCTTGAGGGAGTATGTAAATTACTATTGGGTGGCATCAGGTTCATATGGTTTTATCTTGAGGGAGTAAGTAAATAACTATTGGGTGGCATCAGGTTCATATGGTTTTATCTTGAGGGAGTAAGTAAATTACTTGAGGGAGTATGTAAATTACTATTGGGTGGCATCAGGTTCATACAGTTTTATCTTGAGGGAGTATGTAAATTACTATTGGGTGGCATCAGGTTCCTATGGTTTTATCTTAAAGGAGTAAGTAAATTACTATTGGGTGGCATCAGGTTCATATGGTTTTATCTTGAAGGAGTATGTAAATTACTATTGGGTGGCATCAGGTTCATATGGTTTTATCTTGAAGGAGTATGTAAATTACTATTGGGTGGCATTAGGTTCCTATGGTTATGTCTTCAAGGAGATGTGAATTACTATTGAGGGCATCAGGTTCCAATTGTTATACCTTAACAGAAGGTGTAAGTAAATTACTATTTGGAGCAACAGGTTCCTATGGTTATATCATAAGGGAGTAAGTAAATTAATTTTGGGGGCATAATGTTCCTAGGATTAAATTTTGAAGAAAGGAGTATATAAACTACTATTGGGGTGCACCCGGTTCCTGGGGTTGTAAGTTACTATTTGGGGCATCAGATTCCTATGGTTATATCATGACAGAGGGAGATTTGTAAATTACTAAGGGGGATCATCAAGTGTATATGGTTATGTCTTATGATCAAGTTTAATCTTTCTCTTATGCTCCTTGATAAAATTGAGCCTGTATCTTTACAATGTTTCATAAGTGTTTCATTTAAAGTGACTCCCTCATGTTTTTAGGCCAAATTTTTTTTCCTATAATGCATCTGAAAACACCTATTTTAGCATTAATTTATTCTTTGATATCGAAATTGCAGAAAAAAATATTTTATTACATTATCAAGTATGGTTTTAGTGGGGTTAGAATCCACGCTGGTAAAGGCAAGAAAAATTAGAAGACAGCTGGCTAGTCCACACGGCCACCCAGACTTTAACAACAGTTGCAGATATGTTAACCTCTTAAGGCTACATTGATAACATCAGCCAGGTGATTATGTCAATCAACCAATCACGCAACACCACAGCCGTAATTATTTTTCAATTGCGTTATGAACACTTATGATAATTGCGGTCTTCAAAGACGATATTTGAGCAAATATCAAAATTTTCTGAAGGTTTCAAGCTTTGGGTATTTTTGTTTTAACACTCCTTATGATTTGCCACACTTTATTTTGTTATTAAAAAAATGTATTTTATAAAACATGAGGGAGTCTTTAAATTGATTATTATAAACAACACTATTTTTTACCTTCTCACCTCCTGAGAGTTTGCAATTGTATCAGCTGGTGCATGTTAAAAGTTCATGTTGAGGTGTTGTTTTCTCCAGTTTATGTTGACAAGTTCATGATAAGCAGTCACAGTTGGGTCCTCACAGATCTAGAAGCTGAGGTAAAAAAGTGTTGCAGCTTCAGACATGTGCTGCATACCTCATTACTGAAAAACATAAAAGACAGAGGTAATGAGGTCCTCACCTGAGAAACTGTTGGCTGTATCTTGTCTGAATTGTGCATTCTGGTGAATTTATTCCATCCATTTGTTCTCCAATATTGACATAAAAGCATTCACTTGTTCTAACTTTGAACCCTAGAATGTTAATACTATCTATTAAATATCATGTCTGAGTATGTTACTTACTTTTGAAATAGGCAGCAGTTATGTTAATAGGACCCACCTTATTTGCCATCCCCCCCACTCCTACCCCCCCCCCTCCTTTATTTTTAAATAAATAAAAATTTAAACACCATTGTCCTTCCGGGGGCATAAATGTCAACCTTAACCTTAAATAAGTAATGATGTAATATATTGATTTTCTTTTTAACTTGTGGAGTTTTGGGTTGATATGGATGTTTTATGATTAATAATGATAATTTTCCCATAATTTTTTAACTTGACGATTGATTTTGATTTTTTGGGGCGGGGTGGAAGACGTGGCAATTAGGGTGGTTCATGTCAACGTAATTTCTGCCTGTGCCTTTGGCTTCCTATTTCCTTAGAATGCACGTGAATTTCGTTTTAAACTTAAAAATTAATCAGACGAAAGTAAAACCGTAAATTGAGGTGTAACTTTATTGCAGCAATAAAACATTTCATTACTTTCCAATAAATATTGTTTACCTTTTGAGTAGATACTTTCTTTAACTGTTTAACTGAAACGTTTTTGTTGTTGTTGTTGTTGTTTTGTTTTTGTTTTAAATTCTGCCACCAATCTATTTGTTTACCAACAGCCTGGCTCTGAATTTTATTTACCGAATCGATTTGTCCATTTGCGATTGCTCGTCATATTGATCCTCTCGTTCCGATCGTCATGAAGAAATAGTTTTGTAAGGCTGGATCATCATCATCATCATCATCATCATCATCATCATCATCATCATTACCATCATGCTTCAGCATCATCATCATCATCATCATCATCATCATCGATATGTTTGTTTGTTATTCATTTCGAAAAATAGCTCATTCAGCTAGTGATTATTGTAACAATGTACCCGACTTGAGATCAAGATTCTTGTATCTTGGATCTATTTGTATAGACAAAATTTCGGAGAACTACATGTAGCCGAAGAAAACCTTTTTAAGGTGATCCACAATGGTCTTATGTACAGTTTTGCACATATTTATATACAAATGTTAAAAGAGTTTTGATTAAAGTAGAGAAGAGTTCGTTTAATGCCACTAGCATAATTTTAAGTCAGTAAAAGCGTATAACCGTATATTCAACTATTAACAAAGGCTTACTCAAGTGATTCCTTACATCAACATGTATAACTACCGTTCATAATTCACAAAAGGGCCGAAATGGTAACTGTGCCGTAATGGTCGTTGGGTTGTGTTGGCCGTGTACTTTGGAGCCGCTTATGAGATTGAGATGTCTGGAGCAAAACATGGACCTTTCGATACAAAACAAGACGTAACATTTTTTTCATTTGCTACAATTTAGGTTGTGGTTGCAGGAACCGAAACCATTTGCTACGACGGAAAGCACGTGGAATGCCTGCAACCTCGGCTCTTTAGATACCAGATACAAGCATATTTATTTCAAGTCGGATACGAAGGGGAAAAACACACATGGCAGAAAAGCTCAACGTTATTTAGTTGGATATAGCAATATGCAACTACTTACTAGTTTGTAGTTGGTGATTCGGATATTCAACTACCTGCTTGGTATGTGATGTGTATCATAATAGCCAAATAGTTTTTGCTTTTCGTCATAACAAAATAGAAACATATATTATTTCTATGTAGTGTGTGCCTCATTTGTAGGTATGAATATATCCTGGGGATAGAATATTCATTCCGAGACTTCCGTTTTAAAGCAAACATGGTGATTATATATATATAAACAACTTTTTCGACCAAAAACGTAATTTGCTTTTCGTTATATATATAACAAACAATATTTTAATTGTACATTATCAGCATTTGCCAACGATTTTTGAAAAAAACTATAAATTGCTCATCAAATCACTCAGTAACCGAGTATTGTGTACATTTTTCCGATTAGCCTCCGCTAGGTTTTATAAAAAAATGATATGAAAATAACAAACTTACAGCGATAAGCATTTCCGAATCGAGCGGTATTTTGCTTAAATGTCACGTCACAAACCACGTGGTATGTCCCCACTGACTTGATTGTTGCATTATTGTCCGAATTTTGAAAATAGCACAACCATTACCTCATCTGCAATTTTTCGTTAGAGCAAGCAAGGAATCCAGAGCCGGCCGCACCACTGGTACCATACTGCCCTCTGAAAATAGCAATAAGACTAAAATTTAAATGTCTGCAATTCATGGACATAGCAAAGTGTAAGCATTTTCAATGTTTCTGCATCACAACCATCGGTTGATATTATAAAAAAATTAACCTTGAAAGAAATGTGTGCTGGTTTATGTGTTAAAACCAATTTTGATAGACCACTAGCATGATGATCTAATTTATTTAGAGTCTGAGAGCTATATTAGTGAACAGGCATCAAATTTTGTGCCATTACATTGAGCTGATTGTTACCAACACTCACACTACAATATTGATGAATAAATATATTTAATTATTTCACTGACAGTCAAAAATTATATTTGGAGAAGAGGTATGTTTTAGCACGTACATATAAACCAAACGTCCTTGGTTAAAGAAATGTAAAAAATGAGGTTTGTAAATACACTGAGTTAAGAAAGTCTAACCTGTTATAAATCTAAGAAAAGTCAGATTCAGATTTATTTGTATTTCAAAGAAATCAAATAAAGTATTTGTGTTCTTAATTTTTGCCACTGATCACTGTTACTATCTCAGCAAGAGTCAATTGGAAGCAGACTTAACCCCATCCACTAAAAATAAATGACTTTTCCACTTAGTCACTCATTAAGGGACTTTGTACAGCATTTATATATTTTAATAAAATATATTAAGTATCAAAATAACACTTACACACAATTAACTGGTAATAGTTCGCCCCTCATTCTGTCTTCGGTCTAGCATATCGTTGGTTGTTTGAAGATACATTATATACAAGAATCTTTATTTAATGTCGGGTATGTGTTAACAAGAAACATTAGCTCAATGAGCTATTTACCGACATGAATAACAGACATACATAACATATCAAATAGAAATAACAATGAGCTTGTGACCTGGAAATAAAAGTATATATGTTAAAATTAATGCATATTGAAGCATGCATACAAATAGGAAAATTGGATTAGAGCATCGAGAACAGTGATAACATCATCAAGTTTTCCCGGCTGTACGGCCAGTCCACACGCGCACGGTTCCACTTGTTGAAATACCACTGCAAAATGGTTAGTTGTTTCAAAAGTATAACTTAAAGGGTAATCATATACATTGACGTAGCAAAATTGTAAGTAGCAAAATATTCAAGGGAATAACAGCTTTGTACATCGATGTGTAGTTTGTAAAAAAACTTATAATTAATCTAGCATGATTGGAAAAATCCTTGGAAAATATTGCTTAGAGAAGGTATGATATGTATCATGTTGTATTGATATTACACCTATCACTTTAAAAGAATGTTAATTGAAAAAGTAAAGTAGTAACACCTAAACAAAAATACTTGCCAAAAGAAAAACACTAGTAGTTATATGTGTTCGACAGATGTTATATAAATTTGAAGAAATCATAATTAGATATTAGCTCATGTAATTTAATTTAAAAAGTCTTTTCTGGCATTTGAATGCCATATCTTGTCCATTGGGTGTAAGCCATCCCACTGAAAACCAAACTCCTTTTCCGTTAAGACAAGGATAAAAGATATTCAGTGAAACACCTTATAGTTCTCAATTTCTTCTATTTTTTTAAGCAAAGAGGTATTATTTACACATTGAACATTTACAAGAGGAACCCTGTCCAGTTGCGGATCAGCCTTCTAAATTCCAGGTAGTTTTGATAGCACCTTATTTCGTTCGGGTGGATGTTCCATACCTGACTGGCCTCAAAGCGGAAAGAGTTTTTCCGTATTTAGTTGTTCTTACTGATGGAACGTCTACACAGTGTTCGTATTACATGTCTAAAAAGTTACAAGGTTTTGAACAATATCTGGTAGATACCATACAGACATTTGTAAGTTTCAATAGCAATGTATCTTACCCTGCTCAAATGTAATGTTGGCAATTGAACTTTAAGAAGAAGATTTTCTTAAGTTGAGGTGTAATCATTAAAAACAATATTTAAAGCTCTGTATTGAATCTTTTCCAATTTTCTGTGTTGGTCTTGCTACAAAAATGCCAAACGACAGGACATTAGCCTGCATTGGTAAATTTGTGCATTTGGATATCCCGTTTATCAAAATGTTACTTTCTCTTCAAGAGTGGTCTTAACAACATCAGGATTTTTATCACACACAGAAAGAGTATTGTCATTTGAATAATTATACAAAGCTGCATTATTACTGATACAGAAGAATATGTCGTTTAGGAAGATGTTGAAAACTAAAGGCCCTAATATTGATCCTTGTGGTACGCCTTTCAGGATCGAGCTCCAGTCGACTGCTTTTGAGAGGCCCATTAGAACTGCGCCTACATATTTGTTCTCATCAAGGGTTTTCCGGTCTTCTACCAACCTTAACAGGGTAGGTTGACATCCAAATTTTGTTCTGAATGCTGCCAGGAAAGGATGGAAAATGTTATCAAAATGACTAATCAGTTGCTCACTTATGACACGTTCATATAATTTGGACATTGACGGTAACAAACTGACTGGTTTATAGTTCTTTTCAATAAAGGGCTGATCTTTCTTGAAAATTGGGGTAACTTGTGCTAGCTTAAGACTACTTGGAAATGGTCCATGGCTAATAATTTCATTGGCCATGTTTCGGATGGGAACATGTCAAGTATCTTTGCCAGCAATGATGATTTTGGGAGGGATCAGATCTATACCAGTTGCTTTTTTGGGATTTATCATGTCAATGTATTTTCCAATATCTTTATCGGTGACTGTGGTAAAGTGAAACTCAGGTGACATTTGGCAGTTGTCCTTTATTTTGTCAAGACTATGGTGTTTATCTTTAATCTGAGTTCCAGATATTCCAATATTTTCGGCTATATTAATGTAAAATGTGTTCATTTTATTGGCCACTAGCTTTTGGTCAAAAACCAAATTCCCTTTGTTGTCTTTGAGTATTATTGGGTTATCTGATTTATTTTTAGGTTTCTGTAAGAGAAATGGTTAAATTTAATTGTCGGCCAGAAGTCCATAGATTTGGGTCCTTCACTACCGCGTTCTTGGAAATAAACAGCTATAGATTCTCTTTTCACCTTGGTTTTGAGATTTCTGAACTTGTAACCAGTTGGCCATGTTCTGATTCCTGTTATAGGTGTTTCTTGCTTGACGAGCCTTGTAAATTAGTTTACGGTACCTATATAAGGTGGTGGATTCGTTTTGGGGGTTTTCTGTTTTACTGGGGCATGCTCGTCAATAACTTGTTCGGTGTTCGTGAGCCCAATAAATATCGTCCATGTCCTCAAAGATATGGGTGAGAATGAACGGTACATGAGAAAGATGTTTATATAATTATTAAATGATTTGTTGTCAACATCTTCTTGGTCGTCCATGATGGACTATATTCTAATAACCCGTATTATTTCCGAGGCTAATTCCTGTTGGATACTGGCCTAGGTGTCCCGATTGTAGGTTTATGTGAGAGAAAATGTTTAATTGTCGGCCAGACGTCTTTAGATTTGGGTCCTCCACTACGCCGTTCTTGAAAATAAACAGCTATAGATTCTATTTTGACCTTGCTTTTAAGATTTCAAACTTTTTGCTACTGAGCTTGTTTCTGAAGTTTTTCGCATAAATATTGTCCCTGTTTTTTTTTCCATTGTATTATTGTAAACTAGTTTACGGTACCTAGAGTTCATTCGAGTTGGGGGTTCCTTTTTGGGACTCTCTATTTTACTGGGGGCATGCTCGTAAATGACATGTTTCAAAAGGTTCGTTAGCCCAATATATTTATATCATTTATGTCCTCAAAAATATGGGCGAGATGGAACAGTACATGGAAAAGATGTCCATTCAAAGTGATTTTGTCAAAGTTCTTGTGTGACCTTAAAGTGAACTTATTTTTCATAAATGGCTCACATTGTCCTCTTTTACTTGTAGCTAAGAGGTTGTGGCTTTCGCCTAGATCACATTTAAAGTTGAGGTGAGGTTGACATCAATAAGTGTGGGCATGCGGTGTTTCATAATACATGTAGGTTTAGAGAAAAAAAATCAAAGCTAAAGTTATCACAAATGCTATGAAGAAATTTACAATTATCTATTTTCAGTTAGTCGCAATTCAAATCTCCTATGCAGATGATATGTTCAAAAGTTATCAACATTTTGTCTAAACACTTATAGGTAGAATTTTCAAAGTCGAGATTTTTTTTAATTTTAAGCATTGCAAGACTCGATTTCCAGTGAGTTCAGATTTCATTTCGATGGTTTCTTCTAAACCTTTTGAGGTTAAAATATATATGTAGATATCAAACTGCGGCCCCTGCGGCCTCCGCTCCTATGCGCATGCTCTTGAGTGACATGTCATGGCACGTGCATGTTTAAGCTTTAGTTTCGTTAGGATATATATTTAATGTCTTTAAAAATGACACTGATTGGATTGTTCGTTTAATGTAAGTTATATTTTGAAATCCAATTTTTACTGGCCAGCTGACATGAGTAAAATCTTAAAATAAATTAATGAACATCGCCAAGGATTATTTAGATGGCCTCCGTTACAGTCAGACACTTTTTGCGACAAAAATTCAAAATATTTTTGTTTTTATTTTTTTATTTTGAAATATTTGAAGATTTATTTTTTAACGATTAAATTTCAGACCCATATCTATCGTGTGCAACTAGGGAATATTTTATTTAGCATTTTGATTTCTAAGCATGTCCCCCAAAAAACGTACGTAACTGAAAACGTGTTTTTCCAAAAAAAAAATTCTTTTATACTTTCGCAACGTGATATTATTTAATAATAAATTCAGAATTCTAGTTCGGCTTGGATTGAATCCCGGACAGCACTGATCACAGATCTATCGTTGTGACAGGGGAAAGCACTTTGGTGTTTAACAATTGGGTACCGGATTTTTTGAATACGAGTCCGATGTTCCGGGATATTAATATACCCTCGGCTAGACGCTTCAATCCAATCGTTTGATTGACAAGGGCAAGGACGTCTGGATTTAGAAGAATTTGCCGGTAAGAATTTTCCAAATTTGACATGAATTTTATACTGAGTAAATCTTTATGTTCATCTCATATTAAATAAGTAGACTATTTAGTATTTTGATGGGGGTTTTGTCGAATGTAAGGTGCAATATTATGAGATAAATTGGTGCTGACCTTGAGTTTTCCAATCGGCCTTGACACTTTCCTCACATCCTTCATTGAAGTGTGCATGTCCACTGCCGCTTGTCTCCTTGATTGACATTCTCATCTTTAGATTGTGAACAGACATCATTCCTCGATTTTCAGAAAAATACTCAACATGCCAGTGAAAGCAGTGAAAGCTCGGCAGATTTTTGACAGCCGTGGCAACCCAACTGTGGAAGTTGATGTCACAACTGAAAATGGTAAATATTTTATCCTTGAATTAAATTATTGTGAATTAAAGAAATAAAATGATCCATGGATTGATATCATATCATTCAGTATTAAAATGAATTTTAGATGTGTCATCACTTTTTATATCTGACACCTGCATAGTGAAGTGTGGGTAAGAACAACTGCCTGGTCAGCTCAGTTGTTTAGACTGCTGTTCAAGTGGTCAATGGAAGGAATGCCTCTGTTGGCCTATAAGGTTAATGAGGGGAGGCGTATAGTGTGTGAGGGTAAGAAGCAGCTGCCCGGCTAGCTCAGTTGGTAAAACCAAGATGCTAGTGTTCCGGCAGTTGTGGGGTTTAAGCCCTGCACCAGTCACACTTTTCATCCCAGATTTGCTGTAAAAGCATGGAAGATATACTGTACAGTACAGCATACCATATACAGTAAAACTGCGGTCGTTCGAACAACAAGTCGTTCGAACAAGCGGTTGTTCGAGAACCGGTGTTCCCTCAAGGTCGGAGATTGATGCCGAACTTTTTCCGAACTTTTTTCATATAAAATATACCTACGTTGCATCGAAACCTAATTATGTGAAGGAGTCGAGCAATATACTCGGTCCCAAGTACACAAATCATGCACAAAACCTTATGGCTCCCTCAAGGTCATAATTTCACACCTTTTCCCTGAACACGTGTTCCAAAATAAACAAGCAATTGCTAGGTATTAAAATTTTCGCAAGTCGGAACATTTGCAATGACAGTTGACAGGCAATTTGATAAGGTGTGAAAAACCGTTTAACACTGTTAACGCATGACCGATATTAGTTAATATGGGCATTTTAGAAGATAATTATGAGAGGTTAATGATGAGAAGTTAATTGTGAGAAATGTAAATGAGTAATAAAAATATGAATAAACACTACCATATCGATTCAACATCGGAATATCTGAAAATAATTCCTTCTTGTCACTTTGCTTTGCAATATTGCAATTTTGTCAAAATAAAAATTTCTATTTATTCATTTATTGATATTTCTTTTACATTTTATATTTAGCATACATATAGCCTTTGAACATATGAGCGCTTTCCACACAACGCAACACATAATCAGTGTCTTAGTAAACAGACGACTTCAAACTTAAAATACACTGAAAGATATTTCATAACAGACTGGATAATTGGAAATCGGGTCGTTTGAAACATCGGTTCCCTCGAGTTTAGGCTCAGTCCCTGGCAACCTCGAGCGATCGCAGTCTTACTGTATGTCTTATTTAATACACAGGGGCCTGGGCACATGTCATTTTGAGAAAACTGCTCACCTAAAAAGAACCATTTTTTCCACAGTCAACAACTTTTTACATCTAAGCATTAGTCAAAACTATGAAATACAATCAGTGTCCAATGTATTGAATGTAGCTGTAATTGTAATGTGATGTAATTTTTAAACAAAGTTATATTGACTTAACTCAAGGTTTATCTTCACAACAGGTCTGTTTCGGGCAGCTGTCCCAAGTGGAGCATCTACTGGCATCTACGAGGCACTCGAGATGAGGGACAAGCAAAAAACTTTCCATGGAAAAGGTCAGCAGTGTAGCCGAGTCATTGTTTGAGCTGTTCAATACAATTTGTAATTATTTACAAAGTGTTTGCTGAAGACTTTCAATATATCCTTTTGAAATTTACACAAGTTACCACTGATTAACATAGTCTGCAGTCGTCAAGATTAAATGTAATATTTTTGACCCACATGGTTTTTTAATAATATTCAACTAAAAATGAATGCATCAGATGATGGATGGTTGCTATAAATTTGCACAAAGCAGTAAATTATAGACAAGAGACATAGTTGATGTTTATCTTATTTTTTAATTTTCAGGTGTTATGAATGCTGTCAACAATGTCAATAAAATCATTGCGCCTGAACTGACCAAATCAGTAAGTAACTGTTACCCTAGACCAGTGGTTGAAATGAACACATGCCTGCAATCCTTGCTTTGATAAAATGTCTTCTGGGCTTGCTCAAATTCTAAATTTTAATCAGCAGGGCTTGTTAAAATATTGATGCTAAGCAACAGTAGAAGAATTCGGGCTTTTCCATCCAAAAGTCTATTTTCGATGACTGCTAGATGTTGTATCTCATTCAGATATATATTATGGTAGACACAATTAAGAATTATTTCTTAAGAGGCTTAAACTTTCCTAATCCATACATAATGCTTGTATAAGTTGTTCTTATTCATGATTGAAAAAAAAATGTAATCTGATGCAGTACACAATTTGAAATCTATTGTTTTATTGATTAAGTAGAAAATGAATTGTATAGTTATTACTTAAACATTTTCAAACACAAATAAACGATACTGTTTGATAAAGCCTGTACAGTAATCATGAGATACTTTGTTGTAAAAACAACACCAAAAATAATAGACCCACATAACCTTTATCTGATGGTGGCATGGTGGGTCAGACCATTTCGCAAAATGAAACCAAGGGAGCAGTGGGGGGTTTGCGACTTCACAATCCCAAAATTCTACTTCTTTCACAAAAGAATGAACTCGAAATTAGAAAATTAATTGAAAAATTACCTCTATTTTATTTAACTCTTAATAATTAAAATATGTTTAATTGCAGTTCTTATTCTTGATAAAAAAAAATGCAGAAGAATTTCAAGGGAGCTTTGCTTTGTTTGTTATAATTCATTCCTAATTTTCGGCAATTTTTTAATATTTTAACAATTCAAAGTGTTGGCCCTACCGAAATTCACAAAAAGGTGGGAATAAAATTGGGGAAGGCTAGCTGGTAACTAATTGACATATATACTTGTGACTGCAGTCCACTGATGTTACCGGAGGAAAGTAGCAAAACAGACCATCTCATGTCCCATTTCTGGGAAATAAGGAACAATAATACTTGTTCAGCAAAATTCAACTTTATCTTGAAAGTATTTTCAGTAATTTAGTACATGTTAGAAATTAGCAAGCAATAACCCTGTATATCATACCAAATGATATGGGATCACCTGACTCTAGGAATCAGAAATTTTACATTATTATCAACCTAACAATAAAATGATGAGCTTATTATACATGGGATTCATGGAATCATATTTCCAGGGTCTAAATGAGGATGACCAGACAGCTGTGGACAACTTTCTGCTCAAGCTTGATGGCACAGATAACAAATGTATGCTACATGTACTTACAAATTGATAATCATATTTACAAAATTGGTATTTTATTACAATAGTTTTTCACTTTGGTTCTTATTTGCCATTTCTTGGCCTTAAAGATCATCTATAAGTGTATTTGTACCAAAAAAGTAAAATAAGCTTACCATCATCTAAGCCAATGTTAAACACATGCTACATATACGTGTTTGGATTTTTTATAACCTTACCATTCCGTAACAGCCAAGCTTGGAGCCAACGCTATTCTTGGGGTATCGCTTGCTGTGTGCAAGGCCGGGGCGGCGAAGAAGGGAGTTCCCCTGTACCGTCACATTGCTGACCTAGCTGGAAACAAGGAAGTTATTCTTCCCGTGCCAGCGTTCAATGTGATCAACGGAGGCAGCCATGCAGGCAACAAGCTGGCCATGCAGGAGTTTATGATTCTACCAACAGGTGAGCTATTATATTATTTGACATTGTATCATTTCAGCCTGGTATAAAACAGCAGGTACCAAAAAATTACTTCTCATTTTAAGATATTTTTTCAGTAATCCAAACATTGTCCAACATGTGTAAAACTACAGTGTTTTTTGTATGCTAGAGAGTTCAAAGTATTAACAATCCCTTTGTGCCACCTTAGATGAACACATATTATTACAATAGCAACCGTATTATGAAAAATGCAAAATTTTATAGATATCTTTCATCTTAGATTCTTCATAAATTGACATTTGTGATTGGTCATATGATGTTTAATTGTGTTATTGTATTTGACGTTGTTGAAGCGAGTTACATCACTGCAGAAAATGCAGTTCAAACGGCCAAATTAATTTTTATACTAAGTGCTGTTATCTTCATAGTATATATTCAGAATTGTAATTAGTTTTTCCAAAAGAACTTTTGCAAAAAATGAATAAATACTTGAAATTGCATTTCATCTGTGTATGAAATCAGTTGGAAATTGCACAAATTATCACAAATGAAATGTTTTTATACACCAATGAACTGCAATACTACAATATTCAGTCCTCAAATACAAACACTTATTGATGCTTTTCCCACTGTGGATCATCCAGGTATATTGCCCAGGGTTCTCAATAACTTTTCAGTGAACAGGCCGTTTATAAAAAGTAACAGGCCCAAATTGGCGGGGGGTCCGGGGGTCCTCCCCCGAAAAAAAAATTATGTGAGCGCGTCATTTCCTGCATTCTGGGGTTATTTGAATGCCTTTTAAATCACCCCTTTCAAGTGCAATTTTATAAGTAATATCCCCTAAATATGCAGATACAAGTACTGCAGAGCAGTAGTTGTATCAGGATCTATATCATAATGCAATTATATTTATTTACCAAATTTCAACAACAAAATATCCATTTGAAAATTGTATTTTCAACACCATATACAATGTATTAACAAAACTACAATGCAATTGTACTGTGAAAATACATAAGGCACATTGAATTAATAAGAACAGTATTCATTACGCTTAACCCTGTTATTAACACATGTCACTGTCCTCATCTGATGAACTGGACGAGTAGTAGTCCCCCTCCCCCTCAACAAGTATCTCCTTGAGGACTGCCCGAATTTCCTCCCTACAAGGTGTGACTGTGTCCAGTGCCATGCATGTGTCAGTCTGAACACCTACCGTCACTGGACATCTTAATCTTTCTGGTGTTGGAGCACCCAACTTCCGCCTTGGTTTCTCTAACCTCTTGGCCACAGCCCTTTTGATGACTGGTTTACTGTGAAGTTTAAGCAAAAATTTAAAAATTCACCTTACCCAACCCACTTTATATTTGGTGAGTCTTTAATATTGCTACGATTTTTTCATACAGAATAATGATAATGATAATAGAGTAAACTTACCTCCTTATCAAATCTTCGTAATAATGCATCTTGTACGGAATAAACAACGATCAAAACTTCAAACAAAATAAACGGTGGAAATCGAACGTGAAACAATAAACAGAACACAAAATAAACGGTGGAAATCGAACGTGAAACAATAAACAGAACACAAAATAAACGGTGGAAATCAAACGTGAAACAATAAACAGAACAAGAAATTCATAAATGCAACTGTTTTATTTCATTTTTATCTTATACTCACTCGACACAGGGTGAAAGAAATCGTGTATTTTTCTTTTCTTCATTTTTACTAGAATGAGACGCTTGCTTCCAAGCGTTTTATCAATTGTCTATCTACACGGACTAGTGAAGTTTATTAAACGGCGCCGTAAAGAAATATGCGGGACCGGGCGAACGCTAATCAAGTCGTCGTATTTAAAAGGCAATAACTTTTTTATTCGTTGACGGATTTTAAAAAATTAAACGATTTGGGAACTTTTAATTTTTGTTACTAGGCGATTTTGAACCGGCCCAAATGCCATTTGAACCGGTCATTTTGGCCGGCGGCCGGTTCTTATTGAGAACCCTGATTGCCCACAATGAAACTTAGTCATGTATTAATCCTATTTCTGTTTAATGATGATCTATATTGTATTTTCAGGGGCCTCCTCTTTCACCGAGGCTATGCAGATGGGAACAGAGATCTACCATCACCTGAAGGCTGTCATCAAGAAAAAATATGGACAAGACGGTAAAAGAGTACACTTTCTAATATATATTGAATGTGATCAGGTGTCTAATTGCTTGTGTAATTTGCAGAGTTTAATACGGTATCAATACACTGCTGCTGCTGTCTATCAATTTGGGCTGTAATCCTTATTATGTCTCCCCCTCTCTGGGGGAGACATATTGTTTTTGCCCTGTCCGTCAGTCCGGTAGTCCGTTAGTCCGTCAGTCCGTCAGTCCGTCCGTACGTCACACTTCGTTTCCGATCGATAACTGGAAAACCGCATGACCTAGGATCACCAAACTTGGTAGGGAGGTTGGTCGTGAGGTGTAGAGGATCCCTATTGTTTTTGGGGTCACTAGGTCAAAGGTCAAGGTCGCGGCGACCCCCAATATAAAAAACATTTCTGCTCAAAATCTTGAGAACGGTTTGACCTAGGTTCACCAAACTTGGTAGGGAGGTTGGTCATGAGGTGTAGAAGATCCCTATTGTTTTTGGGGTCACTAGGTCAAAGGTCAAGGTCGCGGCGACCCCCAATGTAAAAAACATTTCCGCTCAATATCTTGACAATGGTTTGACCTAGGTTCACCAAACTTGGTAGGGAGGTTGGTCATGAGGTGTAGAAGATCCCTATTGTTTTTGGGGTCACTAGGTCAAAGGTCAAGGTCGCGGCGACCCCCAATGTAAAAAACATTTCCGCTCAATATCTTGAGAATGGTTTGACCTAGGTTCACCAAACTTGGTAGGGAGGTTGGTCGTGAGGTGTAGAGGATCCCTATTGTTTTTGGGGTCACTAGGTCAAAGGTCAAGGTCGCGGCGACCCCCAATATAAAAAACATTTCTGCTCAAAATCTTGAGAACGGTTTGACCTAGGTTCACCAAACTTGGTAGGGAGGTTTGTCATGAGGTGTAGAAGATCCCTATTGTTTTTGGGGTCACTAGGTCAAAGGTCAAGGTCGCGGCGACCCCCAATGTAACAAACATTTCCGCTCAATATCTTGAGAATGGTTTGACCTAGGTTCACCAAACTTGGTAGGGAGGTTGATCATGAGGTTTAGAAAACTCCTATATTTTGGGGGGTCACAAGGTCAAAGGTCAACGTCGCTGTGACCTCTAATGTAAAAAAATATTTCCGTGCAATATCAGGAGAATGCTTTGATCTAGGTTCACCAAACTTTGAAGTGAGGTTGGTCATGATGTCTAGTTGATTTTGCGATCAGTTGGTCAAAGGTCAAGGTCACTGACCTTGAGGTGAAGAACCGGTTTCTGCTCAATAACTCAAGAACGTTTACACCCAGGAACTTCATACTTGGTATGCCAGTTAGTCATGACTAGTTGATGGCCCCTATTGATTTTGGGATCCATCATTGATTATTTCTCACCTACGACCACACAATGGGGGAGACATGCGCTTTTTCAAAAAAGCAATCTCTAGTTTTTATAATATTTTTTCCCTATTTGAATTTTTTTTTTCAACTTAATGGTGACCATGTATTCACAGTGCACTTGTGTATGATAGTATGACGCACATACTTTAAGCTTTCAGAAGTGAACAAATGATGATTAATTACACTGCTTTTAAAATATTTTCAACTGTAGTCTAGTTGTCTTTGTTTCTATGTTTTTCAGCCTGTAATGTTGGTGATGAGGGAGGATTTGCCCCAAACATTCTTCAGAATGATGAAGGACTGGAACTGCTGAAGACAGCCATTGAGAAAGCCGGGTACACAGGCAAAGTTCAGATTGGCATGGACGTGGCTGCATCAGAGTTCTGCAAGGATAAGATGTATGATCTTGACTTCAAGAACACGGAATCCAAGAAAGAAGACTGGGTATGTGGTCTGTTATGGTATTTGTGAATGTTTGGTGCAAATTATGCTGAAATCTGAGGAAAAATACATCTGAAATTGAGTATGGTTTACGTCTTTAAATGCCTCTCAAAATTGGCAACAGGGGGAAGACAGTTTCTACTGTCAAGTTCATGTACTATAATACTATTAATATTATGATAAAATCAGTTCTTTATGTACAGATAAGCTCGGACAAGCTGGGTGACCTGTACCAGGATTTTATCAGCAAGTATCCGATTGTCTCCATTGAGGATCCCTTTGATCAGGATGACTGGGATGCTTACACCAAACTCACCGGCAATGTCAGCATTCAGATTGTGGGGTAAATAAGACTTCTTTATATTGAAATTCAGATTGTGGGGTAAATAAGACTTCTTTATATCAACATTCAGATTGTGGGGTAAATAAGAGTTCTTTATATTGACATTTAGATTGTGGGGTAAATAAGACTTCTTAATATTGACATTCAGATTGTGGGGTAAATAAGACTTCCTAATATTGACATTCAGATTGTGGGGTAAATAAGACTTCTTTATATTGACATTTAGATTGTGGGGTAAATAATAGTTTGTTATCTTGACATTGAGATTGTGGGGTAAATAAGTGTTATTTATGTTGACATTCAGATTGAATAATGACATTCATAGTATGGAGTTGGGTATTCTTTTCAGGGACGACTTGACCGTGACAAATCCCAAGCGTGTGCAGACTGGTATTGACAAAAAGGCCTGCAACTGTCTCCTGTTGAAGGTCAACCAGATTGGCAGTGTTACTGAATCCATTCAGGCGTAAGTTTTACGTATTTTATTCTTAATTTGTTTGATTATTATTATTTATTCCTTTTTTATGCCCCTGAAGGTGGGCATATTAAAATCACACCGACTGTTCGTCCGTCCGTGTGTCCGGCTCAATAACTAGTGTTGGGGCTGTAACTTTTTCTTGTATGAACAGATTTTAAAACAACTTGACACATGTGTTTGACATACCGTGATGATGTGTCGCGTGCAAGACCCAATTCCCTATGTCTAAGGTCAAGGTCACACTTAGTGTTTATTCACAATGAAATGCTGCATAAAAGGACATAGAGTATAGGTTGTTGTGTCCAGGCTTTGACTTTCTCTTATACGGACAGATTTTTCAAATGACTTGCCACATGTGTTTGACATACCAAGACAGCGTGTTGCTTGCAAGACCCGTGTCCCTACCTCTAAGGTCAAAGTCATACTTAGGTGTTTATTCACAATGGAATGCTGCATATAAGGACATAGAGTATAGGTTGTTGTGTCCGGGCTGTAACTTTTTCTTGTATGGACAGATTTTAAAATAACTTGCCACATTTGTTTGACATACCAAGATGATGTGTTGCTTTCAAGACCCGTGTCCCTACCTCTAAGGTCAAGGTCACACTTAATGTTTATTCACAATGGAATGCTGAATATAAGGACATACGAGTGTAGGTTGTCAAGTAAGGGTGGTATTTTTTATGTTCAGAGGCAGTTTAAAATATGCCATATGTGTTTGACACGTAAAGGCAAGATCAATTTTTCATGTACTGACCTTGTTCATAGGTCAGTGTCACATTCGGGGGCATTCGTCACATACTGTGACAGCACTTGTTTCTTTTTTTATTCTTTTGGCATGTTGTACATCCTGAGCTTGTTCATGCAATGTGTGAGGTTTATCTATTCTATAAGCAAATAATTTAAAATGCAATGCATAATAAGGGAAAAATGTTTTAATGAAAAGAGCAGTTAAATAAAAAGAGCAGTAATCTATTTGGTAGTTTTGCCACTACTCAATGCCAAGCTTATGTTAAAAGGTGTTTGAAACACTTGTGAAGTTTTCCCTTCTCTTTAATGGGTCACAGGGCCAAATTAATGCTAACCCTGATCTTTTATGTAAAAACATAATTACTAATTTGAGTGTCTATTTTTGGACTTGAGATTGCATGATTCATCAAAAACAGTTTTTAAAGATCGCACCTATTTGGTTGTTAAATGTTTATGAAAATTCTGCATGCAATGGTTAAACTCAAAACCTGTTAAATTTTTAATCTGTGTCTTTATTATCTTTAATACTGATAAGAGTTTAAACAAATAAGATTAATGGTCGGAGGCAATTCTTGAATATATTATTGTCAGTCAAAGAATTTTGATTGCTAGGGTGTATGAATAGGTAAAATCATGTAAGCG
This sequence comes from Mya arenaria, assembly GCF_026914265.1. NCBI lineage: Eukaryota > Metazoa > Mollusca > Bivalvia > Myida > Myidae > Mya > Mya arenaria. The sequence goes on along the minus strand of NC_069130.1, from coordinate 64,229,358 downwards.
TGACAAAATAGAATAGGTTTTGATGTAAAATCAAGACTGATTAAAGCATTATCTTTGGAGGACAAAGATGATAGAGAATGCAGGGCTTTTTCACCTTCCTATTTGAGGCCACTGTCTTGTGTATGTTTATTGTATATATCCAGGTGGCGTATGTCCAAGGAGGCTGGCTGGGGTGTGATGGTTTCCCACAGGTCTGGAGAGACAGAGGACACGTTCATCGCTGACCTTGTTGTTGGACTGTCTACTGGACAGGTAACATTATAGTGTTAAACCTACCTGGACAGGTGACATTGTACAGTGTTATACGTATCTGGACAGGTCATATTTGGGCTGTTACTTTTACATGTGAATAGGGATTCTAAATTAGTAGTCCAGTTCATTACATAAAGGCAATATGAAACACCCACATTCCTATCTCAAAGGTAAAGGTCACACTCAAGCATAATTCAATATCCAATGTCCAATTCTCATGATTTTCTTTAGTCGGAAAGAGTGTTAGTCTTTTCGTGATATTATGGTATGGAATTAATTTATCTGTACACTGAAGCATAAAAAACTTCAATAGGTCTGTATTTAGTACTGTTTACACGGGGAAAATTGAAGATTTGAAATTGCTGTACTCTTTCTGACTAAAAAACCCACGAGAATTGGACATTGTATTATGCTTGTTTGTCTAAAGACACTATAGTTATACCAACATATCGCACACCATTTTAAAGGTAATTGACTCTTCTTTCCATGTCATTTATTTAAAAATGGATTGTTTATATGTTGGTTGAGAAATTTGCATAAAACTGTTTAAAGTTTGAGTTACATACCTTGTTTCTTTTTTGTATATCAAAGACACTAAATATCTTCAGATGTGTTGTTTATCTCATTGTATGTACCCAAAATGGTTTTAAACAACATTTTAGTGACAAACAATGATTCAGATACCTGTGGGAAATATTAGCTCATGGTTTTATTATTCTGAGAATGTTTTGGTGATAATTGTAAACCATATAGCTGTTATTTATTGTCAGAAGCTGTTGAAAGAGGAACAACAAACATGCCCATGCCTTGTCAGTTTGCATAGTAATAAAAGTCTCATTTACAACAACAATCCTTGTGGGGGATTAATCTGACAATATATCTTTTTCCCCCGTTTACAGATCAAGACTGGAGCCCCCTGCCGGTCCGAACGTCTAGCGAAGTACAACCAGATTCTGCGTATTGAGGAAGAACTGGGCGACAAAGCCAAGTATGCTGGACAGTTTTTCCGCTTTCCATACGGCAAGGTGTAAATCTCGGCCATCTCTTAGCAGACATCGAATAGCTTGATATGTCTGTATACTGTGAAATTGTTTATATTTGTGGCAAATATTTATTTAGTCAAGTTAAAGTTGACTTCCTATCAGTTATGTTAAGACACTCTAAAAGAATGATGGATAATTGACACAACTGACACTGCAGTGGTCATGATTGGTGCACATTCCTAGCAGTTTTAAAGTTATGATTAAGTAAATCAACGATTAAGGAAATGATGGATAAAGTTAATTACCGGCAAAATTAATAAATTCACAGTATTTTTGAAAATGAGAGTGAAATGATGATTGGGTTTGGCATTTTTGTTTTTTCTTGCTGTTTCAGACTTTGATCGATAGATTTTACAATTGAAAGTTATGTAACTTTGTTGATGTATTAAATGTACATTGCATTTGAAAGTGCTTAAAGATATTGTTAATGTGCTATTAATTGTACCCATTTTCTTTTGTTATTTGTTTCTACACATTGTACTATGTCAGTCCTGTTCATAATAGCTGTAGTGAACTGAACAGTTCTTGTTAGAATGGTAAAACAAATACTGAGGTCAAGATGATGGGAAGCCCGCAGTGAAGCCAGACACAAGTTAAATGATTACTGGACTTATTCAAATTTTAAATAATACATAACTGTGGATGTTGAGCAACTCGAGTTTTAAACATACATGTAATGCAAAGTCAGGGCTTGTTGACTTGAATCAGATTTCGATGACCGCAAACCAGAAAATAGAAAGCTTAAGTGTAGAAAATTCTGTTTTTTTTTTTTCATTTGAACAATTGTTAGCTTTAGAACAATCAAGTATTTTAAGAATCTCTCATAATTATGTCTTGTGCTATATGTGTCATCTCGCAAGATCAGACTTCAATGTTCTTATTTATTTCTATATTACAGCATTTCGGATGCTCTTGTATTAGGCAAACTAAGTTGTAATAAATTGTGTAGTGACCATTAGTTTGTTGTCAGTTGTTATTTGAAAGGCCCGACATCAACTAGTGATGTGTATATTACATAGTTTAAAAAACATGCCCTCAATAGTATCTGATGGTAAAAAATATTCTTTATGTTGTACTAGTCTAACGACCATGAGACATCTTTGTCAATTTCCCAAACGTTAATTTTTTTATAGGACTGATATTGGTAAAAGAAAATGAATTGAGCGGGCAATTTAAATAAAAGTGATCTATTTGGAGCAGTGAAACCGAAACCAATTTTTAAACCATTTGTAGGATTTTGAAGTATCTCGCCAGAAATTTTGACCATAATGAGACGACGTAAAGAGCCCAAGCTACAACCTGCTCAGTTCAAGGTCAAACTTAGATGTAAAAAGTCGTATGACTATAATGGGTGTAAGCTCCATATTTCTTGAAGGACTTGAAGGTTTTTGAAATAACATGCCACAAATGTCCTTCAGAAATAGTGTCCATCTTGCCATTCATCATGTGGGGTACTTAAGCAAGGAGCTGCTCACCACGAGTGCCGCTGCCATGTTTGTTCTGCTCTTTGGACTCTGGTCAATCTTAGGGAGAGGAAAAGATCTACCCTGAACCTAGATTTGACGTTAACTTTTCAACTTCAAGCAGATTTAAATCATTTGGCATACGCCATTACATTAGCGACATAATGTGCATGCAGAGTATACCGGTAAACAGATATCAACTTTTCAACTTTTACATTGGTGTTCACTGCATCAACACCAGGTGCAGGGTGCAAGGTAAAGCCTGCTCGACTGAAGGTCATATTTAGTGGGTACAGGACATGGGACTGCATTTTGTGTCCGTTTGTAGTGTTCAACAGACAAATAAACTCAATAAAAATGAAAAATACTACCCATTAGTCAGTCCAATTTCAAATTTGGCTTCCTGTATACATTTTACATAGAGTGCATCTCTTCTTCAAGACTACCATGACATGAAGATGCAGTCAACTAAGTATGAAGCATTTTACTTTTTGTGTATTTCCTGTCGTGCCTTTTCCCTTGTATCCAAAGGATATAAACTGAAGGCCATAAACATTTAGTTGGACAGGTGTAAAGTGTATGAAATGGATTGCTTGCCCTTTTCAATGCTTAATTAGTTCATAGTATTTAGTGATGATAGATATCTGAGCCAAACATAACCAAATGTTGATGCCAAGCACTAGTATAAGAAGTCTGGCTTGTTCTTCCAAAAGTCTGATTTGTATGACTGTGCAACAGAGGAGACAAATTCTTGAGCTGTTACAGTCACCCTGGATAGCCTGAAACACAGGAATAATTGGTATTCTCCATAAAAAGGGAACAAAATACGAGTCTTTAGGGCCCTGTTTTAATATTAAAGATATCTGTTGGGTGTTAACTTTGCCTGCTAAAGAGTGATATGTTTAAAATTATGGGCAGACTCTATGTGATAAATGTCCTTATGTTATTGAAAGGCTGTTGACGACTAAATATTTATGATCTGAAGTCTTATGATCTTAACTGAAACAGGGCCGAGTACTTTTATATTGTTGTCATCCCTAGCTTCACTCTAAAGCGCTGCTTTAGACAAATCAAAGCTTTGTTGTATTGGCAAATTATGCTGGTTGGTATATATTGCTATTAATCAAAGGTGCTCATGCCTTCAAAAAAAGACCAGCAATAAAAGGTTTGCTCATTTTTATTTCTCAAAGAAATATTATTTTCGGAATCATAGTTTATCACGTAACACACAAACAATATATCACAGTTTTTGAAAGATCATAATCATAATCACATATTGGGTTCACAAACTTCACAGTTTTTGACAGATAATAATGGTAATCATATATTGAGTTCTCAAACTTCATAAAAAACATACATTCTCACAATCGAACACATATAATCCTAGCACCATGATGGTCTACAAAGGCAAAACAACAGCAAAGATGGTGGAGCTCTATTTTCCATTTTAGCCACAGCTACTCGTTCACAATTAGAATAGAAATAAATCAGAGGTCCATAATCACATGTAAGTTTAAGGTTATATGCCAATCTACAATCTTGGATTTATTAAGTGGCAAACAATCTTTCAAAGCTTAACAATATCAGAATCATGACCTTGCAAAAAACAATCTTATGAAACTTTTACCTGCTAATAATAAAATAAAATATTTATTAGTGAATAATTAATCATCTAATCTCATTTTGAAAGTGTCATCATCTTATTAACTCATGTTTTCACAAAGGAGAAGGAATATTCTTCCTATCCAAATCCAACCCTAAGGTTTCTGCAGAACTGCGGTCGTCACCGCTGTATTGATACCACATATCCCTGACCCTCGGAGCATACGGAAATATCCGTTTTCTCCCCACTTTGCGCCCCAGGAGTTCTTTACACGCCAGTACGGCTTCGTGGAGAACAGGTCCTTCTCAACTCCCCATCCTACCAGCAGAACCGCTAAAAAGAGCATTTATTGATTAAGTAAATTCAACTCATTATTTCATACATAACTTGTTTTGACTGAGTCAAGTTTATATTAATCCCTTTCAGCTTGATTGTGACAAATCAGATTTTTTGGAAGAATCCAGTACTAGTGTCCATTTTAAGTGGTCATGAGAAATAACCCTGGTGAGGATAAATAAAAACTCCTTAATTGAGTAGACCTGATCCATTACATTTGTAAATACTACAGCTTTATTCTACATAGAATGTGTAGAAACAGTCAGAAAAAAATAATTGTCTACTGGCAATAAAAAGATAAGGGTCAGTAATGAAACCAAAAACAAACATTTTTGGCTTAATTTAAATGCATTAAGGGGTATACATTGAGAAACAGTATTAAACTAACCGTGATCCAGAGCTGTCTTGCTGCAGAAGATGGGGTCAAACACGCCCTTGTGGTAATGCTGCAAAAGTGTCGCATCCATGGCAACAGATAATGGACCAATGGTCATCATTTGTTCAGCTATTGTGTTTTCATCCTATAACAAGATGTAAATATCAAACTATTTTTCACAAAAATGGCTTTCTGCTCAGTGGTAGTTCCTGTCCCAGGTTCATAGAGCCTCACAAACTGCCCATTTAAAACGGATATAAGGGCCCCAATTTCTAAATATACAGTAAGCAGGGTTCAGTGTCATGTTATATTTAGCGAATTCACTTGCTTAAATTTGATTTTATAAACCAATTCATACTTTGCCTAAACCCAATACATAATTCATCATGATTATCTTTAAAAAATAATCCTCCAACTTTGCCTAAAAGTCTTGGAACTTTTTAAAGGGAGAAAATAACCGAATCTATTAAATACCGATCTTATATCCACAACCAATACATAAAGTAAAGTCTTTAGGACTAAGTGAAAGACTATAGTCGGTATTCCACTCTGGTGATGAAACATCATAAATGTAATATCATTGTGCAATGGTAAATGATGTCAAAAAAAACAAATAGTTTGTCATTCAATTGAGATTTATTATGAAAACATTTGTCTTATAACTTTAATTTAACCAGAAATGTATATAATAAAAGGGTAATTAGTAATGCATGGATTTTTGTTGATACTGATTTCACTTGGCTCACGCCTTGAAAAATCTGAATCTGTAAAAATCAACACAAGTTGAATACAAAAACCTGGATCAAAATGCAGTACTATTTACCCTATTTCTAAGCTTGACCCTATGATAAGGGACTTGAGATATTTCAAGAAGAATGGGTTTACATATTTACATATCTGCTAATACCGGTAGCTGTATTTACAAATGATCTAAAATACATAAATATAGTACTTCTTCTTAAACCAAAAGGTTTAATCCCTGCTTCAAACCCTGTAGATAATGAACTTTGGACATTCAACTTTTTCTTATTGCTCAAAAGTTGGACACAAAATCTGTCATTTTCATTACCTTGGCTCGAGTGCAAAAATTACAGCTAAATGAATCTGGGATTTTCTACAAACCTCATCGATGGCTTTCCAGTCCACAACTTTAAGTCCAGGGACAAACTTCTTGGGGTTAATCTTAGCCCCACAGCTTTGTGTCATGTTACAAAACCAGGTTGGATCACCGCACAGGGTCCAGTTGTAGCCCGCTGCCGGGCAGATGGAGCAAGTCCCGGGCTTGCCTCCCAGACCACAGCAGTAACTGTAATCTTCCCCAGTTTCCATGCCTCCCTGTCAGAAAATAGGGGTCAAACTTAAAAAGTGCATGCCAATATGTAAGTCTCTAGCAGTAAATTGTATAAAACTTGGGTAAGGTGTCTACAGGTTATCTTTTGGTAAGTTTGCACATTTAAATCATTTGATTGGTTAATAGTAATGATTGGATAAATATTGACCAATCAATAAACTTTTCAGCTAACTTTGATCAAACCAAAGAATACTCCACTTTTATACAATCAGCTACGGGGCTTTAGGTTTTAGTTGTACCTAGCAGCAGTGCAAATATACCAAGTTAACAGCAGAATTTCAAGTCTACCTATGAAGCTAGACCACACAAAAAGGAGAACAAAATACAGTTAGCAAGATACTATGATAATTTTTAAGAATGCTTGAGACTCTAAAGTGTTAGATACAAGTTTACCTATAAACTCATCTTAATGATCATATGGAAATTCAACAGAAATGGTTCTGTATACATAGGCATTCATCAAAGTGTGTTAAAAAGGCAAGTGGATACAATAATGCATTAAAGAAATGAACCTGAAAGAAAACTGATTAGCTGCATTTTAAGGCATACATGTAAGAACGGTACATGAGATACAGTATGCTAAATCTAACGGTGAAGTCAATAATTCACTTACAGCCTTCATAACATACTGGTATGCAAGGTACGGCCATCCACCAAACACACCACAGTCCGCATGTGTGGAGTTCCCTGAGTGATCCACGTTACTGTCACATTCCACGACTTGCTCCACAGATAAGTTGGTCATCTTTTGACCCGCGGCTATCCACTGACCCTCAATATTCTCAACAGCGCTGATATTGAACGAACACATTCAATCAGGAAAAAAAATCAACAAATATGATTTTCAGTAACATTTAAAGACCTTTAAGGAACATCTGTTTAAAATTTATCTAAATGTCAGAATGGATACATTTAGTAAATATGGAGTGTTTAGGAATACCTAAATTTTAATTTATATCACATAAATTATTAGGTTTCTTATTACTTTAAATGAGTTTACCTGAAGGCCCAGCAAGTGCCAACATCCCCTGCAAGATGAACACATGATGTCACATAAATCATGGACTATCATGGCAATACTTGAACTTCCTTCACAATCATCATAAAATAAATAAAGTTTAAAGTAACTGAATTCATCATATACATGAAGCTTTAATTCAAGTGTTCACTTCATTGTGTGCAAGTTAATCATCTAGACAGTAAATTGTCACAATGTTAAACAATCAGGCAGACATCTAATAAACAGTAAACCATTTAAGTGACACTCTTATTCAAAATCAATACATACACATGTATAACAAACATACATTTTGAGAAATAAAGCTGGAATGGAAAATATTAATCACTGGAAACTAGATTGTTTAACATACCGTGTATTTAACAGCAAAAATATTAAACAATTGGTGAATGCTAAAGATTTACTGTGATCTACTATAGTCTCCTAAGGTAGAAATACCCTGTTTTATGCTCATTTCTTTCCAATTAAACTCGGTATCCTTCATAAGAACCATTGTTTTATTTATTCATCCTTTAAGTACAACTAAAACAATATTATTAATTGTCGTAAATCTTATTTGGGAGTAAGAGTGCATCTTTAAACATTATATTCCCTGGACACCTACCTTGGTCCTTGACTGGTGTCACTCTTCCTTTCTCTACCCAGTCAAATGAGTCTGGAATGTCTCGACCCAGTCTATCACGGATATATCTGTAACAGATGTAATTAAAACATCAATTTCATTGTTTATATTTAATGTTATGTACAATCCAACTTTAACATGTATAATCAATTTTATGAGGTTCATTTTCCACATTTGTTTCCTAACCTTTTCTGATTTTGCGAGGTTTAACTTTGCAACATCATTATTTAATCACCAGCAAACTTGTGTAAATAAGGTCTTTGCTACATCTTTAATTTCCAAACTCTTTGATTTAAGGAATGTTGTAAATATAAAAGCCATGAAATTGCAGAAGATCTTATCATTTATGAGTAATCATCACTCTGACAACATGGTAAAACTTTCAACACTTTAAAGGGTTTATCATAAATGTCAAATACATGTTTACAAAAAATGTTACCTAATAAACTGTACTTTCTCATCTTAATCATGCCATTTAGAATATGCTTTAAAAAATGGCCTAAAATAGCCTTACTAACAAACCTTGATTCATCAAAAACTGGCGGCTGTCTTTTTGGCATCAGTATTTTCTGCTTGAATTCTTTGGTTGTCATGGCAGCAAAATGGTTCAGGGCGAACTCTGTCTCACCACTGTTGATTGTCATAAAATGTTACATTAAATGAAAACTTACACAACAACAGACACCACATGTTTACGACCTAACATGCAAGAATATTTCTTTCAAAACATCAGGATAAGTACCTGAAACCATTTTGTCAAAATAAAAATGGATCAATTTCTTTCATGCTTTACAATGAAATATGGAGTTTTATCATTGAAATAACCACAGTGAAAATATTAATTTGATATTTTCACTACAAAATCTTTAATGTAAAAGGAACAATATTCCCAATACTGACAATTTACTGCATTTTTTCTAGATTTTTAAAAAACTTTTATCAGTTATTCGAGCATGTGATTATAAATAATTTTAACATGTAGTTTTCACCTGTCTATGAAATAAATGGTATGGAAGATATTTGTTTATTTCAGTGAAAGTATGTTTTTCTATGACACTCGGGAAATAAAATATGATCTTACAATGAAATAAACAAATATCCTCTCTATCATTAATCTCATAAACCGGTGAAAACTATATTTTAACTTGCTATCATTTTCATAATAAAACATTAATCACACGCTAGAATAACTGATAAAAGTTTGTTTTTTTTAAAATGCAGCCAATTGTCTATCCTATATATGTAAGGTGATAACATGTTATAACAAAATGGACGTTACCTGTACTCCTTATTAAGATTGTTGATGTACTTGATGTTGTCCCAGAAAACATGGAACTTTTCCTCCGCCTGGAGATAGCTGTCATACTGTACCTCATATTCTTTCTGCCACAACCTTGAAAAACAAAATAACATAATAACACTGCTTTTTGGTTGTTGTTTTTTTATAACCAGTATCTTTCAAAATGGAAAAATATTTTAAATTTGGAAAAATGAATGGTTAATTAGATACACACATTGTACTTTGTTGATGCTAGTCTTGAGTAAATTTTGTTTATTCATCAGAAAATCAACCACATCTGTATGTTTTCCACAGGAATTTTTTCTATAAATGGGGGGTGGGGGAGTTTTGCTTAAGGTTACCAGCCAGCTCTATTATGTTCAGATATATATATAACAGTCTTATAACCTTGATGGAAGATGTATGGATGACTAAGATGTTGTTGAACACTGCACCAGTTAGTATCATCACAGTTTCTTTCATTAGTCTCGTAAGAAGTTTTTCATGACTCGGTGTGTAACAATTAAATAAACTTCTACCAAACCAGATTGTAAACATACAGAAATGGTTATTTCTTAGCTTTTACTTATCTTATTCTTATGAGAAAAGCTGCAAAGACTCAAACTACCTTATATTCAATTATTTATTTGAAACTTATATTTTAGTGGGAGTGAAGGTGGCAGTATCAGTCAGAGATTATACCACTTTACAAATACATGTACATAGTGTATAAAAAAGATCTGTACATAGATATATACTACATAAAATTTTTTTTATACCACTACGTATTGACTCTGACTGACACTACCCATTATTGGTTGGAGAGGTGTTATAAAATGATTGTGTACAAACTTGAATAAGTTTCTAGCAGAGTCCTCATCTTCTGCATATCTGCAGCTCCTGAAATAAATTATATATGTATTAAATATATTTTTAAAATGGCTGTATCAGGTCAGTTAATCATATTAGTATTGCAGTCTACAGTGGGGCAAATGGCTGTATCGGGTCTGTAAATCATATTAGTATTGCAGTCTACAGTGGGGCAAATGGCTGTACCAGGTCTGTAAATCATACTAGTATTGAAGCCTACAGTGGGGCAAATGGCATGGCTGTACCAGGTCTGTAAATCATACTTGTATTGCAGTCTACAGTGGGGCAAATGGCTGTACCAGGTCTGTAAATCATACTAGTATTGAAGCCTACAGTGGGGCAAATGGCTGTACCAGGTCTGTAAATCATACTTGTATTGAAGTCTACAGTGGGGCAAATGGCTGTACCAGGTCTGTAAATCATACTAGTATTGAAGTCTACAGTGGGGCAAATGGCTGTATCAGGTCTGTAAATCAATTAGTATTGCAGTCTACAATGGGGCAAATGGCTGTACCAGGTCTGTAAATCATACTTGTATTGAAGTCTACAGTGGGGCAAATGGCTGTATCAGGTCTGTAAATCAATTAGTATTGCAGTCTACAATGGGGCAAATGGCTGTATCAGGTCTGTAAATCATACTTGTATTGAAGTCTACAGTGGGGCAAATGGCGGTACCAGGTCTGTAAATCATACTAGTATTGAAGTCTACAGTGGGGCAAATGGCTGTATCAGGTCTGTAAATCAATTAGTATTGCAGTGTACAGTTGGGCAAATGGCTGTACCAGGTCTGTAAATCATACTTGTATTGAAGTCTACAGTGGGGCAAATGGCTGTATCAAGTCTGTAAATCATACTTGTATTGCAGTCTTCAGTGGGGCAGATGGCTGTATCAAGTCTGTAAATCATACTTGTATTGAAGTCTTCAGTGGGAAAATGGCTGTATCAAGTCTGTAAATCATACTTGTATTGAAGTCTACAGTGGGGCAGATGGCTGTATCAAGTCTGTAAATCATACTTGTATTGCAGTCTAGAGTGGGGCAAATGGCTGTATCATGTCTGTAAATCATACTAGTATTGCAGCCTATATAGTGGGGCAAATGGCTGTATCATGTCTGTAAATCATACTAGTATTGCAGTCTATATAGTGGGGCAAATGGCTGTATCAAGTCTGTAAATCATACTTGTATTGCAGTCTTCAGTGGGGAAATGGCTGTATCAAGTCTGTAAATCATACTTGTATTGAAGTCTACAGTGGGGCAGATGACTGTATCAAGTCTGTAAATCATACTAGTATTGCAGTCTATATAGTGGGGCAAATGGCTGTATCAAGTCTGTAAATCATACTTGTATTGCAGTCAAGAGTGGGGCAAATGGCTGTATCATGTCTGTAAATCATACTAGTATTGCAGCCTATATAGTGGGGCAAATGGCTGTATCATGTCTTTAAATCATACTAGTATTGCAGCCTATATAGTTGGGCAAATGGCTGTATCAGGTCTGTAAATCATACTAGTATTGCAGCCTATATAGTGGGGCAAATGGCTGTATCAAGCAAATTATACATTGGTAAGAGATCATTCAGGACTTTTTCGTTCAGCTGTTTTTAGCAGTTATCTGGATATATTTTCAATGCTTTCATGTATCAAGTCCAAGTATGAATATAAAAATTCCCAATGAAGTATTGCATTACAGATCGTAAAACATGAACAAAAACTGACAGAGGCTTTTTTCTCTCTCTATCTCAAGCAATCCATAGAAGGCCTAAGATGTTTATGTTGATCACTTTCAGTTTCTGCTGCTTTTATGGCTGTCTTTACTGATTTCATTTCCCATTATATCTTTTTGTTTATGCAAAAACTCCAACTTGGACAGGAATAGGTTTAACCCCAAAGTTTCAAAGGTGCACTATTACTCCCAAATCGGATTTACCACACTTAATACAATTGTTATAAATTAAAATACCAAAAAGGATGAATACATGTCGAAAACAATGGTTCTTATGATGGAAACCAAGTTTAATTTGAAAGAAAGGTGCAGAAAACACAATGTTTCTACCTTGAGACAATAGTAGATCACAGTAAATCTTTTAGCACTCACCGATCATTTAATACTTTTGTGTGTTCAGCTATTCAATATATGGTTACAATCTTGATATCTGTAATTAATATTTTCCATAAATGCATTATTTTGTAAGTAGTTCAAGGTTTATCACTCAAAATTTATGTCTGTGATACATGTGTATGTACTGATTTTGAAGTGCACACACTCCTAGTATATCGCTAAGTATGGTCACTGTTTCACTACTCACTGACACAATGACAATGCCAATACATAGTGCAATGTGCATTAAAATAGTTTTATTTGATCAAAACAGTGTACAATAGTTCTATTATGATTACAAGTAAAATTCTTGATATATAAAATTCATCAAAAAACTCAAGTCTATAAATTGAACTGAATTTGGGGGTATGACTAAAATACGAAAATAGCTTTTTTGACTAAAATACGAAAATAAGGTTATTTTGGGTCCGTTATTTTTTATGAAAATAAGTTATTTTCGCGAAAATAACATTTTTGACAAAAAGTGTTGGCGAAAATAATATTTCGGGAAAAAATGTAGTTAGTTTTGGGATAAAATAAAGTTATTTTCGCGGAAATAAGTTTTGGTAAAAATCTGAAAATTATAAGGGTTAGTTTTGGCGAAAATAACATCTTTGACAAACATGTAGTTAGTTTATGGCTAAAATAAGGTATTTTCACGAAAATAAGATGTTGGTAAAAATCTGGAAAGCTTTGGCAAAAATAATATTTTTTTGAAAATTATGTACTTAGTTTGGGCTAAAATAAAGTTATTTTCGCGAAAATAAGATTTTGATAAAAATCTGGTAAGTTTTGTCGAAAATACCATTTTTGACAAAAATGTAGTTAGATTTTGGAAAAAATAAAAAATTTGGGGGTGTAATAAGTTTGGGTAAAAATCTAAAAATCGGGTTATTTTGGGCATTAATAACATTTTGGACATGTCGGCATCCCCTTTTAATATTTATGCAAAAAGCAACAGAAACAAGCTCAGTAGCAAAAGTTTAAACATAAACCCGGTTTAGTGGCACTGGGTAGACGCTAAAGACATAGAACAAACAAGAAACATAGAACAGCACAAAACTCTACAAACTTGGTATGTTTATCAAGAATAAAAAGCATCGTTGTACTAAAACTGGGAACAAATAAAGAAAAACATTATTAAAAATAAAGCGACTTGTATTTGCTAATCTCTCCTTCTAAATGATTTGAAAATGTACAAGTTTGAAGAAAATGAAGTCACATGCCAAAACACTCGGAGTCAGCCAAAACGTGTTCGCCAAATATACGGTTTTAAAGATAACATGAATTAGCAAAATCTTCATAAAAATCAAAGCTCTGAAAGTTTAGTTATGAAAGGATGCTATATTCAACCCAATATTTTGTTTCAGGTATTCATCTTCAAAAACAAGAAGGCAAATGCTCTTCAAAAAATTGCCTTTATATCCACGGTTTAAATAAAATCCAAGTAATTCATTAAGTCTATCTGCCCAACTACCTGCTGGAAACATTTTAATTTTCCGAATTTTCTTTAAAACTTTACCATAAAAATCGGGATGAGCAATACTATCAGCAATGAGCGATTTAAGACTACTATTGTTGTAGGGCATATCTTTGATTGTTCCCTTTAGTTTTATCATGTACCTGCTGCAGTAGCAATAACAGTCTATAATTATGGGTCATTGTCATTAACTTAATCCGCTTAATGACAAACAAGTGTGTATAACCGCTTTGATGTTGCACATTTCGGAAGGAGGTGTGATTAACAGAAACATGTCAAAATACTATCAATAATCATTGTTCATTTTTCTTATAAACACAATAGTTTCGAAACACTAATGCACCTGTCATATGTGTTAAATGTAGACCGAATAAAAGTTTTTTAATATTTTGGATTAAAAATTGTCATTTACGGCAACAGAATGTATTTCTCCCATTTTTTTTTTAAAAAATCTTATTTTCGAGAAAAGAACTTTATTTTTGCCAAAAACTAACCACATAATTGTCAAAAATGTTATTTTCACCAAAACTAACCCTACCTTCAGATTTTTATCAAAATCTGATTTTTATCAAAATCTGATTTTCGCAAAAATAACTTGGATTTTTAATAGTAAAAACTAAATACATTATCATCAAAAAATGTTATTTTCGCCAAAACTAACCATATTTATATCAAAATCTGATTTTTCGCAAAAATAACTTGATTTTAGTAAAACTAAATACATTATTGTCAAAAAATGTTATTTTCCCCAAAACTAACCCTATTTTCATATTTAAATCAGTATCTTATTTTCGCGAAAATAACTTTATTTTAGTAAAAATCTTTATTTTAGTAAAAACTAAATACATTATTTTCAAAAAAGGTTATTTTCGCCAAAACTAACCCTATTTTCATATTTATATCAGTATCTTATTTTCGCGAAAATGACTTTATATGCAACTATATTTTGGTCAAAAATGTTATTTTCGCCAAAACTAACTCTATTTTCATATTTATATCAGAATCTTAGTTTCGCGAAAATAACTTTATTTTAGTAAAAACCAAATACATTATTGTCAAAAAAGGCTATTTTCCCCAAAACTAACCCTATTTTCATATTTATATCAGAATCTTAGTTTCGCGAAAATAACTTCATTTTAGTAAAAACTAAATAAATTATTGTCAAAAAAAGTTATTTTCGCCAAAACTAACCCTATTTTCATATTTATATCAGTATCTTATTTTCGCGAAAATGACTTTATTTGCAACTATATTTTGGTCAAAAATGTTATTTTCGCCAAAACTAACTCTATTTTCATATATCTTTCAAAATCTTATTTTCGTCATGAAAATAACTTTATTTTTGCCAAAAACTGACTATATATATTTTGGTCAAAAATGTTATTTTCGCCAAAACTAAATCTGATTTAATATTTCTTTCAAAATCTTAGTTTCGCGAAAATAACCTATTTTCGAAAATAACCTATTTCGCGAAAAATAGGTTATTTTATTAAGTCATACCGGAATTTGGCAATTCGCCTTATTCCAGAAGCCCATAATGCTTTGCGACAAAGGTGACTTCCGGTTTATTTCCGCATTCAATTTCCTAGTTATCGATACGAGTGAAAGGAAGAGCATACTTGGCAAAATAGATCGATAGGTGAGTAAAACATGTTAGGAACATCAGGTTATACATTCTTCTATAAATATCTACCGCTTTTTGTAAATGTCAATGAAGTTTTTGACGTTTATACCCAACTTCAATACACATTTAAGTGGGTGGGGTAAAATAACAAATATTATGGTAAAGACTTTCATAGTAGTTCTCAAAGACTTCAAATACATATTGGTTGTTATAAAGTATGCATTCAATTGTGGTTTGTTGAGTTTGTTATTAAATTAAATGAATGATATGTTGCAATTAGTGTGAAATTGTTAAAATCTGCAACTTCAAAACAGTCAAGTAAATGAAGCTTAAATGTGATTAAGAAGGGCATTTAAATACTGACTGCTGTGCTGTATGTAAACAAATATGCAGGTCTTAAAATAACAGCTTATTAATATTGTACTAGTAAATTGTAACTATTTAAATATCTGACTGATATTAAAGCTGCACTCTCACATATTAAACATTTTGACAACTGTTGTTTTTTTGTCTTCGACTGCCAATTTATGCAAACGTGCAAGAAAACCAGTGATATAAGACTGCTGACAAAACATTGGATCGCAGATTTTCATTTTTAAGTAAATAAAATAATTTTTAATGCATTTTTCTTAAACCGTTAGAAACGCTTTTAAAATTAGCCATAAAATAATAATTTTTAAATGGAGATATGAAAATCGGTGATCTGATTTTTTTGTCAGCAGGCTTATATCACTGGTTTGCAGATATTTACGCAGAAATTGCCTCTTTCCAAGACAACAAATAAAAAAAGTTGTCAAAACGGTATATCTGTGAGAGTGCAGCTTTAACAGTTAAGAGTCTTTTTGTATTTTTATTTTTTCTGGCTAAGTTGGATGATGATAAAACTATTTATTTTATTTCAGAGATGTCCATTCTGGATGTTTGATTCCGCCAAGTTGATGCTCAACAGGAGTAGGCAGTTGATACCATTGATCTGATAGCACCTGCTATATCAGTGGTTTTACAAGAAAAATTTGTGCAAAACACAAGAGACGGAATCGGTTCAAGAACAGAGATAAAATAAATTAAGTGTGTCAATATGAATGAAAACTTTCCCTGACTGCAAGGACTAAAGAAATGCACACAAGTGACATAAATTTAAATGTTTGGTACAAAAAGTAGACATGTAGAACTTAAAATTATGACACAGGATGTGAAACAACACTATAGCCGATAATAGTCCAACAAGAGATTTTTCAAAAAGAAGCAAGATTTGGTTTTTGAACCCTTGGCAAATGAACCTTTAAAGGGATTATTGCATACCAAGGACAATTTATTGTTTTTGAATTATATCATGTTTAATGTTATTATTAAATTGTAAAAAATACCGTTGTTATTAATATGATTGTCTATGATCTTTTTATTCCAATGACTGTGTAAACTCCCATGGTTAATATTAAAAAGACATAAAATCGAGTCAACGTTTGTGGGCAATAACTAGCCACCCGGTTAGCTTAGTTTGTAGGAACACCGTGCTTTTTCTGGCAGCCCTTGCTTCGAGCTTTTTCCTATCATGTTACTTTAGTATTGTTATAGTCAATAAGCCTAGGTGTCGTTAGCGCAGTACTGTAGGCCGAATATTTTCTTGGCCCAAATTCAAACAGCCTTGAGATTTAAATGAAACTTGGTACACATGCAAATTTCCAGAAACAATAGGCTCATGTCCAGCAAGATCATACATAATATTTCAAGACTTGAATGATTCAATACATCTGCTCCTATGTATTTTAATTTTCATAACTAAAATTGTTCATCATTGTAAATACAGTGCTCAAGTTTAAAGCTGCATTCTCAGACTGACCATTTTGACAAAAAATGTCTGAAAACCAGTGATATAAGATTGCTGATGGAAGATCATAAAACATTTTTACAGAATTATCTTGACCGTTTTGACAAAAAAAGTCTGAAAACCAGTGATAAAAGATTGCTGATAGAAGATCAGATAACATTTGTACGTATCTTTGTTTGAAAATGGATATATTTATGGTTAAAAAGCGTTTCTAACGCTTTAAGAAAATGGAGTCTTTTGACAGTGTTTCAAACAACTGAGATCTGTTATTTTGTGAATCATCTTATATGACTGACTGAATTGAAGGCAATGATATCAAAATCGGTTAATCTGTAAGATTGCAGTTTTAAAGGTGCATGTCCCTAAAGGTCAATTGGCAGGAGATCTCATCAAATTTAATGAAGAATCATACATTCAATGATGCAATTCAACTTATTCATTTTGATGAAAATCAGCATTTAAAGAAGTTACCATGAGCTCTGATTTTTTTGCTGTGTTTTTTTTTTATGACAAATTTATCATTTCTGTAGAAAATGTCTGACACTATCATACAAATTGTAGCAAAAGAAACAAAAAATGGTTGTACAGAATTAATGTTTATTTAAATATCTATAAAAAGAGTTGTTCATATAATAAAACATTATGATGCACATTGTAAATGTAAAACATAACTAAAGTACAAGGACATAAAAATATATTTAATTTTATATATTTATATGATTTTTGAATAATACTATTTCTTATGATAACAATAATAATAATAAGTGTTGAATACTAAGCACTTAACATATTATACATGTATGAATATCAATAACAGCAGTAAAAAAACAACAGTTCAACCAACAAAAGAGATCCAACAAGTACTAGCAATGGGAATCAAACCAATATGACCCAACAGTGATTCAAATAACGCTAGTTGTCTATCACACATTCTGTCCAACAAGCAGTCCAAACAACACTGGTGGTCCAACCAACACTTCCAGTCCAACCATTTATAATTGTTCAACCAACACGTATGGTCCATCCAATATAGCGGCCCAGTAAGCAATAGATGCCAAACCAACAATAGCATGTCAGGTACTAGCTGTCCATCACGTTGCTACCAATCTAGCAGCCCAACCAATTGTAGTGATGTTCTTCATTGAAAGTAATGATCTCAGAAGGTAACATCAGCATATTTGAATCATATCTGTAAAGAAAGGAATGGAACATAAAAAGCATATTTTTATAAAAAAGTAAGTTACTCTCCGACTTATTTATGAATGGGTTTTAAGACAATCTGGAAACCGATTTAATTCCAGGCCTGGGGGTATGCGACTAGTCCGGTGGCCATCATAATATTTGAAAATAACAAATCATTCAGGAGACTACACAGGTGACAGCATGACATAATTACTCTATGTAAAATGTTTATTACATAGTAATAAAATACACACAGCAGTATAAATATCATAATTTATATTGATGATGATTTATTTATGTTCATTCATAAGACTATTAGTTATACCTGGTAATGTACATACAGATTCCTCATTAGATTATGACTGTCAGATAGTAAAACAGACTAATGTATTATTTGTGTTAATTTTCAAAACAAATGTTTTAGAATAGATGAGAATTTGTTGTTTATAATACTCCAATAAGAATAGTAACTGCAGTCTTTTCTGAACCATCTACCCCACCCACCAGAACTAACTGTCCAAGTAAACAGTCAAGCGATTTATAGCTCATGACATTCAAATAATATCACAATAATGTAATATAAACTCATTAAAATGACAAATCTAATAAAAATAAATAAATTATAACAAACCTGGAATGATAATTTGTCCGTATTTATCGCTGTTATTGTACTTCGTCATAACCCGGAAATAAACCGGAAGTCACCATGCCGCAAAGGATTATGGTCTATTGGAAAGTCGAGAATGAATGCGAGTCAAATAGCTAGAACTTCTATTCTAAAAATTGCCAATAATACTGAAATGGAATGCATGAGTCCACAGTGTAACTCTAACAGATTAAATGCACAATGTCAGTCTAATACCTTGCCAAACAGACAAGTTTATTATCTCCCTCATACATTTGTAACTTTGTAATTAATACAAAAGTATACTCATAAAATCATCCAAGTTTACTTTTTATGTCTAAATAGGAGAAAAAAATAATAAAATATGCTCACAATGCATCATTTCCAACTACAAATTGTTAACATTTTCTTGATTGAGTAACCCAAAATCCACATGCAGACAGTTTACGCCATATACTTTTGGTTAAGAAGGAGGGGTTCATGTCAAAAGGTTGTGCCCCTAGTTTATTGCTTTCTCTCTTTAAATGTCAATTCCTGGATCCCACCCCTGTCTATGTAGTATGTTGGTAAGAGCCAGCAACCTGGTTAATTACATGTTCAAGCAGTTGTAGGTTTGAGGACATCACTGGGCAGACAGATTTATTGGATGTCAGATTTTAATAAGTGCATCTTCCAACAGACTGCTGAAACTAAGTAAAAGGGTAAATAGTCTAAAATAATAGACGTGTTATACGGGATTCTTCCAATCCCTAACGTCTAAACGGGAATGTGCAAAAAACGGGGGTGTTTTAAAAATATTGAAATTGTTTTAAGTGAAGTATTTTATGGTTGAAATTGATCATAAAGAGTTAAATTCATATTTTACCATGTAAGTGAAATGTTATTTTGCACTAAACAAGCATTTAATGCATTAAAACAAGTTGTTTACCTTTCCAATAAAACGAAAGTTGACTGACACAGGTAACAATTATGCGAAGGGGAACAACTCGATACAATCGTAATAACTCGGCCTCCTCCGACAAAGCTTCGAGATAGACCTCGTTAAACAATAGTAACAACTCGGCCATGGCCAAAATGTTCCGAGCGATTTAAAACTGTGCCCTGAAGCCTTGCAGGTGCCCATTCATGTATATATCGTTATGTTTTGACAGAATGAAATAAAGAAAAGCCGTCAAACTCATAATTATAAGTTGGATATTTTTTGTGTGCGTACGGAACTAATATAAAATAACATTATCTGATAATATTTCTTGTTTTTATGATATTTTATAGACGCTATATGCTTTAACCCGGAATCCTGATCGGAACAACTACCCACTTTTGATACTAAACAATTTGTTACCTTTGTTACCTTTGTTACCGGTTCTACAGGATTTAGGCTAGGCCTGTAACTCCCGCTCAAGTCTTCTTTTAACACCTATGACTGCATGCGTGGGTCTAGTTAAAAATTGTTTGTAACCCCAGTGCTTGTCAAGCTTGGTCTTAAAAGCGTTAAGGTCTTTTGCATCCACAACCCAGTTGGGCAAACTATTCCAATCGTTTACAACCCTCACACAGAACGAATACTTCCCGACATTTAGTCTGCTACGCTGCTTTTTCAGTTTCATGCTGTGGCCCCGGTTTCTCGTACCTTGGGATATGGCAGTAGGCTGTCTTGGTCAATCCTGTCAATGCCCTTCAGGATTTTGAATACCTGGATCATGTCTCCTCTCTCTCTTCTGAAGTAGAGGGATGGCAGTTTGAGTTTTCGTAGCCTCTCTTCGTAGGGCAGATCCTTGACATCGTTACAAAGCCATGTAGCTCTTCTCTGAACTTTCTCCATTTTGTCGATGTCAATGGCATACTGCTGTATTCTGGGGGCATTCCCGTACTCCGGCACTGGCCGAACCATGGTCGTATACAACTTCTTCATAACAATGTTAGCTCTTGTTGTAAAAGTTCTCTTTATGAGCCCCAGGATTCTGTTTGCCTTCCCCACTGCAGTGTTGACATGTTGATGGAAGGTCAACTTGTCATCTACATTTAGCCCAAGCTCTTTTTCCATTTCTGCTGCTGCTAGTTCTGTTTGCTGCCCTTCACTGTCGCGCATGTAGTACTGGTGCCGTTTGTTGTTATGACCAAGGTGCATAACGCTGCATTTACTTGCATTGAAGCGCAGGAGCCACGTGTCTAACCAATTTGACAGCCTCTCAATGTCTTCTTGCAGCTTCGCCCTGTTTTCGTTCGTCGCAGATTTTCCATACATCTTTGTGTCGTCGTCGAAGATACGAGTCACACTCCTGACAGCATCCGGTAGATCATTTATGAAGATTACAAAGAGTATGGGTCCAAGGACGCTGCCCTGAGGAATACCGCTTGTCACTTCCGCCCAACTGGATGTGTGCCCGTTGACTGCTACCCTCTGTAAACGGTCTTGTAGAAAGCTGATTATCCAGTCTCTCACTTTCCCCTTTATGCCGTAACTTCTTATCTTGTTGGATAGTCTCTGGTGTGGAACCGTGTCGAATGCCTTCTTAAAGTCGAGATACACAGTGTCCAGCGGATCCCCTCTGTCCAACGCCTCGGTCCATTCATCCAGGCAAACTAACAATTGTGTCATACATGCCCCTCTGTCCAACGCCTCGGTCCATTCATCCAGGCAAACTAACAATTGTGTCATACATGAACGGCCAGGGACAAATCCATGTTGTTCGTCGCAGAAAAAATTATTTGCTGTCATATGGTCCATCAGTGCTTCTCGAATGAAGGACTCCATCACCTTACATAGGACCAATGTCAGACTGACAGGCCGATAGTTCCCAGGTGTACTGCGGTCTCCTTTTTTAAATATTGGGGTGACTTGGCCCTGTTTCCATTGTGAGGGCAGCTGACCGGAATCAAGTGACTGTCTGAAGATTTGACACAGTGGTGCTGCTATGCTCTCTGCTACCTCCTTCAAGATTCTTGGATGGAAGCCATCTGGCCCAGACGATTTGCTGGTCTTCAATTTCTGGAGGTGCTTGCAGATTGATTCTTCTGTGATGTTTATGTATATCTGTCATATGTGGTACACTCTCAATGTCTTCGTTAGTGAAAACACTACAGAAAAAGTTGTTGAGAATCTCTGCTTTGGATTCGTCATTGCTGTACATAACACCCTCATTGTCCTTCAAGTCGCTAACCCCACTCTTAACAGTTAACTTTGACTGTGTATATTTCCAAAAAGCTTTTTGTACATGAAGGATTTGCCATATCAAAAATCTAAAAAAAATCCGTCAACGTACAATTATTTGGACTAAATGGTAAAGTGCTTAAAACAGATTGTTCAGTAAGTTGACCAGTTTTCTCCGTTTTTGTTTGTTTTAAATAGCCATTATTGGATGACAGTTGTATTTCACAACAATTTACACCAGTCAGAGATAAACTTACCCCAAAGATAACACTGCAAAGGAAATTAAAGCCCAAACTGCGTAAGAAGCCATTGCTCTTTTCGTTCCAAAGTTCATTTTCTTTGTCACGAGTGTGTTTATATTGGTGCTCATTGAACCCAAAACAATAACGTACCAAACAATAATAGTTTTTTTAATCAAGGGAGGTAACGCTATCGATGATTGTAGGTTACATAACACTAAATATATTTTAAATGTTCTTAGGGCCACGCAACAGCCCGGTTGGTACAAAATCGAAATAAAATATGAAATAACAACTATGAAATTAATG
This sequence comes from Mya arenaria, assembly GCF_026914265.1. Taxonomy (NCBI): domain Eukaryota; kingdom Metazoa; phylum Mollusca; class Bivalvia; order Myida; family Myidae; genus Mya; species Mya arenaria. The sequence continues at coordinate 64,206,607 of NC_069130.1, read as the reverse complement.
CCCGCAAACGTTTTTTTATACAAAAACGGAGACCTTAGCAATATACGAGATGACAGTAAAATCGCTTAATGTTTACTTAAATATGGTGCATTTCTCATTCATGAGAAGCGGTTTATTCTCAATGATAAGAGTTGAAACTTATTTTTATTTGTACCAAAAAAATAAACATTGTGGTAATTACGAGGAATAAAAGGGGGCTACGGACTCTACAAAAAAACTTATTTAAGAGAAGTGTTCTTAATTGTGGTATATCCATGTACAGTATTACGCATAATAAGTATGGTTTCAGTAATTACTAACCAACCAACACTCAAGAAATGGAACAGAATGATGAAGATGGGAATATTGTTCCTTTTCCTATAAAATGTGCCATATGTTGAAATGGCACTAACCCTGCCTCAGTAATTACGGACGTGTTCCATGCCATATTATTGATAATAAAAGTTGTGAAGTACTTTTTGATATTCAATTGAAACAATGTGCACATGTTAAGTTCATACCACTTCCTCATACACTCATCTTGTTTACAAATTGATCGCCGTTTGTCTGTTTTAAATATATTTCTTGTTAATTATTATAAAATTAAGGACAAAACTCGCACACTCGTGAGTTAGTGTGTTCCTACAAGTTAACATGATTTTTTATGCATTAGAATAACTTAGTGTAATATACCCAAAGGGCCATGATACCGATGGCTTAATTTTCAAAGATAAATTCGGATCACACACGCATGTGCAGAGAGAAGGCGTACTTCGATCGTTAATAGCTTGTCTGGTTGAAGTAGGTTTATGATAAATTATATCACAGAAAACTTGGAATAAATCAAGTCATACAACTAAAATATTTATTACCTCAGCTATCAATGATAAAATTATTTAATTTAGTAACGAAATAATTTTAACAAATTTGGTGGCATATAAGGACAGAGAAACCCCGGTAAAGTTTTGCAAAACTGCAAAAGGTTATTTCCAACGGGGTCTATGTCTAAGGTATTAAAATTTCCATAAAATTAGTTGGGTACAGAATTACTCCCACTCTCTCCACTTGTCAACATTTTTAACCATTTCAATTTCGGTTCTGATGGAGGGGCGAATATATATAGGTTGTGCCCCTTATTGAAGCCCCCAGGCGCCCTAACTTCTTTTCCTGTACAAATATGCATGTTCTTGGAAACACACGTATGCTTATCGAATAGTTAAAATTTAAAGACATTGAGTGAAAAATATAAAACGCTTTTGTATTTCAACTGCACGCTTATAAGAAATTGTTAATCAAAGTTTATTTTAAGTTTCATAGTAATGAGACAAATAATAAGGATGGTATACGTTCAGACGGGTACTCTTAAAACCGAATAATACCGGATAATACCGAATAATGCCAAATAACTACCGAATAATACATTTATTTTGCAAATAAAACTTATATTAGTATAAATTTAGGTGAAGTAAATATAAATATGACAAGTGACCCTTTTTTGTATTTGTTATCAAGTTTAGAAGCTGTGTAGTACCTGTGAATCACGACAACCTTAGCCTTTTCTGGCTGCGGGTTCACAGGTACGTACACAACCTTTTTCTGGACAACTTTTCGGACACAGTACTGTTCCTTGCGCAGGAAGACGGTACTTAGCGAACCATCCGAAGCTAACAGATAGTAGAACTTTGGGGATGTCCCTGATGCACTGTCCCATGCACCACAGTCATCTCCAAAGCAACTGGCTTTCTTTTTAGTCCTTTCTTCAAAGTTTCTTGTGTTGTCAAGGACGAAATACACGTTCTCTTTAACTCCCGTAGGTACAGATTTCAAGCCACATTTATCTGATAATAATAGATTTACGGCTGAGCTGCCGTCTAAAAATCTCCCCGATAACTGTCCTTGCAATTCTGAATCAACACTAAACCCAACATCATTATCATCATCATCATCATCATCATCATCATCATCATCATCATCATCATCATCATCAACAACAACAACAGCAACACCCACATCAACATCATCACCATCAACAACAGCAACACCCACATCAACATCAGCATCAACATCATCATCATCAACATCATCATCATCAACATCATCATCATCATCATCATCACCATAATTATCAACAACAGCAACACCAACATCAACATTAACATCATCATCATCATCTCTCACAATATTGTCATCAGCATCCATCATACGAACATCATCGTCGGTGTCACTGGCACTTGTCTCGTTTTCGCTTAACACGTCATATCTGCTAGTCAGACTAATGTTCGACTCCACGGAAACGAATGACTTTCGCGAAATGTGTTTCCGTTTTGGCATGCGCCATGTTGTAGATTTTGGTGCGCAGTCTTCCTTGACGGCGGACATGTCCAGCGATGACAACGAAGTGTCGCTGATGTGAACAGGTGTGCTGGCCTTCTGTTTCCCGACACGTTCTGGTTCCGGTACTGGTATGAATTGGTCTTCCTTTGGTGATACACCCGATACTGCCGAGAAGTGGTTCACTATGTTGTACTGTCCAGGAACTGGAATACTGCCGTATCCGTGCCACAGTATATATAGCGGTGGGTGGTCTCTTCCGGTTTCAGTTTCAAACACTCTATTCAAGGATATATGGGGATGGTCATCACGTCCGTTAACATGCGGGTAGATAACGCGTATAGGTCGCTCTATGGCATCTGCCAGGGAGAGAACTGCCCATGCACTAGATGCTGAACCAAGTTTTGCCGAATCCAAACACGCAGATGTGTACGAGCCGGAATGGTCTCTTATAAGCCGAGCCAGGGGATGATTCTTGAAGAAATTCATTTCCAGAACAAGACCAATACAAGTGTGGTAGCGAAGGTACACGCTTAGGGATTCAGCAGGATGGACACGGCGTTGAACAGACAGTCGCCGTCCCCGGATGTTTTGTGCGGTGTGCCCCGGATATCGTCGACGTAGTTATCCAGGACCATTGCGGCAGAGTAGTCCACTCAAGGATATCGGTCGACCAATGTAGACGGCAGTTGCAGTTTTTGACGGAACATCAGCTCCCGGTCGACGGCCTTTCTGAGGTTCTCGAAGGAGCCATTCTGTGCAGCCTTCTTTTTCAAATGCACTTTTCCGAATAAAAATAGGATATGTCAATATTGGTCCTTTTTAATATTAATGTAAAAAGCAATGCCTCCGAAGGTAACATAGTTGTGTATTGGACTGTGCGATATTGATTTATGGACATATTGGTTCTTCCTTCTCGGTGGGGTATCAATACCCGATCTGCCAATTATGTCATATTGCGCAATCGTTTATGACATGCGATAGGAAGTTTACCTTGATTTATATTTCTTGTTCAACCATTTTATAGTTTTTCCTTAGTAAATATGGTTAATTGTTTAAAATCTGGTGATATTCATGTAAGGCCACACCATTGTGTATTACATATATAATTTGGTTGACAATTTGAGCGAGCGAGCTTAATAATAATAAAAACATTTTTTATATTTTTCATAAAAGAATTCGCATTCCTCAAAGGATCGGCAATGCTATATTGTACGCATAGATCTGGTGAACGAGATTGAAAAAAAAACAAAACAGGGGAGAAAAAATATATGAAACAGACATTTTGAACAATAGGCCTATATGCTCAAAACAGGGTTTTTTACTAAATATTTAAACTATTTATATATATTTCACCTAAATTTATACTAATATAAGTTTTATTTGCAAAATAAATGTATTATTCGGTAGTTATTTGGTATTATCCGGTATTATTCGGTATTAAGAGTAACCGCGTTCAGACCACGAATTTCCCGATAACCCTTCGTATTTTTTAGTGTTCCCATCTCCTTGGAGAGGTGAGTTTTCACTAGTTTCTTAAATACATATTCAGATTTTTATTCTTTGGTATTATTTAGAAGCTTGTTCAAATCCCGTATTCCATTGCAATAAAAGGAAGATCGGCTGTAAAACCATCACTTTGTCGGGCATAAAAAATACGGTAGATCTAATTAGAGAACTACATAGCATTTGGCAAAATTATCCATCATATAACTTGGACATTTGTCATAAAAATATGAACACGATTTAACCGTTGTTGTCTTCATCTCTGTTCGACATCTAAAGAACGAAAATCAACAAAATCTTGCCAACGAGAGAACATTATTAATTAATCGATTTTTATTTTGTGACACCTGGAGTCTATTTCCTAAAATTATGGTGAGACCATAGTACCAAGACGGAGAAGCATAATCCAGAAAACATTGTACTAATGCATTACAAATCCTATCTATGACAGAGAAAAGGTTGCACGTGACGGAAGGACACATTTAAGAGCTAGAGTTGTGAGGTGTGTTTCCAAGTTTAGTGTTAACGTAGCAAAGAATATTTAATCTGATCCTGTATTCAAAGTTGCATATAGAATAAGTATAAATTTGCAATATATTGGTCATTTCTTCTCAGACAAGACAGTGATTGTTAATTCAATAATGGTTAGAACGCATCCCAGACGATCGTATCTGGTAGTTTCACGAGGTCCCTAGCTGTTATTTCAATAACAAACAACACATCTTCAAATAAGACAATTTGGGGGAACCGTATCTCATGGTGTCTGAAGATTTGGTATAAATGCGTGAGACTGAAGGATGCATTTTGTGTTCCTAAATGAAGGGATTATTTGTTATCAGTTAACCAATTGTTGTAGTATTGAAATTCTTGACCAAGAACTTGTCTAATGTTGCCAATAAATAAAATCGCACTTTCAACAGCAAAAAGTATAACTTTGCATTTAGAACGGATGTGTGTGTATGCATTTCCAGATGACCTAAAATACGTTGTTAATGTACGCCACACACATTTTGACCGAACTACGCTTTGGTATTATTTACAAGAACCAACAGTTTTCTGTCGGTTAGGTATGAGCGAACCACCCTACCTATGTCATACACATGACCTGTAATTTTTGGCATTATGCACCGTGTTCTACAGAATCGAAAGCGTCTTGAAGATCCCCAGACATGATAATATTGCGCCAGTACACAAACCTTAAGAAAACTGTTTCTCGTGGCGGGTTGGTCCACCCAGATATGAATTTCGTGAAATGTTATTATACGCATGCTATTGACTCTATGTTTCATTTTACGATGTTTCGTAAAACCCTTCTATTTGGCATTACTAAATGTCCTATTGTTTTTCAAAGCTTGTGTTACGTTTTCTCTTCATCCATACGAGTTCGACCCGGTCTGTGACTTGGAAATACAAAAATGAAATTTAATGGTAACACACATTTATTGGCATTGTTAAAACATTAGTTTAGTGGCCGGTGTAACGTTGTAAAGTGACCCCCATAGAATAATGACCCCCCGGTCATTATTTTATATAAAATAATGACCCCCGGTCATTATTTTATATAAAATATTGACCGGGGGGTCATTATATTATGACTGGGGGGTCATTATATTATGACTCCTCACACGTAGAAAAATGACCCCTCACGTAGAAATGTGACCCCCTATAGAATAAGGACCCCCCCCCCCAATCCAAACCTTGACCTAACCTATCTAAGGTACACTTGCACAACATAATTATCTTCATCCATAGACATCGGAGGAGAGATGGCACCCGTCCGTGCATGCGTCCATACTGCACGTTTTTTTTTGACCGCAGTTAGATGGAATTGATCCAAGCTTCAGGGATTACCACTACCGATGCCTATTTGTGTGGAAAGAAAAAATGGTTAAAGTCTCCGACCGAGAATCACTTGCCCCTCACCGTTGTGAGTTCGACGCCTACCAGGGTCGTGTATGGGTGACAGGCATACAAACTGTGCGCTGCTCAGTTTATCATTTAAAACATAGGCGATGGACTGCATAGGAACGTTCCATCAACAAAATACGCAACTACTTGTTGTAATTTACGGCCTGTTTGAATATCAACAATCAAAAATATTTATAATCACAGAACTAGCTAGTTTTCAGGGGGCGAGGGTGGCTGGATTTCAATCTAGTATCGTTGGACTTCTTACCAGAACTCGTCTAATCCTGATCTGATGTAACATACTTCGATAGCTTCCTCGCCTAAGAATCGAATCTGTGCAACTGGATTAGGAGTCAACTATATAAACCTCTCTGCGATTGAAATTAAATAATTATTAATTATACAAGCAGAATCACTGTAAGTGCACTGTAAGTGACAAGTGTTTGTTAGTGATTTGAATCATTTTCGTAGTCATCAAAGTTGTATAGTGATTAAACGTCCCACACAGATTAATGGAACTAGCAATGATGAATGACTTAAAAATATTATCCCTTTTTTCTTTTCATGACCATTCGAAAAGTGGTTTTAGAAATCATTTAGCACAAAAAGGATAAGCAATTCATGCAAAAGATCTGAGTTACAGGTTAATTACAGCAACCTCTTATTATCATAAATGTTCTTTCTTCCCCAGGACTGTGTACCATTGGAACAACCTACCACTTACTGTTGCCCTCCTCCCTACCCCTGAGCAGTTCAGTGCAGCTATATTTAAGAAATGAACGCCTTCTCGCGTCGGTTCACGATTATATGAATACAACAAGTCTCGTGCATAGTTCGTAAACCCCGAAGGGGTTTACGTTAACTATGCACGCTACTTGTTGTATTCATATACCCGTTGAACTATAGCGAGAAGGCGTTCATTTCTTATATTTATATTATCATTTATATTATTTCTACTTATATCAAAAGAATAATAGTCGATTTATTGGATTATCTTCTAAGAAAATCGATTGCATCTTATTAACACGACGATCGCGTCCGTTATTCGGAAGAGCGGTGGCCAGCCCATATGACGTCACGGAGACTTGTTTATTTCGTATGTGCCAATCAGATTGCGTGACGAAATATCTCGCTCATTTTTTGAAGGAATTTAACATTAACTTGAGATATATTTTAACCTTAATTAGAAGACGTGTCGCGCACACCACCCAGATCCGCTCGTCAAAGGTCAAGGTCACACTTGGAGTCGGCGCAAAATCCGTGTCCGGAGCATAACTTCTATATGGATGGAGGGATTTTAATATAATTTGGCATAAATGTTCTCCATGGCAAGGCGGTGTGTCGCGCGAAAAAATTATGTCTCTGTGGCAAAGGTCAAGGTCACACTTAGAGGTCAAATGTCAAATAACAAGTTCAAGGTTACATAGACCTTAAAACTGAAAACGGTTTCCGCTCAATAACTTAATTATTGTTCAACCTTCAGCTGCCAAACCTGATAGGATGATCACCCATATTGAGTAAATGACCCCTATTGTTTTTGGGGTCACAATATCAAAGGTCAAGGTCATTATCATTCTTTCATCTTCACAAATGTCCATTATGAATCTTTCTGTGAAAATTTAAACCTACAAAGCGGGCTCGACATCTGCCCGTGGGCATGCAGAATGTATTTCTAGTTAACCCTTTTAAACATTCTTTTAAATCTTTTTAAACTACTCTTTAAACCTTCTTGCGATTTTGACGCGCAACCATGTCTACGTCCCCGGGGGTGTTTGACATTACCGGAAGACAGACAGACAGACGGACGGACGGACAAACGGACAGACGGACGGACATACTTCTAATTTTGACCTAATATGACTCAGTTTTAAACTCACTCGAATTAACTAGCATTCTGACCAAATTTTATAAAGATTCATATAAAAATGTGGCCTCTAGAGTGTTTTTACTTTTGTGTGAATATAGATACGGGTCTTGGTAGCATTATCGTTGAATTTGCTAGATCTGATTTTATCACATGACATCGCTTGTTTTTCATGTAATATAATCATTACGAATTTCTTTATATTTAACACGTGTAATATAACTTTGACGTGACTCATTTCCGCCAATACATTCCATATAGAAAAAAGGCGTGAAAAGCGTGCGTACTCATAGCGTTAAAAAGGGTTTATTTTATATGTTTTATTTTTATGTTTTAAGTCATGTGATAAAACGAATCTCACATTCGTTGTCAAAAAATATAATATTTTATTAAACTCGTTCAAGAAAATGTTATAAAGCTCGCCCGAGGCTCGCTATGTAACATTTTCTTGAGCTCGTTTAATAAAATCTTATATCATATGACAACTCATGTGAGATCCTATATATCCGTGGTTCGGGAGTGTTGTTCGGTATATAATAAGGACAATTTCATAAACGAAAGGACTTTTTATTTAAAACTGTATGGAATATAGAGGCGAATCCAACAAAACGTCCCAGGGTGTTGACCTGTGCTTTGGTAAAACTACATGTCACATATGTTTATATCTTAAGCTATTATTTTAGTTAGTAAATCACACAAGGTATATTTAGCACGCATTGTTATGCTCATCAGATGCAATATGTTAAACCAAATTTAGCATAAATTGTATCGTTCTCCACTGAGTTGTTGATTTATTCTTGCACGTGTCACTTATCAATTAAGTATGTTTTCGACATCGCTCCAGTCACATACTATATTGAAAATATTTGCATCCACCTCGTCAGATAACCCACGCAGCCCTTCTACATTGTAAGGCGTGTTAGTAAAAGCCTTCACATATACAGTCTTTACACTTTTGTCAAGTTTTAATAGCAAGGCTTCGTCTGCGTAACAATTCACTAAAGCAGCATCTAATATGTCATCACTTATAAGGGCGTGGTATCTTTCTGGAATGTGGTTCCGAATTCGTTTGTATGGCTTTCTTGAGAACTCTTCGCCATCTACCTCTAGCACCGGGACAAAATGGTCGCTGGAATTCTGAATGTACACTGCTCGACCCCTTAAATTACCACCAATGAGGCCTAACGGTTTGTATTCTAACCAACGCCACTGTTCCTTACTGCCATACTGTGAATAAACATACACAACGCTTCTGGTGAGAGTTGCAAAAGCAAATATCTCCACTTCTGTTCCCCAAGTGTTTTCGGAGGCCATCATTGACGTGTCTAGATATCTGGAAACCGAATCACGTGTAATGCCTTTCATTAGAGTTTCGTTTTCTTTCATGAAGTCAACAATCGCTTGCCTTATCAAGCTATGGTGTGTTTGTACGCCAAAAACTAAATAACTGAATGTTCTAAACAAACAATTGCCATCCCCACGCATGTTTACAGTTTTAGTAGGTTTGGCGTCTCGTCGTATATATTTGTCTGGACCGGATGCATACGTGTTTTTGACTGCCGACTTAAATACACTCGAGATTTGTTCCTGCCATTCTTGATTAGATGGTCTGAATTGAAATGGTTGGGGTTCTTGATTAGTAGATTCTGTAGAATTGGTAGGTTGTGTTGCAACATCTTCTCGCGATACTCTTCTCTTTTTTGGAGGGAGATTGCAGTCGTCAGATTTATCGTTTCTTTTTGCAGGTCTTTCAAACGCTTTCTCGTTTGCTTGGGTTCCTGTTTCTTTGTTTATTAGACTGTGGTCATCTTTTGGACCTTCAGTTGGTCGCTTTTCTGTGTTATCTGTAGCAGCATCGTCATTACTCTGCCTATAGCGATTCAGTCTGTTCCCACTTACACTTGTTTTCATTCCTTCTAGGAAATAAGTGCCTTTTCCAGTTACTTTTGTTATTTTGAATGGTCCTTTCCATTTTAGACCCAATTTCCCTCCTTTTCTCGTCAATTTTCTGGTGTTATGAAGAAGGACTTGGTCGCCGACTTCAAAACCTGCTGTATCGTCTTTAGGTAGTGAAGAATCGTAATATTTCTTCTGCTTCGATTGTGCCGTTTTAATATTGGACGATGCTTCTTTTCTGTTGCACGACAGTTTAATGAACGAGTCTATTCTTTCCTTTAGTGACAATTCAGAGTCTTGGTTATCATCCGATTGCATTGCTAAGTCTAGTTCTATTGGTAAGCGTGCGTGCCTTCCAAACACAAGATAGAATGGTGTTTGTTTCGTCGACTCATGTTTAGACGTTCTATAGGCAAACAGTACGTATGGTAACTTAATGTCCCAATTTTTCTGCGACAAATCTACACTGTGCACAAGCATATCGCACAAAGTCCTGTTAAATCTTTCAGTATGTCCTCCTGTTTGTGGGTGATATGCTGATGCAATTCTATGTTCTATCCCAAACTGCTTGCAAAACTTTTCATTCAAGTCGTTGCAGAATTCTCTCCCCTGATCCGTTATTAATACGCTGGGGCAACCATGTGTCGTGACAAACTTTGTGAATACTGATAGTACAGTTTCAGATGACTTGTCTGGAATCCCTTCTGCCTCTACCCATTTTGTCAAATATTCTGTTATAACGACAATGTACTTGTTTCCTGAAATGTATAAATGTAAGCATTTTACAATACTTATTTTAATCAACGATGCATTGTCAAAGACAATACTAGTATATCCCCAGCCGATAGATGTTTCTTTTCAAGTTTGAGTTTGCATAGAAACTAGAATTTCATTCTGCATGTCTACGGGCCAGCATCGCAGTTTTAAGATGTTGCATAAAAATTCCCTCATGCATATAGGATATCCTCTAGAAAAGCACTTCTAATGACCTCTGTTATCTTTACCTTTAACTGGAGACCTGGTTGATGCGTGCGACACTAGATCTCATGGTAGTTAACATTTGTGTGAAGTTATAGTAAAAAAAATCTCTTCATGCAGTTACCAGATATGCCCTGCACAAGCATTTATCAGTGATCTCTAAGAAGACCTTTACCTTTGACCCATAAACCCAGTTCATGCGCGCAGAACTAGAACTCATGGAGGTGATCACTTGTGTGAAGTTTTTACAGAAATTCCTCCATTTTCATTCAAATTGGAGTTATGGTCCGTAAAAATCAGGACGGACACATGCACGCACATATAGCGAACATCAAAACCTGGCGACTAAGGGTCGAGTTCACCGAAGGTGGGCTCGACAAAAATGGAAGGAAAATAAAAAAGCACTACTCTGTTTCTTAATAATATCTTTCTCAAGTTTACAGTTGATATGTTCTATACAAACTACTTTAAGAAAAAAATCCCCCATTCATTTCGCTTGAAAATTGCAAATTGCTAGTCAAATGCTATAACTCTTAAAAAAAATAATTGAAATCTGGCCAATAGTCTTCAAGAAATAGCCCGGAAACAAAATTTGGACGGACGGACAGACGGGACAGACGGACGGAGGGCAATCCTATCTCGGTTACACCGGTAGGGGAGTTCCATAAAAAAATTCAATGTACTTTTGGAGATATAGTGGAATCCAGTTAGGTTAAAGATGTGTTGAATGTTTTTTAAAGCAGACAGACAGACGGACGCAAAAACGAAAAAAATAAATAAATAAAAAGACGTGCATAATCTCCATATTGCCCTTTATCACTATTCCAAGTTTCATGAATTTTTTTTAAGTATTTTGAAGATATCGCGGGATCCAGATTTTCGGACGGACGGACGGACAGACGGACGGACGGACAGACTGACGGAGGGCATTCCTATAGTCCTCGTAGGGGACTAATAAGCCTGATCATATTTGACTGACAGGTCATAAACAGCTGGTACATTGACATATCAGCTGGCAACCGTCGACGGCGTTTAAGTTACAGAACTATCAAAATTTAATTTAATAAACTATGGTTTTCCCGTAAAAATACAGAACTATCAAAATTTAATTTAATAAACTATGGTTTTCCCGTAAAAATACGACATATATTTACAGTGCTTAAAAAGAAATGCAGTTGCTTTCGCACATGGCCCTGTTTCACATGGGCGGTCGCTTTGCTTGTAACTAATCGTAAACTGCGTAAAATCTATTTCAGTTTACCACCACTCAACAGGTGCATTACCGATACGTCTCTACCGCTCCAGTAACTAAAAATCTCAAGTTAAACTGACTACAATGTATTACAACGTTTCAAATGAGTACGGTGGTACAGAGGTGAAATACCCAGTAGGTTGTTTTCCACCATCATTTAGCATTAACTTCACCGTCAAACCACGTGAAGACTGGACATGGTGATTTTATCAATATAAGTATATTGTAACTTAGCAAACTGATCCTTATAGAAATATGAGTCGCATCATTACTTTTATGCATAATAGTGACTAAAAATGAGCAGTGCAACCGTTGGTACTATGTGAAGGGCGTTTTCTATGTGTAGGGGAGATGTAAAATTATGACCCCCAGTCACAGTTTATGACCGGGGGCACAATATTATGACTCTGCCTCACACAGAAAATAACCCTCATATAGTGGTTTGTGTGAGACTCATTTTCCTATGTGTGGAGGAGTCGTAATATTATGACCCCCGGTCACAGTATTATGACCCCCCGGTCATAGTATTATGACCCCCGGTCACAGTATTATGACCCCCGGTCATAGTATTATGACCCCCGGTCATAGTATTATGACCCCCAGTCATAGTATTATTACGGGGGTCATAACATTATTATGCCCTGTGGTGCCGCATAGCGGTGTTGCCGCATAAAGGTGGTCGGACTCGTTTATGCGGTGATTTTCAACGCATATAGAGGGTGACCACCTTTATGCGGCGACATGCCACGCATAAAACAACTAGATATGTGTCCATAGGACACTGGTGCACCCCTACATGATGCTTAGTAACATGTTATATCATTTGATCTTTAGCGCATATTAAGTTTGTCTTAAAAAGGTTGTTGTGCTCAAGCATGAAGAAAACTAATAAATAAATAGCAAAGTTTTAGTCACTTTTGGGAAATTTCAAACTTTAAAGTCCCATAAGGCTTTTATTTTTATGTTAAAAATGGGTTTAACATTTGTCTAAATAGGGAATGTCAACAATAAAACGTAAAGAAACACTCACTTTTAATTATCCTACATGTAAACATATAGTAAAAAGAATTAAGGGAGGTAATAAAATATTTTGTTTTCCTTATAATGCTTATTGGATATACAAATCTGTTAAAAAGCTTTAAGAAAACAGTTATTTCTTATATAATTTAACTTGAAAAATATATAATTTCTTTAGTATACTTTAGTCACAAAAATAGTGGCAGCCACTCCAAACACAAAGGCCTTATGAGGCTTTAAATTTGAAGGTCAAGGTCATTCAGAGGCCAAGGTTATCTTCATATTAATTTTTTGAAGGTCCAGTTCAAAGCTTTGTTGTGTTCAAATATGAAATTAATAAGTATATTAATACCAAAATTATTACTTCACAAATATTTCCTTATATAATGTATAGTGAATAAAACAACAAAGGGCCATAATTCTGCTAAGACTAAACGCAGCAAAAATTCCTGTCTGTACGATCATCAACATATTAAGGTTGATCATCTGTGAAAGTTTGAACAAAATCCCCCAAGCGGTGTAGGAGGAGTTGCGTTCACAATTTTTTTTCCATATATAATGTATAGTGAATAAAACATCAAAAGGCCATAATTTTGCTAAAACCAATCACAGCCAAAATTCCTGTCTTTACGATCATCTACACATTAAGGTTGATCATCTGTGAAAGTTTGAACAAAATCCACCAAGCGGTGTAGGAGAAGTTGCGTTCACAATTTTTTTCCCTATATAATGTATAGTGAATAAAATATGCCCCCACTTAAGATGGAATGACCTTCGGAACTTAAGACTTTTTCAGAGGAAGAGAGAGTGAGTACATAAAACTAGATCCTGGTCTGGTTGAAACTTCATAGAAGTAACTAGTAATTATCGTTTATGTTTTAATGGGTTTCTTTATGCGGCGAAAGGGGGCCTTTCTGCCGCCTAAACATGCCCTCTGCATGCGTTGAAAATCGCCGCATAATTTTGTTTGACCATCTTTATGCAGCAACACCGCTATGCGGCACCACAATGCCCCGACATATATTGTCTACGAGTCAAAGTCACCAGGGTCTACCAAAGCAGCCCAACAAACCGACAGACAAAACTTACCCTGATAAGAGGTTTCTAGAGGACCTATAAGGTCCATGCCCACTTGCTTGAAAGCCTCGGCGGGAACTGTGATAGGTCGCAGTGGCTTCTTTGCTTTCTTCAGGTTCACCTTTCTTTGACAGTTGTCGCAGTTCTGTATAAACGTGTGTACATCTTCGAAACATCCTTTCCAGTAAAACCTAGTCGAAATCTTTTCCCATCTGAAACAAAGCAAACATAACTATTAGTCCAGATAAGTTACCAAAATACAGTCAACCTTGCCTTAGCGACTCACTGATTTAGACAACTTCCTGCCGTATACGACCCTGTTTACGACCGCCTGACGTAAAAAAATCTATATAAAGTCACTGACTGAATTAAAAGACTCCCTGTCTGACGCCACAAACGACCGTAATGTTTGCACCCCGTGATGATAATATGGCTTAATTAAACGAATTTCATGCATTTTTCAGTCATTAACATATAGCGCTTCGGATCTTGGATTTCTTACCAGCGTGTTAACTTTACTGTGTGCTATGGCAAAAATGTTTATTTTTCTCTTTTATTATCTGAGTTAAGTCAATTTAACCATAACTTCTAATATGTCCAAAATTGGACGATCTGTGGATGCACGAGTTCATTTTATATAATCCGTACGAACAACTTTTCTTGTGAGAAAATCGAATTGGAGCTACCAACCTAATTAAAATTTCGAAATTTCAAAATCCCTGCTCCTTTTAGTATTACCAAACAATAATAAAATATGATGGAAATATAATCTCATATAAACCTATCCATTACCCGATGAATAAACGCGGGATTTGAAAACTCAACCGATGTGCAGTAATATGATATCACGGCAGACAAAATGGCTTGCAAAACAAGTAAAAAGGAATTAGACAAATAATAATGCAAATACGTATACATATTCTAAATAGGGAATATCTTATATCAATTTAAATACCATAATCCAAGAAAAAGACAGGCATCAGGATTTACAAGAACAAATAATAAATTGAAACACTTGACGTTAGTGGACCTGAATTAAAAGACTCCCAGTCATACGTGACCTTTTTGTTAAGGTCTCACGGAAAGTCACCTATTACAAGTTTCACTGTAGTATCATTACTAAAAATAAAGCTAGCCATGGATGCACCTGAGACAAGTTGAAATCCAATACATGTTGTTCTAAATGTTCTAAATGACGATAGAATTATTAGAATTAGTTTTGAGTTTACATAAGCAACTTTCAATGACTGTGGCGTAGTGGTATAATGGAAGAATGCGGAACACTACACATGTTATGATCATGGGTTCGATCCTCATAAGTGCACAGATACAACCTTTTCCTTTTCGGCGGAATTCAAATACTTTCCTGGCATTCTTATAGTTTACTTGGAGGATACTGTCTACTTATTATGTGTACTCGGACCTTATTTGAATTATACATGCAAAATCGAGATAAGTGAGGTTCTCGTGATTTAGATTTTTACATAACATTACTAAATACAAACTATGTAATTCTTTCCAAAAATGAAATAACAAGAGCTGTCACTGTAAGAGACAAATGCCCCCCTAGCACATTGACCTTAATTTGACCTTTGACCTTGAAGGATGACCTTGACCTTGAAATGTTTGAACTCAAAATTTGCAATTCTGTGAAGTTTGATTCAAATCCATTCAATAGTAAAGAAGTTATGGCTGAGACACGAAAAAATTGAACTTTGACCTTTAAGTGTGACCTTGACCTTGGACCTGGGGGACCCGAGAGTTGGATGCGACACACCGTCTCATGGTGCTTTACAATTCTGTGAAGTTTGATTCAAATCCATTCAATAGTAAAGAAGTTATGGCCAAGACACGAAAGATTTGAACTTTGACCTTTAAGTGTGACCTTGACCTTGGACCTGGGGAACTGAGAGTTGGACGCGACACACCTTCTCATGGTGCTTTACAATTCTGTGAAGTTTGATTCGAATCCATTCAACAGTTAAGAAGTTATGACGAAGACACGAAACGGGACGGACGGACGGACGAACGAACGAACGGACGAACGGACAGACAGTGCAATCACTATATGCCTCCCACTTTGTGGGGGGGGGGGGGGCATAAAAAAAACTTCCTCACTTGAGGTTCGAACCCACAACCGCTATCGTCATAGATCTGAACGATACCACTGGGCCAGCGACTCTATATGAGAAATTAATATCTGTAATTTCATTAAGTACAGAGCATTTTAGAGGACAATTAAATTAAAGTGAATATGCTAATGCATCAAGTAAATAAAATACTTATCAAAACAATAACATTTACCTGGAGTCATCCGATCATTACACCCCTATTTATTGACAATAAACTCGTATCTCATAATCAGCTTTTTTAAACGGACTATACTTTAATATTGCACACTGCATATCAAAATAAACCAGTATCATTTACTATTGGCATGAAAAGCGGACAATATATAGACAAAACACTTTATTTCAGTTTTATCTAATAATGGAATGATCCAAAGACCTGTTCACCTATATTATAAACTTTAAAATCAAGTACCGTTATATATTCTTTACCTTTTTCAGTATAATGGTTTTGTCAGCGAAAACCAAAATATTGCGTTCGGACTGTTCTCACAATATATTTACAGTTATTATAATCGAAAATTAATCATAACTGATACAAAGATCTAGAGCTTAATGTTAGTTTGTAAAACGACTCATCTGATACGCCTTATTTATACATACATGACTGTTTTAAAGCATGAAATAACTTTGAGAGTATCCCCTGCCTGTCGGTTGTTCGCTCTCAGTGTCCGTGTCCGTCATAATCCGTACAAGTCTAATAACAAGATAGTTGTCTCGTTATAACGAGATACTTAGTCGTTTTTACGAGATATTTATCTCGTTATTACGAGTTCAGTCACGTTTTGACGCTTTTGTTATTCAGCTTTCGTACTAATTTAAATAATCTTAAATGTCATATCTAACACAGGCTCACAGGAATCACAAGTTCCTTTTTGGTCATGATAATGAAATCATTATATCAAACTTACGTTTTTGAAACTCCCAAATGTCCTCCGTGATCTGATGCATGCATGCTCTGAATGATGTCATCTGTCTTCCCTTTCTTAACAACTTGCAAACGTTTTGATGAGCTGGTTTTCTTATAATACAACCCGTCATCAAAAATAAAAGGTTTGCACTTTCTACGAAAATTCCTCTTTTTGTTCTTGTCTTTTACAGAAACGGGATACTTCCCATTTTTTACAAACTCTACAACATCTGTGTAATCTTTCTCGTCCATGCTGCAAGGTTGGACTGACTGCTTACCACAGACCTTTATATATACACGCGTTTACGTAGAACTGCTTTCGGTGTCGCTGTCGTTTTCTTTGATGTTGAACGAGCGGCTTTTCTGAGGTAAATCAAAGGAACTATTTTTAGAAATGATGCAGTCTGCATAAAACATAAAAAACACCGCTCAGTGACATCATGGACTTTGATGTAAGTCATGGCACGAACAGTGACTGCTTAAATAGCTCCTCAAAGCCTTGCATTTTTAACACATTCGTTTTAAGCAATGCCTCCACGGTATGAACAAAGGCTATCTAACGTCAGATGAAGTAGAACAATGTTGTCTTTGAAGTTGAATCATATACAGCTACGTTAAAGCGACTTATGTATATTGTATTACATTGATGATAATTTAAATGAAATTCAAATGGAAGCAATTTTATATTTCATTTCAATAGATGTAGACACAGCAGCTTCTGCAGCAGTAACATGCAGCGGCTCCAGAAGCAAAAACAACAACAACAAATATAAAAGCCATAGAAACACGACAGTGACTTGAATTGATATAGATATGTTAGTAACAGGCTAAGTGGGGGGGGGGGGGGGTCAATATTTTACAGATAAAATCGGGGGGTCATTATTTTATAAGGGGAGTCAGTATTTTATAGAAAATGGTCATTATTTTATATAAAATAATGACCGGGGGGTCATTATTCTATGGGGGTCACTTTACAACGTTACACCGGTTAAAAAAACCCATGTCAGCAGCAACCTCTCGCATAAATTAAATGCAACAGTAGATAAAACATAGATCCATCCATTCATCCACCCATCCCATCCATCCATCCACATCCATCCATCCATCCATCCATACACCATCCATCCATCCATCCATCCATCCATCCATCCATCCATCCATCCATCCATCATCCATCCATCCATCCATCCATCCATCCATCCATCCATATCCATCCATCCATCCATCCATCCATCCATCCAACTTTAATTGGTTGATTGATATGACGCCAAAACTCGGTGGTTCCATCTTCCGCTCATACAAATGGTCTTAAACCGAGGTCGCATTGCTATCAATCGTCTGTAAGTCCCAGGTCTTTGGGGTTCTGTGCATAAGTTGTCGGGTCGAGCTCGGGTTCGGCATTGCGTGCAAATAAGGTAGCAAGTAAGATTGTTGAAGTCGATGGTTCTTTTCAGAGACGCCTATGTGTTTGTTGTTGTTGTTTATACAGACAGTCGACCTCCGACGTTTATATTTGAGTTAATCAATGTTTGTTTTTATAGAGTTTTTACCTTTCTTGCCTAATACTAAATAACAATTGGCATTAAATTATATGTCAGCAGTAACAACATCTAAGTGATTTGATTGGATTAGGATGCTGTCATTTGCTATCATTTGCTATACGAGAATTTGCAATTGATGATACATTCCAGGAGAGAAGCCGTACAAATGTCAGCACTCCGGATGTGGCAAGGCGTTCTCCCAGCTCTCTAATCTCCAGTCACATTCCCGCAGCCACATGACAGATAGGCCCTACAGATGTAACTCTTGCTACAAATGTTACCCTGATGAAGCTGGTCTTAGAGAACATATACCGAAACATAGGTAAGGGGAATAACTCTTAGTATAAATAAACATTGGTAACTAAAGAAAGGGAAATAACCCTTCATTGTAGTAACTCGGGGAAAACCTGTCACATTCCCTAAGCCATATGACAGAAAAAGCTTGCAGGTGCCACTTCTGCTACAAAGCCAGTCTAAGAGAAAAATACCACGGTCTTAGAGAAAATAAACGAGGTCTAAGAAAACATTACCAAGGCTTAAGAAAACATAATCTAGTTCATAGAGAACATAAGAGAACATTACAGAGGTCTTGGAGAATATAACCAAGGTCTTAGAAACATTACCGAGGTCTTAGAATACATTACCCAGGTCTTAGAGAACATTACAGAGGTCTTTGAAAACATTACCGTGGTCTTAAAGAGCATTACCGAGGTCTGAGAATACATTACCCAGGTCTTAGAAAACATTACCCAGGTCTTAGAATACATTACCAAGGACTTAGAATACATTACCAAGGTCTAAGAGAACATTACCCAGGTCTTAGAATACATTACCAAGGACTACGAATACATTACCAAGGTCTTAGAGAACATTACCCAGGTCTTAGAATACATTACCAAGGACTTAGAATACATTACCAAGGACTTAGAATACATTACCAAGGTCTTAGAGAACATTACCCAGGTCTAAGAGAACATTACCCAGGTCTTAGAGAACATTACCGAGGTCTTAGAAAAACATTACAGAGGTCTTGGAGAACATTACCCAGGTCTTAGAAAACATAACAGAGGTCTTAGAGAACATTACCCAGGTCTTAAAGAGCATTACCCAGGTCTTAGAAAACATGACCCAGGTAAGGGCAGGTCTTAGAGAACCTTACGGAGGTCTAAGAGAACATAACCCAGGTCTTAGAGAACATAACAGAGGTCTAAGAGAACATTACTGAGGTCTTAGAGAACCTTACAGAGGTCTTAGAGAACATTACCCAGGTCTTAGAAAACCTTACAGAGGTCTTAGAGAGCATTACAGAGGTCTTAGAAAACATTAAAAAGCTCTTACAGAACATTACAGAGGTCTTAGAAAACCTTACGGAGGTCTTAGAAAGCATTACAGAGGTCTTAGAAAACATTACCAAGCTCTTACAGAACATTACAGAGGTCTTAGAAAACATTACCAAGCTTTTACAGTACTTAAAGTCTAATAAAACATACAAGTGTATTGTTGGTGTGTCAGCTTTGATTAACAGAATATAGAATTAATTAAATAGCATTATGTTAATATTACAAATAATATTAATTCAAATTACATTCAGGACATATTTTTTAAAAGATGTTTATATAAGTCTTTAACATATGGATGAAACTAATTGTCGTCTTCAATTATCTGATGACCAATTTGAACTTTTAACTTTGTAATATACTATATCTTTATTGATGTTTTTGTTGTTGTTTTCGAAGTGAGACGAAACACATCAAGACCCAGATCTGCAAGGTGTGTGGTAAGGCATATACCCAGGAGACATACTTGGCACGTCACATGTTGAAACACACGGGAGAGGGCGGGAAACTTCCGCTACATCAGACGCCGGTCAAGCAAGAGCCCTCGGACCATTCCAGCCTGGACGTTGCTGTTGATTTTACTCGCATTCTTGATCGCGTGGAGAGGGGAGTGACTGAGGGAAGCCTAGCAGCGATAAATAACAAGTCGCCGACATCGTCCGTATCGTCGGCTTTCATGCCGTTAGCTCAGTATGCTGCTAGCAACGCAAATTCTGGGCCGTATCACTATGGTTCTGGTCTTAATTCTGGTCTCTCTTCTGCACTGAATTCAAGCAACTTGAGCCCTTCCCTGCCACATATATCTTCAATGTCCAGTCCGAGGTACTTTCCATATGACCCGCTTGGGTTTAGGAAATCGGACCCCGTGGATCGACTTGTTAACGAAAGATTGGTCAATGATAGACTAGTAAATGAACGTCTAGTTAACGAAAGATTAGAGAGGAATATGAGTGTACCATCGAGATCAGAAAACATGCTAGCCAATAGTTTCCTAAGTTTACAACACATTAAGAATTATGCTTCACAGCAGATGCAGCCATCGTTTTCTCCCTGTCCGAGCAACAATGCCCGACTAACATGATTTCCAAGAGGTCAGTCTAGGAATAGGGCTATATAATGCCAAAACAGTATGGCAACGACTTGACTTTGTACATGATGAACTATATAATAACTGTTGTGGACTGCCAGCTCAGCTTGACTGCAATGTTATCAAATGATTTTAGCAGAGACAAATGTGGTCCTTGATATACCAGTGTACATATCATTGGGAAGATTGCCAGGCACTCGGCCACTCAATACTGCTGGTTGTGATTTTCAAGGCAGTTTTAAGGTGTTGAAAGAAACTGAATATATGTCTGTGGATTTATATTCATGTTCTAAGATGGCATTTTTCAATTCAAATGTGGACATTGTGCAACAGTTTTGACTGACATTGAACTAGGTTGACACTAGTTTAAAGGGACTTATAACATTGATTTTGTGTTGAATGTGAGCAAATAGCTTGTTTCAATGATAAAACAGGGAGTACTGAAAGCATTAGTCAACCTATTGAAAATTTAATTATTTTACTTCATCATTTGATGTTTGCTCATAAATGAAAGTAAAATGAATTTAAGTGTTAAGAAATTGATGCCAACATCTAATCTGTGAGCGAGTCCCTTTAAATGTGAAATTAGTTTTAATGGCTGCATTTAAATGATAAGTTGTTGCAGCTAGATAATTTACTAGTAAATGTTATATCACCCATGCATGGTTGTCATGTGTGAAACATGGTTGTCATGTGTGAATCATGGTTGTCATGTGTGAAACATGGTTGTCATGTGTGAAACATGGTTGCCATGTGTGAATCATGGTTGTCATGTGTGATACATGGTTGCCATGTGTGAATCATGGTTTTCATTTGTGAAACATGGTTGTCATGTGTGAAACATGGTTGCCATGTGTGAATCATGGTTGTCATGTGTGAATCATGGTTGGTATGTGTTAATCATGGTTGTCATGTGTGAAACATGGTTGTCATGTGTGAATCATGGTTGTCATGTGTGAAACAAATACAAAAGCAGCATTGTCTAAAGAAATGGCTCAAATGATTACAACTGAAATTTTGTTGTTGTGTAATTCACTTTGTATGTGTGTGTAATTTTATGTGTGGTGCTTTCTCTTTATAGCTCCCATTAAAAAATAGAACTGATGACCATTTTATCAAGAATTGGATTAGGAGCACTTTTATACATAGGTATTTAAACATTACAGTACGACATAAGAAATATTACACACCACTGAGGGTCATATGACATTGAACTGGCCAGTCAGCCCTCGATGGTGTATATGGACTGAGGCGTTAGCCAAGGTCCATTCACCTTCTGTGGCTGCCTGGCCGGTCCTTATATTGCCATATGGCTTGAAGTGTTATGTTAAATTTCTTATATTATACCAAACATTTTCATTCAATATTTTAAAAGCTTGTTTTATATGATTAGTGAATAAAGCAAATAATGCACAAAGATTTAAAACTTTTACTAATCTTTCAGTTTTTCGCTGATGTTAAAATGACAAAGCCGCACTCAACAGTTTTATGATGTCGTTTCATAGAGTATTTGAGGACAGGTCAAGACCAAAATTGAATGTATTGCTAATGGCATAAAAATGGATTTTTTTTAGAATACAGTGATATACAGATCAATTGACTTTATATAAACAAAGAAGGGACACATGTATATTAGGCATAATATTGCTGAATTATTCACCTAGGTGTGGAAGTGCTTCTAAGATTCTTGACAATATGATGCCCAGATGTTGTTTGTATGACAGCCAGTTAATTTATGTTAAACTTTAAAAGTTAAGAAATATCAAATTCAATTGAAGATGTTTTTTTTTTTCAAAACTGGCCACATTTCTTACAGCAAGAAAGTATCAATATTCATTTGATTTAAAAGAGTTTTGATTTTTTCAAAACTGGCCACATTTCTTACAGCAAGAAAG
Organism: Mya arenaria; assembly: GCF_026914265.1. NCBI lineage: Eukaryota > Metazoa > Mollusca > Bivalvia > Myida > Myidae > Mya > Mya arenaria. Next base: position 64,183,900 of record NC_069130.1, on the reverse strand, counting down.
TATCAATATTCATTTGATTTAAAAGAGTTTTGATTTTTTCAAAACTGGCCACATTTCTTACAGCAAGAAAGTATCAATATTCATTTGATTTAAAAATGGCCATATTTCTTATCGAAAAAAAGAATCAATTTTAACTGTATTTTAGACAGGGGAGCTGGCCCAGGGGTTGTGCATGCAGTTATCTGCATGTGCATTGTTCAGCCATTGATCCATTATGTTTCTGTATTACTGTAGTTTGTATCTTGTGGTTTATTGACTGTTATCTAACAGTATTACATATTTTATGTGACATAACTTAGGGCTCACCAAAAAGCATTACAATTGATGGTCTTTGTTGTGTATTAAGTGATTCAAATTTCATGTATTGATGTTCTTTATCACAACGATGAAACATAAATTTCATGTATTCAATGAATCACATTGGTGAAATAGATCTTTTGCATGTGCTATTAAACTATTGCTGTGTCATTTAGCGTACTGCTAAGAACTTTCCATAAATATTGACTGAATTCAAATTTTGATACAATTTGGGGTTGCCAAAATGCCTACTAATTTATGTTTAGGATTTTTGGAATAGGAATATTCTTATAGTTTACATGACATCTGTTATGAATAACAAAATTATTATTATACAACAACAAAAGCATTATTATGTAAAATACACTGTCAATATGATAGAAAACAGTTTACTACATAAGACAGGTGAGGAAAAAATGTTTGTGCTGGACACTTTTTTTTGTACAAATATTAAGGAGACTGACCCACAGATAAGCTAGTTCTCTGATTATGAGCTCTGTTACCCTGAAATGTTTTTGCCTGGTGACCCCATATATATATAGGTATCATTTAAAAGGCATTTGGTTGTTGCTTATTAATATGATAAAAAAGATCGAAAGTACTTCATATATTAAGCAGGCGCGTAGCTGCCTATACGCAAGTAAGCGGCTGAAGCCACATAATTCTGACAAAAATAAATCAGCCAAAATTGCAGTATGCATACTCGACTACATCATCAGATCCTAAAACAGTCAATTTTCCAGTACTAAATAAAGCACTTCAGAATACCCAGAATGCACCAGATCGCATCTTGGTTTCAAAATTTTCAGAGGGGGCATGCCCCCAGACACCCTTAGCACAATTATGAATCCACATGAATAGAGGGCTAGCTACACCCCTGTTAAGACATTACAGTTTTAATATTTGCTCTTTATTTCATCCGAAATCAGAGGATGTATTTTGAAATCTTTACAGCCTGAAAATCTTTTTTTGTTATATCAGTTTCAGTAAATAATCCATTCTGCACACAACCCTTCCGAATGATACAGAAATAATATGGTGTCACCAGGAATTCTGTAATTCATTTATTCCTTGAACACCATTGTCAAAAGAGATATTTTTCACTTCCCATGTTATTCATGGTGGTGTTCCTGACTTTCACATTAATGAGTGGCAGATATTTTATTTTTGTTCTGTCACTATGATTTCAAATATTCTAGTTCGTAACTGTGTGTAAATTTGTCCAAAAAAGAAGAAGTTTCTTTTAATGTTCTGACTTAACGTCTTATTGAAAAGATAAGCCATTTGAATATTAGGAAAAAAATAACATTAAAAATAAAACCTCATGATATGCACAAGTATGGAGTCGATAAAACAGAAAACACAGCAACCCATTATAACCCAACTTCTGTATTGAAATGAACCCTGTATATAATTGATGTACATTATAAATGTCTTAAACATTCCCTTACCAAAACAAGGTGCAACCTGGAAAAAGCATTTTGATAATTATAAAACTCTGAAAAGCATTAAAAATTGCATTAAAATTGTAACTGTTGTAATAATTATAGTGGAGAGGATGTTCCGAAGTTTGTTAAAGTTAACAATGTCATTAACGACAGGGTTGTTAACTTTTAAACGTGAAATATTTTAAAGTGAGCTCGTATTCTTTAACAAAAACAAGTACAGCTTAAACAGTTGCTTCAAATCTTGTAGAAAATATTTCATATCACAAGAGTATTCATTAAACTATGAGAGCATTAAGATCTGAAAGTTAGCAATGATGACGTCAACAACGTTGTCAACTTCATCAAAGTTCTGAACAGTCAGCCCACTGAGTATCATGTGCATGTATTTTATTCCATGTCCCCGGTCAATGTTAAAGAAGGCTTCTACTGTAACTGTGACTAAAATGTTGGATTTGTTTAGCATCATTTATTCTCGTTTGTATATAAACACTTTTTTCATATTCATATTTAATTGATTTAGTCTGTACAATGTCGGCTTATCTCACATTTTCCTCTACAATACATTCGCTTCAAGAATGATGAAATGTATTGTTTGATATTTCTATTTTGATAAGTAAACATGTGGCTGGTAGTCCATAATAATTTCATGGCAATTACATAAACAAACAATGATGTTCCCTAATGTTGATTCTTTAAAGGTAGAGTGTTCAATCTTTGGCCATAAAAGTATTTGCCTGAAAACAATGATGTAGATACATGATGAATGTCATAGGAAGGGTCTGTAGAACTACCATGGTTTTATATGCCCTCTGACCAGCTGAAATTAAGATCTAAAGTTGCCTTTGTATTTCAAACAAAGTCGCTCTTACTTCCTACAAATTTCTTCACATCTTGATTCAAAGCAAAAGCCGGACTGTTACAAGCATTTGAGTTACTGTACATAAGGTCAGTGTTGACATTCACATTTCTTCTGGCATATTATTTGTATTTCATGCTTTATATATATATAGAAATATGTGAACACAGTGTATTTTGTACTTTTCAGCCATAAAATGGCATCATTTTCTCATTTCTCACAGCTGTGTGCTCTGTAAATAACATGTACTTAGAATATTGTTTTGTATCACTGGATTTAAAAGGCCCAAATGTGAGGGAAAATACCTATTATTTTCCAATCAAAATAAATTGAATTTCTTCCTACATGGATGTATATCATGTCAAAGAAAATTCGACAAAACTCAGATTTGGGCTTGAAATCTAGTAATGTGAGTCACAATTAATGTATGTTGTACATTTCATGCATCCTGTTGTTCTTTTTGTGTTGATTGTATTAAAATATTTATTATTATAACTAATATAGTATAATTATATTATTGCTTATGATTGCTGCTCAAGCTCCATATATGATAACACTTCCCACTGTTACTCAACAGTGGCTAAACTATGAATGTCATTTATTTTGTTGATTTTTCATTTGATTATTATATGATTATTATGGAATTGTTATAATTGTTGTTTATGGAAAGTCTGTCAGTCTTAGAAGTTAATGGTTGTATATATATTATGGTGTAGTTTACTTGTTGTGTATTTCTATTGTACCCCAAAGAGGGTCGAAAAAAATATGTTGTGACTCTAAATTAGACATTACATGTACTTATACGCGTTGAAGTAAGACTGTACGTGAATTATAGTGCTAAATGTTATGATCAGAAGTGCTGTGTTGTACAATTGCACATTTCAAAACAAATTTTTAGTTTGTGGGATGGGGAGTGGGTAACTTTTTAATTGGCGAGGTCAATGAATTAAAAAGGTAATCTTCACTAAACATGAACTGGCTCAACTTTTTACACTTTACATTTTTATGACAATTTATAATGTTAGTTTGCAATTTAAAATGGCCATTAACATTTGCTGATTTTGAGATAGATAAAAAAAATGCTCAAAACAGCTCTGTTTTTTCCCAAATGGTAGAACATTTGATAGAGGCACATGTTAAGAAGGTTCAAGTACATGTACATGTATTGTTGTTATTTGTTTTATTCTCTAGTTCGTGTCTGCCTGCCTGCCAGTTCTTGATGCAATGAACATGAAATACAGCTTTGTAAAAATGTTTGAACAAATCTTACGGCTAATTATTGAAAAAAAAAGTGACTTAACAAAAAACACACAAAAACTAACATAATAAAGAGCTAGGAACTTAATAAGTTTTTTTAATAATATAAGGAGGCATAGATTTATGACAGCATTAGATATTTATTTCAATTTTGTGCTTTGTGCTGCATCCAAAAAGTGCTATAATTGTTCAGTATGTGAGCCTCCTATGTGGAAAAACACTCAATAGTTGTGACTATATACCATCAGCATTACGTTCATTATGACATGCTAGGAATTGTTACATATCATCCCATCACCAGAAAGAAACTCTTCTTTAAATTTTGCTAAGCACAAGAGAAGATTAAGATTGTCCACACCTTGGTAATGAATTAAAAAGAAGGTTAAAACAACTCTAGCTGTTCATTACATTTTACATAAAATACCCCTGGGTTGACATATAACATGTACATACAATGTCCATGGGGTGAAATGTGTTGTAAATGGAATAATAGAAAGATTGCTAAACACTTCATAACAGTTAGTGTTGGTTTTCTGAACAATTAAGTTGACAGGCCTGGCGCAGTCCGGTGCTGACTCGTTTAAAAGACCATAAATAATTGCTTATTTTTTAGTACTCAGTGCAAATTGCCAATTAAATGCCTCTATTTAAACCATTGTGCACACATGCGTTTTTTCTAAATGGAAATTTGGAAGTTCTAATCTGCTTCGTGGATTTTGGAATGTCAGAATTCTTATAATGATTAATCGTGAAACTGTCTGGTGATCCCACGGGGAGGAGGGGCGGGCCTGAACACTACTATACCTGTTTGTGGTGATACCACAGGGAGGAGGGAGGGGCCTGAACACTACTATACCTGTTTGTGGTGATCCAACGGGGAGAAGCGATGGGCCTGAACACTACTTTACCTGTTTGTGCACTTCTTTTTGTGTGTTCGGTCATTAAGGTGCAATGCATGAGAAAAATGTTCAAGTTTTCTCTACATATTCATCTTGAAAACATTTCTATTTATTTAAGTCACACCAATATGCGTGTATCTCCCCATACCATGTGACTCTGTATAATCTGTTGAAGGAACGAACCTGAACACAGAAGATATTCTACATCACTTATTGGGCCATTTTATCAACAAGCATACAAAAAAGATCAGCAAAATCAGTTGAATAATAAAATAATAACAAGCAAGTGTCAGATATCAAATTAAAATTTTAACTTGAGTTATTTTTATTTTTGTGTTATTGACTACTTTTCTTGTCCCTGTGGTTTTAATGGCAATTATTGTAGATTCAAATAAACATAGTCCAAAATTTCCTGTCTTAATTTTCAAAATTGATTTCAATATGACTAGGAACAAACATTTTGATATATCAAATATACAATATGTTTGATGACAGGATTGGCCCTATACGGTAAATCATGTCCTGTTTTACAACCTCTTCAGTAACATATTGATTCAGACATGGATTATTATTACAGAAATGTTTGAAAAGGAGTAATTGTTTGGGTTAAATATTAATTCATGTTTCTTCAAGCAACTTTGTATTTTTATTATATTGTTTATGATGGACATCAGTCAAAATGTACTTATGTGCTTTCAAAATATTTATAAGTATTTAATGACTGTTGTCTGCAGGCAACTCTAAACATACTGCAGCCATTTTCGATAATCTTGTCAAAAGTGCTTGTTGAACAAACATCTTAATTTATTTACTGTTGGTTTATGAGTGCACAAAAATGCCCTATTAATCATTTATTATTGAAAACAGATATAACCATGGTTTTCAAATATTTACAAAGTACAATGTATGGAGAACATGAAGATAATGATTTATGCTTGTTACACATGATAAGTGACATACATAGTGAACATTATTCATTAAGATGCATATAACAGACAATGTTTGGACACTACACTTTTTCCCACAAGTTGTACATTTAAGTATATTGCTTTTTTTTAACATTCATATCAAATGATTTAGTATTCGCAGTGATTCCAACAAGAATATCAAAAATAAAAAAAGTTATAAAGATCTAAGCATATTCTACGTCAGTTTTAGATCATCTGTTTTTCAAAGAAAAGAAAATGAAGACAATATTGTGGCAACCTGGGTGTGACAGTGTTGGTGTTGGTATTGAAATTGTTCAACCCAGGTCATGCCCAGCACATCAGCATTCTCTTAGAAGCAAGGCCCTTAATGCTGGCTTCAATTATTGTCCAGTTACGTCCCTTGATTGACTAAAAGAAAATCAGAAAGGAGTGTTGGCTGTTTGCAGCATTATTATAGATTATTTTAACTCCTCTGACTCCTGGCCCCAATTTCTTGAAACATCTAAGTCCCTAACAGAGTAAAGCAGAGCTCACTAGTTTTGTTTAAGTATATTTTGTGTAATACTTACATTCTTAACGAAAGAGTTTTGGAAATTATTTTTATGATATAAACTATATTTAATATTTAATTAAGTAAAGTCAAGTTAAAGTAAGAAATCTGGCTAAATGAAGTAAGTTACTTCGAGAAATTGGGACCAGGGTATTTTGTTTACATCAAACACTCATGAGGTACATCTTCCATGTATGATGGTTAACTGCTTACATGGTACATGTATGATGGTTAACTGGTTACATTACATGCTTGGCATAGATTATTTTTGAAACCTTTACAAGAGCAGAATAGGGCAACTGCAGTACATGATAATAGTAAACTATTTATTTATTTTTTCAATATTTTTTGTATTACATATTGTGACAAAAATTTGTTGTAAAAACAACAAGAAAGTTAAAATATTCACATTTCCTTCACCGCTTACAATGTCTATTTAGCTGAGAAAAAAATTACAGAAACACAAAATGTTTATCTTGAATTTCTTTCATATTCATGGTAATTTTGGTGTGAAAATGTGTGCTTACGGTTCCCATGGTTACAATGTTGTCTGGTATGTGGAAAAGTGACTTATGTATATGTATCACTATAGTTCTTGCTAAGTAAATTGATTGCTTTGTTATATGTAAAACAAAATAAATATTTCAACCAAGTTGAAAAATGTGTTGTGATTTTTGGTTTATTTCTACCAGTTTGATAAAGATGGGGCATATTTAATTATAAAAAGAAATGTGCAATCATTAAATCATTCTATGGTCAAGTCATCTGATATAGAACTGCACATTCAATGTCATCCTATGGTCAAGTTATTATTATTATTATTATTATTATTATTATTATTTACCAAACTTATATAGTGCCCTTTTCATATACATGTTCAAAGGCGCTTTAAACGATATAATCTGATAGTTAACTTCAAGCAATATCATTAAAATACTAGACAGCTTTTGAACAATAAATGTACAACATACTAATAAATATGAAACACAATAAAATGAAATGTGGTATTTAACTGTTATCTTGAATAGAACTGTGCAAACAATGACATATGATGGTCAAGTTATCTTGAATAGTACTGTGCAAACAATGACATACGATGGTCAAGTTATCTTGAATAGAACTTCGAAATTAATGTCATATGAAGGTCAAGTCATCTTGTATAGAATTGCAAAAAACAATGACATATGATGGTCAAAAAATCTTGTATAGAACTGCGCAAACAATGACATATGATGGTCAAGTTATCTTGAATAGTACTGTGCAAACAATGACATATGATGGTCAAGTTATCTTGAATAGTACTGTGCAAACAATGACATATGATGGTCAAGTTGTCTTGAATAGTACTGTGCAAACAATGACATATGATGGTCAAGTTGTCTTGAATAGTACTGTGCAAACAATGACATACGATGGTCAAGTTATCTTAAATAGTACTGTGCAAACAATGACATACGATGGTCAAGTTATCTTGAATAGTACTGTGCAAACAATGACATACGATGGTCAAGTTATCTTGAATAGTACTGTGCAAACAATGACATATGATGGTCAAGTTATCTTGAATAGTACTGTGCAAACAATGACATATGATGGTCAAGTTGTCTTGAATAGTACTGTGCAAACAATGACATATGATGGTCAAGTTGTCTTGAATAGTACTGTGCAAACAATGACATACGATGTTCAAGTTATCTTAAATAGTACTGTGCAAACAATGACATACGATGTTCAAGTTATCTTGAATAGTACTGTGCAAACAATGACATACGATGGTCAAGTTATCTTGAATAGTACTGTGCAAACAATGACATATGATGGTCAAGTTATCTTGAATAGTACTGTGCAAACAATGACATACGATGTTCAAGTTATCTTGAATATAACTTCGAAATTAATGTCCTATGAAGGTCAAGTCATCTTGTATAGAATTGCAAAAAACAATGACATATGATGGTCAAAAAATATTGTATAGAATTGCACAATCAATGACATACAATGGTCAAGTTATCTTGTATAGAATTGCGCAATTCATCCATTTGTCAAGTCATCTTGTATAGAATTTCACAATCAATGACATAAGATGGTCAAGTCATCTTGTATAGAATTGGGCAATCAATGACATATGATGGTCAAGTCATCTTGTATAGAATTGCACAATCAATGACATCTTTTATGAGGAGAATTCTCTGTCATAACATCTAGTTACTCAAAAGGTTGTCTCCTCAAAGGTCTGTGTGGGAGTCTTCAAACACTAATGCTAATTCAAGGAAGTCCTTGTACACCGTTTCTCAAGTTTTATTCACAAGCTGGATAACCAACATTAATTTCAACAAACAATGGATAGTCCACAGATATTACTTAAAAATGGTTCTCTTAGGAGGTCCTAACCATACGGCTGTCAACTCTAGACTGATAAAAGCAAGTATCAAGTAAAAGAAGAAAGCTATAAAGTAAACAAGGGATTACCAAAGTGCATATTACTGTAACAACATATTTTAAGATGTTTCCAAAAGGTATGTAATTATTAAGAGTAATAGGTGTCAATTGATAAACAATCCATCTTTGAATTTTGAAAGGATTACCGAAAGATAAAGCAGGAAGGATTTAATAATAGAACAAAGGTAGTTAAGATAAAATGAAGCCAAATATGAACCTACAAGATTTTTACAAACTGTTACAAATTATTCAACAAACATTTTAATAAAAGCAGTCTGGAAACAGATTGTTAGATACTCAATAATAAAATATACATGTTGTATTTTAACTACATGTCCAAAAGTAAACACTTTTTTGTAAATCAGTTCTTAAAAGTGTTCTGGCAAAGTTAGATCATAAAACATACGATGGTCAAGTCATCTTGTATAGAATTGCACAATCAATAACATACAATGGTCAACTCATTTTGTATAGAATTGGGCAATCGATGTCATACAATGGTCAACTCATTTTGTATAGAATTGCACAATCAATGACATACAATGGTCAAGTCATCTTGTATAGAATTGCACAATCAATGACATACGATGGTCAACTCATTTTGTATAGAATTGGGCAATCAATGTCAATCTATCTGTCAAGTCAGGTTATTAAGATTTTCGCAAAATTATATCATCATTTTGGCAAGTAATCTTGTATAGAAATTTGCAATCAATGGTATCATTTGTACAAGCATCATATATAGAATTACACAATTAATGTCATCCCCTGGCCAAGTCATCTTATATAAAATTATTCTTTGACCCATTATTGGCAATTTTGTAAACAACAATATTGAACTTTCAAAAACTCATAGAGAAGTCAAGCCGACAATAAGGTTAAAAAACATAGTATTTTATTATCTATTAATATCAAAATAAGAATATATTTTAACATCCCTAAACTGAGGAGTTGTCAATGACATTTTGTATAATGCATAGACTGGAAGCCCTCTGGCTCATTTTCAAAAGTCAAAGTCATAGTTGCTCTTCAATTATACTCATTCAGCTCGATCAACCAATAATCTAAGGTCAAACATGGGACATCACTTTAGAATTATTATGACCAAACCAGGCATAAACAATTTTTGATTTCCTATTAGATTTGATTATTAGATTTGACACATAGAATGATAGGCTGAGGTGATAGCCAATGACTGACCAATCAGTGATTGGTATTCGCTAAAGCATAGCTGTATAATAAACATTCCCCTGATGTGCATATCAATAAAATAGTCAATAAATCAATATACAACATGTAACAAGAATGAGAAAGGTTTTGCTCTGTTTTCAACATAGGTGGTGTGATTGTCTAACCTATACTATATCATATGGTTTATGCATAGTGTCATCAACCTGAGCAGGTGTGATAAAAAAAAGACGCCAATTTTATGCTTTTTATAGGTAAAAAGGGCTTTTTTAAGTTTAGAGTTAATATACATATATTGTTTAAGTTGAAACATCAGAAAAAAGCGTCTATTATATAAAGGGCATGAGCGTCTTACAGGTCAATAAAAATGTTACCAATCTCTTGGCTTCAAATGTGGGTTGAACCTGAGTACAGAATATTCACATGTATTTTCTGTTATACATTTTTATGAAAACTGTGAAGCATGACGATTGCAAATTAGCCCTTCTGTTGACCAAAATAGATGTACAAGTAACTATAATGTACACAAAGATTAATATTTTTTCATCTTGATGATACCTTGTAAATCGGATACCTTGTTTATTTCCATGGATACTAAACTTCAACATATCAACTCAAAACATCATTACTCACAACTTTCAACAAGAATGAGAGCAGTTACACTCTGTTATCAACATTGGAAGTATGTAGCCTAATTTATACGGAAAAGGTAAATGCATTACTACATGTAGGCAGCATGCAGGTGGCCGATAAAAAAAGTGGCACCAATGGCTTTTCATGGGAGCAAATTGCATTCTTTTACTGTGCAAGTTGCAGAATTAGAAAATAGACCCACAAAAATCTCCCCTATGCGTCCATAAGGGTATGCATGTCTAATTGGACAATTACGGTATATCAAGTTATGACCCAGTATTATTTTGGTATCAGTTGGTAGGATTTGATTGGTTGCATAAAAAAAATCAATGAAATATCCACAAAAAAAATTCTATATTAAATAACCTAAAAAAAGCATGTTATATTTTAATCTCTCTTTTTATTCAAACTTAAATGTAGCGAAAGGTCATTAAACAGGTACTACGATAAACTCATTGGCTGTACATTTAGGATATAATCTTAAGAGTACAGCTCAGATGTACTTTCTGTTACTTTTTTTACAAAAAAAACTGTGAAGCCCTCACGTACATTTTTATGTAAACTGTGAAGTCAAACAAGTGTGAATAATCCCTTCTGTAGAAGTATTGTATTTTCAGTTTTTTATGCCTTATTTTTTTATGAAAAATGTGAAGACTCTGAAACAGTGTGACAATTGCAAACTAGCCCTTTTGTTCATGTTAATAGATGTTCAAGCCACTAAATACAATTTGATTTGATTTTGTTCCTGTCTTGTACATGCAGGTTAACCTTTTTTATTCTATGAATGCGATGGATTTGGGATTTTATGACACATAACACCTTTCTGATGTCCTGTCCAGGTTGTTGTATTAAGGCATATATATTTATCTAGATCACGTAGCTATCAAGATGGATGCATGTGTATACACCTAATGAGACGCGATACAGGTCGTCAGAAAAAGTTATATCTCAACAATTCCTTTAATATACATCTCCTTTGATTACCAAGTGTTCCCATTTTTAAACGCACTGCTTTATCTAATTATTAAACCAATAAAACTGCACATACATTGAACACAACATTTTCAAAAAAATATCCATAAATTAATCCCATTAATGATTTGGTGAACTTTTGCAAGTGGATATTTGTGAAATAATTTCTTTAGGTACTTTCCTGAAAAATATGTTATTGAATACAGTTTAAAATGTATTAACTAAAACAAAACAAAAATTAGTCAGTCACATGTAGCACATAACACATGCTACTATGATGATACAGATTTGGAAAAACATTTAGCATGACAATGGCACCGTTTAAAAATGCCCAACCTAGAATTTGCCTTTGGCCAGTAGTTAATAAAAAATGCTGAATCTACAAAATCCTAAAAAGTCTGCCTCGCTGACAGTAACAAAATAAAATATGACTTAATTATACAAAACAACAATACAAATGCCAAACAACGAATTGTGTTTGATAGTTTAGTGTTTATAGTCAATTTTATATACATTCATGTTACAGAAACAATGGAATGCCAATCCTAGCCAACAGATTAATCAGTGCCTAATTTCTATACTTAAAAGAGTTAATACTAAACAACTTACTATATTTTTCCTTTAATTACTAAGTTTATTTGTATTACTTTACTAGGTCAACAAGAAGGCGTGAAGCTTCGGCCCAAAACAGCTGCCACAAGTATAACAAACAAGATGGCCCTATATCGCTCACCTCAGTAAAACTTTGTGCTATAGACTTGTTGATAATTAAAGGGCAATAACAGGGATTTGGCTTCTCTGATGTATGAAATTGTTACCTCGAGAGTGTTAACAAGGTATTTCCATATTTGGGCTCTGTGACCTAGTTTTTGACCCGTGATGACCCATATTCCAACTTGAGCTAGAAATCATCAAAACAACCTTTCTGACAAATTTCCAGGATATTTGGGCTCAAAATGTTGTCTCCAGAGTGTTAACAAGGTTTTTCCATATTTGAACTCTGTGACCTAGTTCTTGACCCCAGATGACCCATATTCTAACTTGAGCTAGAAATCATCAAAACAACCTTTCTGACAAATTTCCAGGATATTTGGGCTGAAAATGTTACCTCTAAAGTGTTAGAAAGGTATTTTCATATTTGGGCTCTGTGACCTAGTTTTTGACCCCCAGATGACCCATATTCGAACTTGAGCTTGAAATCATCAATACAACCTTTCTGACAAATTTCCAGGATATTTCGGCTGGAATGTTACTTCCAGACGGTTAACAAGGTATTTCAATATTTGGGCTCTGTGACCTAGTTTTTGACCCCAGATGACCCATATTCCAACTTGAGCTAGAAATCATCAAAACAACCTTTCTGACAAATTTCAAGGATACTTGGGCTGAAAGTGTTACCTCTAGAGTGTTAACAAGGTATTTTCATATTTGGGCTCGGTGACCTAGTTTTTAACCCTAGATGACCCATAATCGAACTTGAGCTAGAAATCATCAAAACAACCTTTCGGACAAATTTCCAGGATATTTGGGCTGAAAATGTTACATCGAGAGTGTTAACAAGGTATTTCCAGATTTTGGCTCTGTGATCTAGTTTTTGACCCCCAGATGACCATATTCGAACTTGAGCTAGAAATCATCAAAACAACCTTTCTGATAAATTTCCAGGATATTTGGGCTGAAAATGTTACCTCGAGAGTATTAACAAGGTATTTCCATAGTTGAGCTCTGTGACCTAGTTTTTGACCCCAGATGACACATAATCAAACATGAGCTAGAAATCATCAAAACAACCTTTCTGACAAATTTCCAGGATATTTGGGCTGAAAATGTTACCTCAAGAGTGTTAACAACGTATTTCCATAATTGGGGTCTGTGACCTAGTTTTTGACCCTAGTTAAGCTAGAAATCATCAAAACAACCTTTCTGACAAATTTCCAGGATAGTTGGGCTGAAAATGTTACCTCGAGAGTGTTAACAAGGTATTTCCATATTTGGGCTCTGAGACCTAGTTTTTGACCCCAGATGTCCCATATATTGAACTTGAGTTAGAAATCTTCAAAACAACCTTTCTGACAAATTTCCAGGATATTTGGGCTGAAAATGTTACCTCGAGAGTATTAACAAGGTATTTCCATAGTTGAGCTCTGTGACCTAGTTCTTGACCCCAGATGACACATATTCCAACTTGAGCTAAAAATCATCGAAACAACCTTTCTGACAAATTTCCAGGATATTTGGGCTGAAAATGTTACCTCTAGAGGTTAACAAGGTATTTCCATATTTGGGCTCTGTGACCTTGTTTTTGACCCCGGATTACCCATATCTGAACTTGAGCTAGAAATCATCAAAACGTCCTTTCTGATATATTTCCAGAATATTTGGGCTGAAAATGTTACCTCAAGAGTGTTAACAAGGTATTTCCATATTTGGGCTCTGTGAACTAGTTTTTGACCCCAGATGACCCATATTCGAACTTAAGCTAGAGATCATCAAAACAACGTTTCTGACAAATTTCCAGGATATCTGGGCTGAAAATGTTACCTCTAGAGTGTTAACAAGGTTTTTCCATAATTGGGCGCTGTGACCTAGTTTTTGACCCCAGATGACCCATATTCGAACTCATCCGAGTAATTACTGGACAAACATCCTGACCAAGTTTTGTGACAATTGAGGCAAAAATGTGACCCCTAGAGTGTTAACAAACTAAGTGTGGACGGACGACAGGCGACAGACGACGGACAATCATCGATCCTAAAAGCTCTACGGCTAAGGTGAGCTAAAAATGTCATTACTGCTACACAAGTTTGTAGGTTTTACTTTTTTTTATATCATCTCCCAATCCAATGAGTGTTCTGTATTTTGACAAATGATCTCATTGGTCCTTTGCCATTGGATAATTTGTCTGAAGTTTTCAGTTAAAAGGCACTAAATAGAAATAAAAATTCCTGACTGAAAAACAAGAGCGCGCTCGACTATGCCACTTTGACTTAGAAGTGAATACAATAACGATGTAATATGTGTCTGTCAAAAGCAATAAAAAAATCAAATTAAAAAGTGGACAAGAATCACGATTTGACAAAACCAGCTATTTAATGAACGGCAGAAGAGATTCAGTTTCAACTGCTTTTTTCTATTTTTTGAAACATTGACCTTGATCCTAGGGGTCCAAATCACAATTCCAAGTCCTCCATAAACACTTCCTACATATCAAGTTTGGTCACAGCATGTCAACCATAACTAAAGTTATTCAATACCAAACAGTAACCCATTTTTAGTAACGGTGACCTTGACCCTACGGGGCCAAAAGGCTATCCAAAGAAAGCTTTGTATAAACTTGTCATATATACCAAGTTTGGTCACACTATGTCAACCCTAACTTGAGTTAATTAGTACTAACTATATTTCTATTTTTAGCAACAGTGACCTTGACCTAGACCATAACTCTCGGGCCTAAAACACAATCTCAGGAAAGGTCTCTTTAAACTCTTCCTATATACCAAGTTTAGTCACAATATGTAGACCCTTACTTATTATTGTACAAGCTATTCAATGCCAACCATTTTTCTATTAATAGTCACTTTGACCTTGACCTTGATCATAGGGTCTCAAACGCATTACCATGAAAGGTCACAATAGACTCTTCATATATACCAAGTTTGATCACTTTATGTCAAACCTAGCTAAAATTATTCTATACATAAGGTGACTAATTGACGCTGCCCTCCCACCAGCCAGCCCGAACAATGCCGCAAGTCATTCTAATTGTTTTTCCTTTATGAAAACCTGGTTAAGAATATAAAAAAGAATAAATATAAAAAAGAATAAAAAGAAAAAAATCAATCAAGGGCCATAATTTGTATTTAGGGTTTAAATGGACCTAATTGTAAGATAGTCGTCATTAATTGTGCAAAGTATTAACTGCATTGAATGAAGGGTATAGAATTGTTTTTTTATTAAAATCCCAACTTGACTTCAAACTTTAACCTTCCCTCAAACTTTAACCTTTTAAGTCATTCAGGGGCCATTACTTGTATTAAGGATAATATGGAGTTATGTAACCTTGTTGTGTGATGGTCCTGAAAAAATTGTGTGGTATTAAGTCCATAAAATGAAGGTTATAGAAGTTATTAATAAATATCCCAACCTACCCTAAAACTTTAACCTAAGTTCCTATGTCAATCAGGGGACATAACTTGTATAAAGGAAAATATGGAGTTATCTAACCTAATTATGTGATGGCCCTGAACAACTGTGTGTAGTATTAAGTGAATTGAAATAGGGTTATTGAAGTTATAAGTGAAAATCCCAACTTGCCCTAAATCTTTAACCGGACGCCGATGCTGATTCTGGGGCAAGTAGTAAAGCCCTCCTTATTCTTCGAATAGTCGAGCTAAAAAATGAGCGTTTGGCATTTTTTAACTATGCAATCAATGATATGAATTTTCAATGAAACATGCTGTATATTCACTGTTGGATATGGGAAAAGGAAATTGCTACGCACATAAAAACAAGACTTATGCTTGACATTGACCATTGATCTAGCGTTTGTCTGTCTATATGGTGACAGTGAATGTGTATCACAATATGACCTCATCACGTTTATGCAAAAACTTAATAACTGCTTCTGTTTTTATATGCTGTTATTGCACTTGGAAGTAATATGAACTTCACCTTGAACTGATATTGCTGTAACATCATACATGACATATCCCTCAGCGGGGGAAAAAATCACCCAAATTACGATCCTTTACCCGGTCTCCCGGCAGGAGATAAAGGAAGAACGGGATTTGAAATTTTTTTTAGAGAGATTTTACAACAGGCAATAATGACAAAGTGAAACCACAGTATGTAAGTGAAACTGATTGTAAACAAAAAACTTCACAAGGGAGAAATGACTGTATAAATTACAATGAATACTTTAAAAAAGATTTGATAAATGCCAAAAGGATGCTCTTTTAATGATTACTTTATTTGTAGTAATGATCAAAGGCAAAGAAATACTACTATATTTATTCCATTCTCTGATTGTCTGAACATCATCATAGCTGATATATAAGTATTAAGCAGAATTTTTTAATTGACTTTGGAGGAAGGTAAACAAATTAAATTGTCTAAAAAACATAATTTTCCTTCGACATATTTTGTTCTGCAAGTACATTACAGCATAACATGACAGATTATGATGAATCATGATACACCGGTTTAAAATAATTCTGTTTATTCAAAAAGTTAAAGGTATTCATAGTAATAAATATATGAGAATACATTTTTCATACATCCTTCTTAAAATACTTAAATTTCACCAACTTAGACCTGCTAAAAAATCTTCTGAATACTATCAAAATCCCCCTGAATTTTCAGCCTTTCTGAACAAATCCCCTAGAATGGGCTCCAGAAATATGGCCTAACATGCTGTCTACACAATCATATATTTAGGGGTTAAAGTACACATTATTTGCCGATGGCCATTATAATACAAGTAGAATATACATACATGATAAATGTCAAATGAATCCGAATTACTCTTGAATTAAATAAAACAGAATTTCACAAAACACATTTTTCACAAAATATTTACTGGAAATCTTGCTTTCTCTGCATACAGTGGCATAACTGAAGTTTGTTGCCTTATACACAGAAGGTATGTTTTAAAAATTTAAGATGAACAAATTGTATATATATCGGGCTATCTATGAACTCCCCAAATCCCTGCAGTATTGATGATTATGATTACAATTTGAGCTCTGAGTGAACTCTAATATCTAGCACAACAACATCAAATAAGTTAGAATTAGATTGTTCTTTTGAGCACATTTTTTATAATAATTCAATCTCTCTATATTTTATGCACATGCAATAAATTTTTAGAAACATGTTTTTCGGGAAACATTTCAATGAGCTCCCGTTTATGAAGATCGTGATATTTTTCCATATGCAACCAGTAGGGTGTCTTTTGAACAAATCCACGGCCACAAATATGGCATGTATGCTGTTTTGAGACCAAGTGAGTCTGTTTATGTCGAGAAAGGGAGGCTCCATTACTGAAATATTTACCACATAAATTACATTGAAAAGTCCGAGAATGATTCCTCTCATGTTGAAGCAGATATGACTTCACTTTAAATTCTTTTTTGCAGATTTTACAAACAAAGCTTTTATCACTTTCATGGGTTTTCATGTGTCTTTGAAGATCATACTTGGTTTTGTAAACCTTGTTACACAGTCTACACACCACACTGTAGGTATGCTGACTATGACTTCTTTTCATGTGACTATTCAGCTTTGCCAGACTTGTGTAAGTGTTTGGACAATGCTGACACATAAGATTTTTCATGGTTATATGCAATTCATTCATGTGACTCATTAGAATTTTCTTGCTGTTGAAGGTTTGTCCACATTGGTCACATATGTACGGCTTGATTCCGAAATGCAAGTTTTTATGACCTTCTAAATTATCTTTATTTGACAGTTTCACACCGCAGATATCACACATGAATTTCAAACCCTTTTTTACACTAACTTTTTCTTGAGAATCAGTTGGGATCTTTTCCTCACTCACTGTGTCTGTTTCCACCATTTCCTGTCCAGATTCATCTTCCTTGACATAAGCATTCCTTTCAGAAAACCCTTCCTCATCCTCTATAAAAGAAACATGTTCATCAATTGAATGGAGTTCGGTTTCTCCAGTCATAGGCATATCTTTCTGATCCTCATCACCGTGAATGTTATCTTTATTGAAGTGCATATCAGTTTCCCCTCTTAAATCATTCCTATTTCTTTGACTTTGGATGTCAACCTCTGATGAAATGCTTTCAGATCTAGAATTAACATGACCAGTATCATTTGTGGTATAGATATAATCAGTTTCAACGGTCTGAGTAAAAGTGCATACAGTTTTAAATTTTGGAAAGGCAATCTTTCGGGTATTGTTAAAATAATATGAGCCACTAATTGTATGTGTGGCCATGTGGTCATGCAGTTTGTTGATTGATTGAAACAGTTCTAAGCATGCACCACACTTGAGAAGGAAGCTACATGGATCCTGTTGGCTCATCATTGGTAATAAATCTTATTTCACAATTAACTTCTTCTTGTGATAAACATGAAGGGCAAGTAGTGGAGGTATGATGTTTCTTGATACAGCTATATTTCTTGACAAGCCCTTTGAATGCAGTGTACCAAAAATGGGGTTTTTAGCATCGTTATTTCATCTAAGTCAATACTTCTTGTACAATGCAGATGTACATTGTAAAATCCTCTAGCGATGTACTGCTCCACTAAAAGTTTTCACCACAACTTTACAACATCCATCCTGCAAAAAAAGAAAAATATATTAACATCCTATTGAATTCATCAAATGGCTAAAAAACACCAAACAAGAGGGCCAAGATGACCCTGTATCCCTCACCTGAATGGACAAAGGGTATGCAGACCTGTTTTGTCCAAAATATAAAGAAAGATTGGGTTCAGGATAGCATTTTCGAAAAGGGTGCAATTTGAAAGCATGTTTTTAAGTTTTTGTCAAATCGTCACATACATGTACTTGAAAGAATATATGTATCTAGCGTTTACATATAATGACGTTCAATGAAAATGTCTGTGACATTCCAGAGTCCAGTGAAAGTAGTCCCACACATCCAATATCAATACAATGTAGTTCAGAATTTCAGAATTTCTTAGTATACAAAGGGCCATAAATCTGACAACATTTAAGCACAAATGCCATAACTTGTCACAAAAAGCTTATTATTACTCCGAGCTGGGAGTGGGATTTGTACCCAGCTCTGAACAAACTCTGAGCAAAGTCAAAAATTTGAACTTATATCTTGAAAGTTTTTAGAGTAATTATAAAACAATAAAAAAGTATACGAAGGGCCATAATGTGGCATTTCTTTCATAAAGAGTGTATTACCGGTATTACTGTGAGCAAGTTACAAGTAAAGAAAGTTTGAACTTTATATCTTGGACATTTTCTAAGTTCTTAAAAAAAAACGTAAAAAAAGCCATAATTTCTAAGTATATATAAAGAGCAAAAAATGTGACAATTTTAAAGCATAAGTGACCATATTTATGCATAAGTTACATAACTTGACCCAAAGGATCGTATAACCACTACAAGCAATTATACACAAACCATAAAAACTATCTATATATCAAAGTTCGGTATACAAATGGCCATTAGTCTGACAGTATTTAAGTACCCGTATTGGTTTCATAACTTGTCTCAAAAACTCTAAATGTTACTGTGAGGAAGTTCAGAAAATATGAATTTGCTATCTTGATTGGCTGATAAGTTATTAACAAAAATCTTGTACATAATTAAAACTATGAACAATTTGAAACCAGAAGCTTACAAGCTTCATTATTACCTCCTGCGCTCAGAATCCACAAATATTTTATTTGTTTATTGTAAATGATTGTACGTTTAAACCTAACACTTTTTTGGGGGGTTGTAATCCAATGTTTTGCTGAAAAATCATTGTGTCACATTGGTATCTGGTGTCCCCAAGATCCCTAGACACTGCTTGTGTGTAACGCTGATAAGATATATTAATTTTAAGTGTTTTCGTTTATGGTTTTTGTGCCAATCTATGAGAACTAAGGTATGTCTGATGCAAATGTAACACTGCCCACTCCCTCCTTCAGCACAGACACCAGGGTAAATGACACTGAGCCACATATTTTCATGTTGCCTAGTCCAAATAATTGTGTGTTTGACAGATTTGTTTTTAGAATTTCCGATATGGCGAATCTGTTAGGGATTGGAAGAATCCTGTATAACAAGTCTTTTATTTTTGACTACATGTTGCCATGACAATATTTACACAAACCAGCGAATCTAACTTCCTCTAGGGTTATGATAAACCAGCCCCATGTACTCTGTATACCCAAACCCATATCATCAGACATCATTTTCATGCCTTAGCAACAATAATGTGCGTTAGGGGAACCTTTTGAACACTTGGACATTCATTACGTACAATTGCTTAAAACAAAAATAGTCAAAGATGCTGGCTGTTTATGTGGATTATATCATGCCTTAGAGTCTTTGACGCTTTTAAGGGCAACATAAGGAATGTCCAACTGTTCCCTTAACGAGCATTATTGCAGCTATATCATGCCTATAGGCTATACTGAGAAAACCCTTGTATTCAACCTCAGACATCATGGAACATCATGTTACATGTAATGCACTCTACTTACAATTCGCAGTAGGTCAGAAAATAAGGATTTTTTTGAGAGAAAACAAAAAACTATCCGTGATCTTACCATTCGCTTTACTGCATTCAGACGTGTAGCCTGGAATATTTTTCTTAGTAGTTGGGTGTAGGATTTGTCATTGGTCCTAGCTAAAGAACTTCAGCGAACACGTTATATATTACCTTTTTGGATGTGTTAAACATCAAAAAAAAAAAATATCAACATTAACGTTATGGAAGCCAGAACTACATTGGTCCCAGATAGTAGCAAACTGGTGGCTTACAGGGTAACATATAGATGTACAAATCATAACAAAAGGTTTCCTTGAAATCTCAGTTTTGCTTATTTCTTTTACACAATATCTATAAACCCCGAATAAATCGAGAAAGTCTGCAATCTACATGTAACCTGAATAAGGAGATCTGTCAGTTATTGGAACAAATACTCCCAATAAAGAGTACTTGTATGCGTAGTGTAAAATCCGGTTATAGGTTAATCTGCCAGGACCCCGGACCGATTATCAGAAAAGCCGGGATTTTGATCGACAACAATTCAACGATATTTTTAACGGTTAATGATAGGATTTGTAATGCATTAGTACAATGTTTTCTGGATTATGCTTCTCCGTCTTGGTCCTATGGTCTCACCATAATTTTAGGAAATAGACTCCAGGTGTCACAAAATAAAAATCGATTAATTAATAATGTTCTCTCGTTGGCAAGATTTTGTTGATTTTCGTTCTTTAGATGTCGAACAGAGATGAAGACAACAACGGTTAAATCGTGTTCATATTTTTATGACAAATGTCCAAGTTATATGATGGATAATTTTGCCAAATGCTATGTAGTTCTCTAATTAGATCTACCGTATTGTTTATGCCCGACAAAGTGATGGTTTTACAGCCGATCTTCCTTTTATTGCAATGGAATACGGGATTTGAACAAGCTTCTAAATAATACCAAAGAATAAAAATCTGAATATGTATTTAAGAAACTAGTGAAAACTCACCTCTCCAAGGAGATGGGAACACTAAAAAATACGAAGGGTTATCGGGAAATTCGTGGTCTGAACGCGGTTACTCTTAATACCGAATAATACCGGATAATACCGGATAATACCGAATAATACCGGATAATACCAAATAACTACCGAATAATACATTTATTTTGCAAATAAAACTTATATTAGTATAAATTTAGGTGAAATAGTTTAAATATTTAGTAAAAAACCCTGTTTTGAGCATATAGGCCTATTGTTCAAAATGTCTGTTTCATATATTTTTTCTCCCCTGTTTTTTTTTTTTCAATCTCGTTCACCAGATCTATGCGTACAATATAGCATTGCCGATCCTTTGAGGAATGAGAATTCTTTTATGAAAAATATAAAAAATGTTTTTATTATTATTAAGCTCGCTCGCTCAAATTGTCAACCAAATTATATATGTAATACACAATGGTGTGGCCTTACATGAATATCACCAGATTTTAAACAATTAACCATATTTACTAAGGAAAAACTATAAAATGGTTGAACAAGAAATATAAATCAAGGTAAACTTCCTATCGCATGTCATAAACGATTGCGCAATATGACATAATTGGCAGATCGGGTATTGATACCCCACCGAGAAGGAAGAACCAATATGTCCATAAATCAATATCGCACAGTCCAATACACAACTATGTTACCTTCGGAGGCATTGATTTTTACATTAATATTAAAAAGGACCAATATTGACATATCCTATTTTTATTCGGAAAAGTGCATTTGAAAAAGAAGGCTGCACAGAATGGCTCCTTCGAGAACCTCAGAAAGGCCGTCGACCGGGAGCTGATGTTCCGTCAAAAACTGCAACTGCCGTCTACATTGGTCGACCGATATCCTAGAGTGGACAACTCTGCCGCAATGGTCCTGGATAACTACGTCGACGATATCCGGGGCACACCGCACAAAACATCCGGGGACGGCGACTGTCTGTTCAACGCCGTGTCCATCCTGCTGAATC